>NW_006774650.1:124300-171879 GCF_000442215.2 Lipotes vexillifer
GGGAAAGATCTTATTATAGGTTCATAGAATGTTTGCTTCAGAAAAAACTCTTAGATCTTAGTTTTCTCATCTCCACATTTTACAAATTGGAAATTAAAAAGATGTTTTCTTCAAAAGGCAATAATCCCCCTTATTTTACCTAACCATTATTCAAGAAGCCTTGGCTAACTCCAAAAGACTGCATTGTTTTCTTGGTTACATGTACAGGTGACTCACTACTCAGTCATGAAGTACAGGAAAGGATCAGCTGGAGGATTTTAGGAGATAGTAAACATGCGGATCATAACTCAAGGCAGAATATGGCTTTTATCCTTCTTCTGGGAAGAGGTTACAGAGGATCCAGAAGAACAAGAACAACATCAACAAAAAATAAGCAGAGAAACAAAAAAAAAGAGGAAAGAAGTACTGTTCCCACAAATAACCCTCAATAATCAGTACTCTTGTTCACAATGAAAAATATATACTATAGAGGAACATGATATTCTGTGGTTTTGAATGCCATGACCATTTTTATTTTGAGATTTTTGAGTTAGGTCCTTTTAGTGTTGTTGCATCATATATTCTTAGCTTCTCTGGTAACAGATATCTATGTTCAAGAATGGCATTTTTAAAAAGCCAGTAAATACTATAATTAACTACGTTTTCAGGTGATGCTCAGAATTGTTAACTATTACACAGGGCTGGATCAAGTGTCGAGCCACATCATTGATGCGCCACCTGACCAGCAATGAGATCCTCAGAAAGTTGTCTTTATTAGGACAAAACCATGCTGTGTTAAAGATGACATGATGAAAACCAGAATGTGAAAGGTGCTATGAAGGATGCCCACAATTCAATTGCTAGCCACCCTCCTACACACTGTACAATCCCAACCAGTGAGCTAATGTTAATACAAGACAGAGACAGCCTCATATAAAGTAGGAAGGAAAACTCATTTCTAAAAGAGAACATAATGGAACTGTGTGCTGTTGTCAAGGTAAAAACCCCATGGCAGTATGAAATAGAAAGGATCTAATTAGAATGTGCAGTTTAACTTCTTACTAACTTAAGATGCAGTTCCCAGGGAGGGGACTTAATCCCTAATTTTAGTCAAAGGGCAAATGTACAATTAAGCTATAACACAAATGCCTCAGCCAGTCATTTAGGAGAATTCTATTAGTCCTGGACTCCCTAACCTGCCACAGCTTAATAAGAAGTTCCAACTGCACCAAATTGCTGTTTGTCAGGCTGAAAAGAGCACAGCCCAATGCACTGCTCTACAGACACTTTGCTCTGAACAGAATGTGAATATAAAATAGAGTATAGCATGCATAGTTGCTAGAACTGAAAACATACTTCATTTCTTTATGCATGGAAAATACCTCATTTAGTTCCAACCCCCAAGTTTCCCTGCCAGCCACTGTTGGAGCCACCACATACAGCCAGACTTTGGCCACCAGATGAATTTGAAAATAAATAAGTATATGAAATCACAGGCTTTATTTAAAAAGCTTCCAGAATAAGGAAGTTCATAATTATAGGAATGCTTGCGCCAGTACCTCCGGTGGCCTGAGTCTCCTTATGTGTTAACAGAGAGGCTTGTCTTTTGACTGCTGAGGGTTCACTAGCCCCTCTTCACCTCCTGCAAAGGACCCTTTAGGAAAAGGAAATAATGAGGGAGCTTTGGAAATTAAACCTGATTTAAGAAAATGGTCTGGCCTTAGCTAATACGAGGCACTGCTTCATAGCCTCTACTCAACCGATTTAAATTTCAACTCAAATGCGCTCAGTTACGTTTATCCAATACTTTTAACATCCACATATTAAAGTTGATGTCATCAAGGTTTCCGGGAATGCAGAGGAAAACAAAACAGACTCTACACTCAAAATTCCAGTTTATTAGTGAAAATTAAAAGTTCACAAATAAAAATATCTCAAAGAAGACTATAAAACTATGAAATAGTACAAACAACATGTCAAGAAGAATGAAACAAAAAGGTATCAAACCCACCCAATCATGCATATCTGCCCCTACGCCTCCAAGTTGGACAATTGGTTCCTTGCTCAAAACATGCTACTGTTACTTGCTTAAAATTTGTCACGAGAATCTTCCATGATTAGAAATGTGAAAATTACCTCTAGAGTTGCATTCATATATCAGAGACATGGAATTTTGAAAAGAAGAATTAAAAAGTATCATCACTTGCAGATAATATTATCATTTACTTAGAAAATCTAAAATCTTTTGGTGATTACTGACAAACTATTAGAATTGCTCTGGAGTTCAAAAAGATGGTTGTTTACAGGTCAACACGCTATGTATCAGTGTCAGAACTGTACCTGGAAAAAACATCTAGTTACATAGGCAAAGTATTTGGGCTAGTTTTTGGCAAAATTGTCGGGTAGTAATTAACTAATTTCTCCAATGATCCTATTAGACAATGTAAGTTACTCAGTAATCAACTGTTTACCAAGTGTTTACTGAATGTCCATTGTCTTGGTACCTTACCAGGGCAACTGCAGTCAATTACAATGCAGGAATTAGTTACTGACTCCAAAGGCCAAAGGCCATCTGCTCCTATGCATAGATTCATGCTTTGACTAAAATCGACATGAAACATGTGTGTGTGCATATATGTGTGTGTATGGTGTGATGGTCATTTATAATAGTTTGCATAATATATTTTCTAATCAGGAACTGAAGAAACAAATCAAAAAGAGATGCATTTATTCCCCATTTTTAAATTATTCTTGAAACACTGCTAAACTGAGATCTTTGTTCTCTTTACATTTTCTTTGTGACTGGCAACATTCTGTGACTCAAACTTCAGGTTGTCATATTATGTAATTTTGGACTTCACAAAGAACACATAATGATTAGTATAAAATTATTACCACTAACATAGTGGTAAAATAAGCATAATAATTACATCACAGACTTTAGGTATTCTTTAGTGTTTGGGGTTATTTTTTGGCCACACCCAGCAGCATATGGGATTTTACTTCCCTGGCCAGAGATTGAATTTGCACCCCCTTCAGTGGAAGTACAGAGTCTTAACCACTGGACTACCAGGGAAGTCCCTAGTGGTTTTTACATTAATTTCTAATTACACATTTCTAGGCACTTAAGCATATATGGTTAGGAGTATTATCTCTCTGGTCTAGATTTCTCTTCTCGTGCCATCCAGACCACGTCTTCTCTGCCTTTTCTTTAGGTTCTGAGTTCTTGTTATTATGTGAGTCTATGCAAGAATGTTATTTTTTGCAGGGCCATTATTATGAAGCACAGCATTATTTAAAAAATCTTGTGTGCAATCAGACTTCACGTTCTTAATTATTTTTGAATCCAGTGAATTTTTTTTTTTTTTGCGGTACGCGGGCCTCTCACTGTTCTGGCCTCTCCCATTGCGGAGCACAGGCTCCAGACGCGCAGGCTCAGCAGCCATGGCTCACTGGCCAAGCTGCTCCGCGGCATGTGGGATCTTCCCGGACCAGGGCACAAACCCGTGTCCCCTGCATCGGCAGGCAGACTCTCAACCACTGCGCCACCAGGGAAGCACTCCAGTGAATTTTTAAGAGGACACTGCTTCTCTTAATTATCCTGTTGAACACGTGCCATTTTCTATTTACATTAAGAGAAATATTTTGTCTTTGGGTTAACCTGCAGCTTTTGATTTCTCTTTCATCAGTCATATTCTGGTGGCTGCTTCTGAGTTCGTTTCTCTATTGCAATCCCATGCTATGTTTGTATATATATGTGGGGTGTGATGTCGGGAAGAGAAAGAGGGACATTTTATCATGGATTTAGTCTGGTTTATCCTGGTTCCTAGAAGAAAGTAGAAGTAGATCTAGAATGTATTCACACAGAATGTAAATCCCTGATCTGGCCAGAAATGAAGACACCATAATACTCCTAATGTCATGTTATTATACTTAACCATGAGCTGCACTGGCTCAGGAATTTACTATTATCAAATCATAGTAATTATGAAAGTTTGGGGGACTTAATAATTTATCAACTTTCTCCTCAGGCTGACATACACAACAAGCTAGAAAAGAGTCAAAGAATAGCGTTGATTTTATTAGTGGCCATACTGTGCCTATAAACTTGCAAATACAAGGATTTTGACATATACTGTTAGAAGTAATAACCAGGACTTGAGACCAAAGTGAAGTTGTCTACTGCTTACTCTCCAATCTAAACTTTAACACCTGCTATTGGATTTGTGGGGTTAGGAATTTACCCAACTGGCCATTTGGAAAATCTTGGTCTGCTTCACAAACCTGGCATCAGAGCTGCATTATGACTTCCATGGGCCCTAGACAGTTTGCTTTCATGGCAACAATATGACTGCATTGATATAAATATAAATATACTATACTGTATGTTAAAATATTTCCTCAGCTTAAAAGTTTATTATTTTCTTCCAATTTTAAAAGAAGTCAAAACATTTTTGGGGGCCCCTAAAAGTACTGTATGCCCTAGACAGTGCACCTACTATGCTTAATGGATAATTCAGTCCTGCTTGGAAGAACAGAGATTAGCAGAGAAGGCTGTTGTTGTTGTGTGTGTATGCGTTTGTTTGATGTTTTCTGTGCATAGGAAATCTTTCATTGATTAACATGGCCTAATGGGTATCTGGCTCTCCTCTAACATCATAACTTCTCCCCTGAGAAAATTATAGCTTCTCTTACAGAGAGGAGAAAGTGAAAGGATTAGAAGGGAGAAAAATTATCATTTCCATACTACATTGCCCTGCAAAACAGAGTGAAGGTCCCCTTTTTTCAATGGAAAGGTGTGCAGCAACAGGTAAGCCTCCCCTCAAAGACAGGAGGGTCTACATTTGACTCTACCCATTTTTGTAGAGTACCTCAGATACAGCAGGACAGACATAGTTATCATTTATGTGAAAATGTATGTAAGTCACATTTGATCATTTCAGAGGAATGTGGGTTTTCTGCTTTTTCTACTTTTAATAGTGAGTGTCTTCCTTCAAATTATTGAATGCTGGTCTCTAACATCATATGTGACACTTGTAGGTACTTCAGCTCCCCTGTGAAATAAGTTGTCAAATTCTAGAGTCTTTTCTTAAACCATCTCTTACACCTAGGTCTTTATTTTTAAATCCTTCAAAATATTTTTTCTCCCAATTAACTTATTCCAGATTATAGGTACAAGATCAAAAATTCTACTGAGCTCTATCAAAGATATGAGTCTGACTGTGGGAGCGATGCTAACTTCCTTATCATGAGAAAGATATTCCAGATTACAAATCCAAAGTTAGTTGTGAACCAACCTTCTGGGAGAAAGAAACATTTAAGACCACAGAATTGTTAAAAGGGGAGAAAATGGAATGTGATCCCAGCATAAAGATAGTACAGACAGGTAGTTAGTTCATGTCCAAAAAGCATGCAGTTAACAGACAGCTTTAGAAAATATAAAGTATTCATTTATATATCAATAGTATAGATAAAAAATGATTTTCAGTGAGATCTGGATGCAGTTCTCAAAATAAGAATCAAATCTCCAGATGGGAAAGGATATCAGACAGGGAATGCAATTCACTAGAGGGCATTAAAGAAAACATACACATCCCTCTTTGTTTTACATGCATCCTGTACAGTCTTGAAAAAAAAGTTTTATTTTGACCTTACTGCCATTTTCCCTATAATAAAGTTTTCTTCTTGTTATCATGAGACTATCTTACTTCTTGATGTATCTATCCCTCTGTAAATGAACTATTTATTACCTTTATTATTATTCCTCCAGTAGTCAAGTCCTTAAAGAATTAAGATTTCTGGGAAAAATTAGGTGCTATGGTCAAGTCAGTAGTGATTTCAAGTTTACAAGGTAACTTAGGGCTGCATGGATGGCGCTGGCCTAGGATCTCACATTCCAGTAAGGAGTTAAACCTACTGATGGAGGTTAATTAGTTGTCCTGTGAAGGGTAAAGGAACTTAAGGCAGGAAGTCTGCATCTTTCTCGTCTCTACTTCTATGTCACGTTATAAAGCAAGTATGTCTTAGAAGTTACTCCCTTGTTATTCATTCTATAGACCAATATATTTCTTTTCCTTTTTTTTTTTTTTTGCGGTATGCGGGCCTCTCACTGCTGTGGCCTCTCTTGTTGTGGAGCACAGGCTCCGGATGCACAGGCTCAGCTGCCATGGCTCACAGGCCTAGCCGCTCCGCGGCATGTGGGATCTTCCCGGGCCAGGGCACGAACCCGGGTCCCCTGCATCGGCAGGCAGACTCTCAACCACTGCGCCACCAGGGAAGCCCGATTTCTTTTCTTAATTGTGAATGATCGTGTTTAGGCAAAAGGCTCCAACTTTATCTCAATATTTCAAAAGACTCAATATTGTCCTACATTTAATGTACATTTCATTGTCTTAAATTTCACATATAGTGATTTTATACTTTGAGAGTATATTTTTAGTTTATTAACTCATTTATTCATTCATTTGATAAATATTTATTGAGCACTTGCTCCTTGTGGATACCATAGTGAACAAGACTGAGGATCCCTTTCCTTATGGAGTTATCAATGATGGAGAGAGATAAAATAAAAACAATTCACTGCCAATCACATATCCTGAGATATGATGTGCTACAGCACACATATTTTTTTAACCAATTTACCTACAGAAAATAATAATAATAATAATTAGTCACTTTATATATTGCTTACAATTTCCCAGGCATAATATTAGTTAATTATTTACAACAAGAATGCAACAGATGAAATACAAATCTCTGGGAAATTAAGTGACTTGCCTCAACTCAAGAGTCAGGAATTTTCAATGCTGGACTGACATACAGGTTTCCTGAGGCCAGACGCTTAATTAACATAATATACTTGGTCTATTCATTTTCACAACAGATGTTTGGACAGCATGAACTCCACTTTATATATCTATTAAGATTGTATTGACTGAATCATCAGGAAAGGGCACATTTCATTAAATGTAGCTCTAAACAAATTCACTACTCTTTGGGGGAACCCACTTTCAGTTAGGTTACAACATTTTAGAAATCAGAGAAGAAAGTCAAAGGTAAAGACATTAATGATGAATAAAATGTCTTTGGAGAATTAAAATGGTAATTTACCTCAAAACAAGTGATTTATATATTCCAAATTACATTTCTCATTACAAAGAACAATTTGTAAAGGATTCATTTTATGAAGCTCAATGGATCGTAAAAGTCCAATAAATAGGGTGATTTTACCACTGAGATTTCTTACATATTTCCTTTATTGCTCCGATAGCACAAAAAATTAGGATTTTTCTCTCAATTAAAATTATTATTGTTTTTATTCGTTATAAAGTCCCTATGGCTATCTTTGACAAAATTTCAAAATTCAGCTACTTACCTATTAAAAATAACATTTCGGTTCTCAGAATGTCTTTTCTCAAATCACCAGAAAAAATAATGCCTAAAAACACTACCAAGAAAGTTCCTTTATCTTGCAAGCATTTAAAAATAAAAATAAAACCCTCAATTTCAAGTGATAAAATTCTTCTAATTTTAGATATGGAAAATGTGATCCTATATAACATAAAACACCATTTACCCTCTGGTCTACTGCTGCTGAACATTTAATTGTGACCCAAATGAATGTTCTAACATTTTAGAAACCATTTTCTTTTGAACAATAACAGCACTAAGATTCAGGTGGCTGGAGAATACTCACAATAGATGGCTTCTAATTAAATGGTGGTACCCTTGAAAGCTTTTGTGTTTAGGCAGCAGGGTGGGAGTTATTTATTAGCCATATACTATCCACTCTAAAAAGAGGAGGTCAGGCCATTGCATAATACACTCACTGTTCTATTTCTGCTTTTTGAAAATATGTTGAGCATCAGGACAGTGATAAAGAAAACCATTTATAAGTAAGCATCAGGAACCTGGCACCAAATGGATATAAAATAGATATATTGCATCTCTGGAACTTTAGCCCTTATTTCTGACACAGCTCTCACTGTTAGGATCTCCGTGAGTACTATATGATTACTGCTTTTCACACAGTTCAAGGAAACAACCATGTGGCATTGCTAAGGCATTTCTGTGCAGAAACTTAAAAAGAATTCCCAGAGGTGAACACTGATAAAAAGGATGGGTGAGGATAGGTATTAGAGGGAGACCTGTCTAGAAAAGTTAGGTCAAGTCACCTCTGGTCATGTGGCTAGAAGAAAAATAGAGTGTGCACACCAAGAAGCCATTCTATGTCTCCCTTTACCATTCTTCATTTTTAATATTTTTTCACGTAGACATTTAAGATCATCAAGACTCGGTTAAAAAACTGAATTTCTCACCTGGCTTCTCATTCAGAGTCATGGAAAAAAGACAACTGTGTTCATTATTTGTCTAGTCTGATTTATATCCTAGAAAAGTCCATGGGAGTAGGTGCATATGTAAATTCTTTCTAGTCATAGTTATTTAAAATATATATAATGATAAATAAAAATGACATCTTCAGTAGTACAAATAGATATCCATACTGTAAGGTGCTATTTTTATTCACTTGATAATTCTAATGATTTCTATCCTGAATAATTTTAATAAATTACTTTAAAATCTCATATATAACTGATTCATATAATAGAAGTTTTTACAGAGTAGCATAATTTCAATGTTAGTTATTAATTATTGACCATATTAGAGTTACGATTGACAACTACCATCATGATTTGAATGTTGATATTTGATTCCTTTAAACACCATTGATATATAGGAAATATGGGAAATCCTGGAAGAGTTTAGTTATTCAGAGCACTTGGCAATGATTTTCCCATGGACAGTAATTCAAGATGAACTTTCTTATGTTAATATAGCTTTTTGATCAGATACTACAGCCAGGAAATCAATTAAAGATGTATTAGACATAGAAATCAGTGAGAGCACAAAATAAAGGCATACAGTCTATTTAAGGGGATTATACACACATCCATAAAATTACAACTAAATATCTCTATGTGAAATTCAAGTTACAGACAATAGCAGAGAGAGAAGGAAGACAGCCATGAAGGATGTGAGGGTGGGGGGTGGTAGAAGCCTGAGAAAAAAGTAAGATACATATAAATGAAGAGCAATAGAATCCCACTGTAAGCAAGTACTAAGAGGTGAAAGTGGATTTTGCATATACAGAAAAAAAAAAAAAAAGCTCCTGGGCTTCCCTGGTGGTGCAGTGCTGGAGAGTCCGCCTGCCAATGCAGGGTACATGGGTTCGTGCCCCGGTCCGGGAAGATCCCACATACTGTGGAGCTGCTGGGCCCATGAGCCATGGCTGCTGGGCCTGCACATCCGGAGCCTGTGCTCTGCAGCGGGAGAGGCCACAACAGTGAGAGGCCCGCGTACCAAAAAAAAAAAAAAAAGCTCCTATTGACTGTAATGACTGAAGGGTTCAGATTAGGAGACAGAAAGAAGTCTGGAAATTTTGAGAAACAAGTTCAAAGTGATCTTGAATACTAAGCTAAGTAGCACAACCCTCCTTGTCAAAATATCGGGTTGTACTGATGTCATGTGTGTGTTAAGAGAATGACATGAAGAAAGTTATCTCTTACTATGGTCTAATCGGGCTGTAAAACAGAATAAATTTGGATGAATGAAGAAACTACTCTGGTGGTTAGGATAGAAGTGTTAGGACCTGCACCACAGTGGTTTTCATGTGGAAGGACATTTTAGATAGAGATTATATTAAGAAAGAGTACCATAAAAGGCTTTTGGATCAACCAGTTATATAGAATAAAGTAGGTACAGATTGCAGATTTTGCTTGTCTGATTTATGAGCAATTTAATCATGAAAACCAAGTAAAAGCTTTCTTTATTTCTTCCAGACCATATTTGCCCTTAACCTAAGGTCAAAATTCCCCATCTACTGTTAATTCAAAAAATAAATAAATAAACTAGACATCTGAAAGACAGTGACTGATAAAGTGATAACAGAAATCTATCATAACATCCTGCATAAAACATTTGAACCTACCTTTATCCAATATCTTTCAATTAATTATATAATTACACACATTTCTTTTCATTGGAAGGTGGCTGGTTACTCATGCTACTGCACTATTGGAATTAAGCAAGATCATTTCAGATACTTTTCTAAGTAAGTGTCTAAGCTCTATAAGGCATCTCTCATAGTTTCATAATATGCAGTTGCTTTGTTTCTCCCCCTCCCAAGAAGAGTTTGATTATGTTCAGGTCACTTTACATTTACTATATCTTAATCCTTTAGCACATTCAAGGTAATTTAGTCATACCATCCCTTAATATTTAGCCTGGGCAGGGAAATCCCTCCTCTGTACAGCACAGAACAAACTACCTCCCACGTGGAATTTTCCACATACTAGAATGTAGATTTGAAGTATTGGTCACGAAATGATAGCACATGGTTTGGGGTTGGGCAAATCTGAGTTTAAATCCCAACTCAAACTTATCTAATAATTACCTAATTCTTTAAGGCCCAATTGTTTCACCTACATCATGGATATAATGACCTTAAATCTAAGATTTCTTGAAGGCAGCAAATGAAGAAAAATATGTAAGACACTTGGCATACCTGGAATATAGAGTTAATAAATGAGAAAAATAATAATCATCATTACATTTGTATATTCATTGAGAGAATATATGGATTTAAATTTCTGTTGTGCCACTCACTAATTCCATGACTTTTGTAAGTTATCTGATCCTGGTTTAATAATACACACTTATAAGGCTTTAATTTTTTTTAATAATACAGCTTTTGTGAAGTCATATGGCAATTATTACATGAAATATGGTAAATATTTTAAAAGATTTTCTTTTTTCTTATTAATGAATCTTTGGCTTTTATAGAACTATGGAGATTGCTTTGCATATAGTAGGGCTTTAATAATGAAATAATGAAAAGATAAATATTTGGTTAAATAAATAATCATTTAAGGCATATAATAAATAAAAGTTTGTAAACTATCTCAATGACATCCTTGGGAAAATATAATGCATTGTATTTCTGGTATAAAGTATCTTTCAGTAAATATCATTTCATGTTTATAGTATATACAATTCAGAGGTAAAATGATTCTATCATTGAATCACTTTTTATTGCTGTCCTCAGCACTCTTGTGACCACTATTGATCATTAGCATTATCGATCATTAGCAAGATACCTTAGCATTCCTAAGGTATCTTGGAAATACACAGCTAGATAGCAACTTGCTTCTTTTAAACATGATGCATAAGCAAAAAATAAAATTACATCTCTTGCCTTTAAAGATATGTTTGAAGTTTCTCTATCATTAAAATGGCATAATATTCCTTATCATGCTTAAGACTACCCCTTGAAAAAATAGCAATATGCCTAAAGCAATGGACTTTAGCTTTCTCTGATCATCATTTGGAGAGATATGTATGAGGTGGAATTTTCTGTTGCTTTAGTTACTGATATACATATATAAAGAGAAGGAGAATAAGGAAAATATTAAAATTTATGTAACAGATATATAAAAGATAATACAATGGGCCATAAAGGAAACTATAAATTTAGTTTCCAATTTTTTTTTTTTTTTTTGCCATACGCAGGCCTCTCCCTGTTGTGGCCTCTCCCGTTGCGGAGCACAGGCTCCGGACGCGCAGGCTCAGCGGCCATGGCTCACGGGCCCAGCCACTCCGCGGCATGTGGGATCTTCCCGGACTGGGGCACGAACCCGTGTCCCCTGCATCAGCAGGCGGACTCTCAACCACTGCGCCACCAGGGAAGCCCCTAATTTCCAATATTGACAAAGTGTTATCCTAAACAATCCAGAACTTATACTATTGTTACTATTTCATATTGAAAATATTTGCAATTATATGAGCCAGTTAATTTTATTTACTTTTTTCACTATTTTGTATATTTTGAACCCCCAAAATGCAGTATTAAATATAACCATTACTATAGCAGAAAGAAAAGACAATTTGGCACAAATAGTGAGTATAACTAATTCTTTGTAGATAATGAGAGTGTAACTGGGAGGCAAAGTTGAAAAAGGTGCATCCCTCTCTGTAAAATGTTGAATTCTAAAATATTTTCTATATTACAGTACACATACAAAATGAATTTTTCCAATTATAAATATACACAGGTAAAGTATTATATAAAATAATATATATTCTGATTAAAATATTTCCCTTCCATTTTTTAGAGGTGCAGCTGTATATAATATCACATACTACACTACTGTCAAAGCAAGAAATTCCATATGACCAATGCAGATTTATAATCCTGGTGAAGATGACAATGTAGCAGAAAAAGTCATCTTTTGTACTGAGCAAATAACCAATATTTAATATGTTTACATTAGTTAAGTGGTAACAGGAATAAAATATCATTTAAATTTACGTTATTAGTGAAAAGATTGGAAAAATAGAGCTTTGAAAGTTCAAAGGAGAAATCAAGGTGACTATCACAATAAGAAATTCACTTTTAAAACATAAGTTCAATGATATTCAGAAGGAATTAGAAAGAAAAGGACTTCAAAGGTCTCATAAGCATAAAGAAGTCAAAGAAGGTCAATCTTGAAACTGCTGCTGGAGGGGATCAGAGAGATAAAACTTAAGCCTCATAATTACTGTTAGAAAATTAAAGGAATAAAAGTGGCCGACATCAAATCAAAAGCTTTCAAACTGGAAGAGGAGATTCCTGAGAAACAGCAATAAAATCCTTCTGGACATAGTGATCAGAATTCACATTAAAAGATGATTAAAGAAAAAAACAGCCTTTATCAATACACTATCAGAAAGTCCCGAGAAATCATTCAGAATAAGTAGTAAATGACAGAAAATAGGAAAGATGACTTTTTCCTGAGTCATGGAAAATTAAAAACCTTGAGAAAAAGAAATAAAATTCTAAATTTGAAATCTAACAAGACCCAAGTCAAGGATGAGCTCCTGAATGGCATTAGTATATTCAACCGAAGCAGCTCTGGTTCTGTGGGCAAACGGTCCAGTGACCAAGTAGATCAGAAAAAATTTAATTTACGTGGTTCTTTGAGATAGAAATTTGTATACTATTCTCAGTAATCAAGTATAGAAACTATGAATCAGTATGAGTTTTTCTACTTTCTGAGTAAATTCCACCAGAAAACATTCATATCTATAGGAAATTAATCATACTTAGTAAAAAAGCTTAAGTAATGTGAACCCATTCTGATAAAATTAATACTGAGTAAATAAATAAATGAAGGTGAATAGACCCATTTCCCTGTGCACAAGAATTCCAAATAATTTACATAAACACTCCATACTCAAGGAGGTAGAGCATAACTCCCCATCCTTTAAGTGTGGGCTGTGCAAGGAGACTTCCTTCCAAAGAGTACAGCGTGTAATGGGGGAAGGAGAGTCATGTTACAATGGAGAAACCTGACATAACACTACCTCAAGTCAGATAATCAAGGTCAACATCATCAGTGGTAAGTTATATTGATAGTGTGTACCCTTGATAGGACGTGATGAGAACGGTACTTGGCCTCTGTGCTCTTCCTCCCAAAACCCATAAACACAGTTTAATCATGAGGAAAACATCTGGCAAATTCCAATTGAGGGACATTCTATAAAATATCTGGCCATTGCACCTTAAGCTGTCAAGATCATCCAAAACAAGGAAAGTCTGAGAAACCGTCACAACCAAGAAGAGCCTAATGACACGTGACAACTAAATGTAATGTGCTATCCTGAGTGGGATCCTGGAACAGAAAAAGGATATGAGGTAAAACCTAAGGAAAACTGAAAAGAGTATGGACATCAGTTAATTAAAACAAAACAAAAACAAAAACAAAAAACCTTATCAGGGTGATATTAAAAACTATATAAAATATCTTCAATTTTTAAAACTATTCACATACAGGGAATTACTATCTATAAGTCCTAAAAATTAGGCTATAGCCAAAAGATGACACTGTAGTCGAGGGGTGCAGACATCTCTGATTCCACAATTATTCATTCAGCTTAGGTTGTCTGCCAATATAATGATAATAAAGCATACAAGTATGATCTTAACTCTGTGGAAACAGAGATTCAAAAACTGAGAGGTCCAAGTAGAGTGAATTATAAACACAAAAAATTTTATCACTTGTCTTGGGTTTGTCATTAAAATGATTTAAACAATTTTCAAACACTAATTCACAAATATATTGGTGGATGCATACATGTGTTAGTAATATTCTTAAAACTGGGTGAGAAAAACTGTTAAAATTTTACATAGAACCTGTTTAATAGAATTTCTTCCAGAAAATAACTCAAACTACACACACATACACATAGGTACATTCACATGCACATACGCACATATATTTACACAAGTATTTTGTTTTCAATTATTAACACATGATTCCATTAACCATCAGCCACTTGGAGCAAAACTGTGCTACTGTGGAAAGTATGTTTTAGCCTTATCTTTAATGGTGGGTTCTGTGATAAATACACTATTTTACTGTTGTATTGATGCTATTAACGAAGGTGTTAGTACACATCAGTAATAGTATTTAAAATGACACAAGACAATCAAATGGAGTTGGAATGTTTCTTCCAGAATAAAGTTGATAAAAGATTAAGGGTTTTGCCTTTATGAGTTTAATGAGTAGAGAAGAATTATCACATAAAACAAAGTAGTATCTAAAAAAATGTGCTAGGATAAACTTCTATAAATAAACACTTTAAAATTGAAAGTTATAAATGCTCTTCTGATACAAAAAATAGAAAAAATTTATCAATGAGAAATTTAGCTTTGAAGAAAACACTCTAATCAACTATTATAAAAGCAAATGATCAACAAACTGAAAATTATTTGTAAGCATGATAGATCAGATATATTGTACTCTGTAGAAAGTACTAAGAAATATTAATAATTCTAATGCTACTTCTCTATCAAGCCAACATCACCCCCTCAGATGATTTACTGTAATAGCGTTCTAGATGTTCTCCCTACTTCCATGTTTGCCTTTCTAGAATCTATTTTCATATAGCGGCCAGAGCGATCTTGGTAGAATATTAGATCATTTCACATCTCTATTCAAAACTATCTGATAACTACTTGCTTCTTTCAGAGTGGAGGCCAAAATCTTTACAAAGCCTCGAAGGCCCAATGGACCCTGGCCCTTAATTAACTCTGTGATGACTACCCTCCCTCTTCCTATTCCCCTCCCACTCACTCTTTTTGCTCCATCCATATGGAATATCACAGTTGAATCTGGTCCTTTTTAATTATTTTTGTTCAGAAATCTAAAAGGGGAGTTATTAGGACCTTGAAAAGGAAATGGAAGGAAGTAATGTAACAAGGTAAAAAATATATTAAAGAACATATCCTACTGAAATGAAAAGCAACTCAGCAACCCAAGAACTAAGGAAACTTTATAACTCGGATAAGCTGATGTCTGTGGCATTCAGACAGGTAAGAAATCTTCCAGGCCCTACATTCTACCCATCAAAATTGAGAGTACATAGAGAAAAGCTGTTAGGAGGATTGGTTCTGGAGTCGTACTTCCTGGCCTGGAATTCCTGCTTCTTTGCTTTAAGAACAAGCTATTTTATTTATTTTGTTTATTTTGCTTCAATCCCTTTACTCGAAGAATGGAAACAGTAATGCTGCTTAGCTCATACACTTTATGGGGTTTTAAAATTTTGTATAGTGATTCCAACAGTGCCTATCTTTTTTTTTTTTTTAAAGATGTTGGGGGGTAGAAGTTTATTAATTAATTAATTTATTTTTTCTGTGTTGGGTCTTCGTTTCTGTGTGAGGGCTTTCTCTAGTTGTAGCAAGCGGGGGGCCACTCTTAATCGCGGCGCGCGGGCCTCTCACTATCGCGGCCTCTCTTGTTGCGGAGCACAGGCTCCAGACACGCAGGCTCAGTAGCTGTGGCTCACGGGCCTAGTTGCTCCACGGCATGTGGGATCTTCCCAGCCCAGGGCTCGGACCCGTGTCCCCGGCATTAGCAGGCAGATTCTTAACCACTGCGCCACCAGGGAAGCCCCCAACAGCGCCTATCTTTGTCAGATGTCTCTATCATTCCTAGATTCACTTCATAAAATGAAATGGGTTTTTTTTTTTTTTTGCGGTATGCGGGCCTCTCACTGTTGTGACCTCTCCTGTTGTGGAGCACAGGCTCCGGACGTGCAGGTCCAGCGGCCATGGCTCACGGGCCCAGCCGCTCCGCGGCATGTGGGATCCTCCCAGACCAGGGCACGAAGCCATGTCCCCTGCATCAGCAGGCGGACTCTCAACCACTGCGCCACCAGGGAAGCCCCAGAAATGGAATATTTTCCTTCCATTTGCAGTAGTTGTCCCACCATCTCTTGAACTTCCATAAGATGGAAGTTCATCTTATGTAGTCTTCTTGATTGGGGATCAGGAAAAATATTCTCTTTGTTCACTAACTTCAGGACTGTTGTCTACAGCAATTCTGTGTGAAAGACATTTTAGCCGAACATAAAATACAGTTCTTGCTTCGTCTTTCTTTCCTTGAATGAATTTGCAGATTTTGCAGATATGTTCCAATAAGTGAGTGTTTTTATTGAGAATTCTGAAATTCAACTTGATATATTTCATTTTATAGGTGAAAAAATTTTGTTTTATTGTGTAAACAATCTGAAGTTCTAAAAACGTAACAGGTTACACCAAGGTGTTGACTTTGTATTGACATTCCAAACAATTTGTCCTGTTACACACTATTACATACTAATAAGTCTAATAAGTATCCTTTTTATTGCAGAGAATTTCTCTACAAATACATTTTTAATTTTTGGTTACTTCAAGTGTTCTGGTTTTCTTTTTTGGGTTCTCTAATTATGTGTACATATTAAATGTCCTTTAGGTTCATTGCATTTAAAAATATTTTTAACCCACAATTTATTTGCATTTCATGCAGTTTGAGTCCCTCCTATGCTCTTTTTGGACTAGCAAAAAGATAGGATAGAAATATTGATCAATCGATAAAAATGAACATTAGAAACAGACTCAGAAGTAATCACAATAATGATGCTTATTAGATAATTATTTTAAAATAAAAAAGTCAATATATTAAAGAATAACATTGATTCAAAATATTTAAAGCAAAAACTTGACAGAATTGAAAGGAGAAGAAAAGACATACTGATCATTAATATAGGAGATTTTAGCACTTTTTCAGTATGTAATAGTAAAAGAGAAAAAAATCAGTAAGAGTACAGAAGATAAGAAAAATAGAAGTAACAGATTTGGACTATTCAGGATGTGCAGAACAGTACACCCACAAAAGGCAGAAAAATAAATACATATATATTTTTATATACATATATATATATATTAATGGCAAATGGTTCTTTTCAAGCACACATGAAATATTTTATAAGTATTGACTATAGTTTGGGCCAAACAACAAAATTTAAAAATTAGAAATCAAAACCAACGAATGACAAAAAAATCAAATAACAGAATTATTTATTTGTTATTATTTATTTGTTAATTCTTAACAAATTGTTATTTGTTAATTTATTTGTTATTATTTATTTGTTAATTCTTAACAGAATTCAATTAAGAAGTATACAAATATTTGAATGAATGTATAACAGTATACTTCAAACATGATTCAAGGAATAAATCTCAAAGGAAATTAAAAATTTTGTACTGAAAAGATAATGAAGATGTGACATATAAAACTATACGGAATACAGCTAAAATTAATAGGAAAATATTTGGCTTTAAATACATATGAGATAAGAAGAAAGGCTACAATTCAATTATTTAAGTATGAAAGTAAAGTCTAGAAATGAGCAAGAAATCAATCAAAAGAAAGTAGAAGCATACAGTAATAAATAAAATAACAGAAATGAATAAAATTAAAAGCAGTTGTGCAATGATACAAATCACCAAAGGTTAATGTTAGTTCTCCAGAAATATTAATAAAATTGCTAAAGTCCTAGAAAGACTGATCAAGAAGAAAGACATAAAACACAAATTTCCAATATTAATAATGAAAAAAGTGGACTTCACTATAAATCATACCTACATGAGAATAACAGTAGACTAACATAATCACAACTTGGTGCAAATGTATTTGCTAATCTAAATGAAATGGGAAAATTCCTTGAAAAACAGCATTTATCAAAGCTAAAAATAGAAAAATCTCAATAGTATTATATTTATTAAAGATATAAGTGCAATTTCCATTTTTGTTTTTTAATCAGTTTTATTGCTGTATAATTTATGTACAATAAACTACAACTCTTTAAAGTTTACAACTGAGTGAACTTTGAGAAATGTATTTAGCTATAGATCCCTTGTCAGAACTAAGCACAGTTCCATCACCCCCAAAAGTTTCCTCATTCCCCTTTGCATTCCATCATTTCCTCTCCTCCAGGCCCCAAGCAAGCAATGATCTCATCCTTGTCACAATAGATTAATTTTACTTTCTAGAAGTTTACATAAATGGAACCGAACTTTATGTATCCTTCTTTTCTGGATTATTTCACTCAGCATAATAACTTTTAGATTCATCCACATTATATCAGTAGTTTGTTCCTTTGTGGCTAAAGAGTATTCAACTGTGGTAAATATCACAAAGTCTTTACATATTTATCTATTGTTGGTTGTTCGGTTATTTCCAGTTTGGAGCTGTTGTGAATAAAGCCCCTAACAGCAATTGTATCTGAGCCATTCTCTGGAATATATTCCTTTTCTTTGTTACAAGTACCTAAGAGAGGAATGGATGGTATGGTGGATATAAGCTTAAATTTTAAAATTCTGTTAATTTTTCAAAGTGCTTAACATTTGCATTCACAATAGCTGTGCCTGAGGGTTCCAGTTGCATTATATTATCACCAACTGCTGATATTTTTAAAAGGCTTTCAATTTTTACTCATTTTAATGAGTTTGTAGTGATATTTCATTATACTTTTAACTTTAATATTCCTGATGACAACTGATGATGAGCATCTCTGTGTGTGCTTACTGGCTTGTTGTACACCTACTTGGTAAGTTTCTGTTCAAATCTTCTGCACATTCTTCTAACTTTTTAAAAATTATTTTTTATTGGAGTATAGTTGTGTTAGTTTCTACTGTACAGCAAAGTGAATCAGCTCTATGTATACATATATCTCCTCTTTTTTGGGTTTCCTTCCCATTTAGGTCAACACAGAGCATAGTGCAGAGTTCCCTGTGCTATACAGTATGTTCTCATTAGTTATCTATTTTATACATAGTATCAATAGTGTATATATGTCATTCCCAATCTCCCAATTCCTCCCACCCGCCATTCCCCCTTGGCATCCATACATTTTTTCTCTCCATCTGTGTCTCTACTTCTGCCTTGCAAATAAGATTATCTATACCATTTTTCTAGATTCCATACATATGCGTTAATTTACGATATTACTTTTTATCTTTCTGACTTACTTCACTGTGTATGACGGTCTCTAGGTCCATCCACGTCTCTACAAATGACCCAGTTTTGTTCCTTTGATGGCTGAGTAATATTACATTGTATCTATGTATCATATTTTCTTTATCCATTCCTCTGCTGATGGACATTTAGGTTGCTTCCATGCCCTGGCTATTGTAAATAGTACTGCAATGAACATTGGGGTGCACATGTTGTTTTTTTTGGTTTGTTTCTTTACATCTTTATTGGAGTATAATTGCTTTACAATGTTGTGTTAATTGCTGCTTTATAACAAAGTGAATCAGCTATACATATACATATATCCCCATATGGCCTCCCTCTTGCATCTCCCTCCCACCCTCCCTATCCCACCTCTCTCAGTGGTCACAAAGCACTGAGCTGATATCCCTGTGCTATGTGGCTGCTTCCCTATCTATTTTACATTTGGTAGTGTATATATGTCCATGCCACTCTCTCACTTTGTCCCAGCTTACCCTTCCACCTCCCTGTGTCCTCAAGTCCATTCTCTTCATCTGTATCTTTATTCCTGTCCTACCCCTAGGTTCTTCAGAAACTTTTTTTTTTTCAGATTCCATATATATGTGTCAGCATACGATATTTGTTTTTCTCTTTCTGACTTACTTCACTCTGTATGACAGTTTCTAAGTCCATCCACCTCACTACAAATAACTCAATTTCGTTTATTTTCATGGCTGAGTAATATTCCATTGCATAGATTTGTCACATTTTCTTTACCCATTCATCTGTCGATGGAAACTTAGCTTGCTTCCATGCCCTGGCTATTGTAAATAGAGCTTCAATGAACATTGTGGTGCATGAGTCTTTTTGAATTATGGTTTTCTCAGGGTATATGCCCAGCAATGGGATTGCTGGGTCATATGGTAGTTCTATTTTTAGTTTTCTAAAGAAACCTCCACACTGCTGTACATATGGTTGTATCAATTTACATTCCAACCAAGCATGTATGAGGGTTCCCCTTTCTCCACACCCTCTCCAGCATTTATTGTTTGTAGATTCTTTGATGATGGCCATTCTGACCGGTGTAAGGTGACACATCATTTTGGTTTTGATTTGCATTTCTCTAATAATTAGGAATGTTGAGCATCTTTTCATGTGTTTGTTGCCCGTCTGTATGTCTTCTTTGGAGAAATGTCTATTTAGGTCTTCAGCCCATTTTTTGATTGGGTTGTTTTTTCATATTGAGCTGCATGAGCTGTTTGCATATTGTGGAGATTAACCCTTTGTCACTTGCTTCATTTGCAAATGTTTTCTCCCATTCTGAAAGTTGTCTTTTCATCTTGTATATGGTTTCCTTTGCTGTGAAAAAGCTTTTATGCTTCATTAGGTCCCATTTGTTTATTTCTGTTTTTATTTTCATTACTCTAGGAGGTGGGTCAAAAAAGATCTTGCTATTTTTTTTTTTTTTCTCAGTACGTGGCCTCTCACTGCTGTGGCCTCTCCTGTTGTGGAGCACAGGCTCCGGCTGTGCAGGCTCAGCAGCCATGGCTCATGGGCCAGCCGCTCCATGGCATGTGGGATCCTCCCAGACCAGGGCACGAACCCTGCATCGGCAGGCGGACTATCAACCACTGTGCCACCAGGGAAGCCCCTCTTGCTATGTTTTATGTCAAAGAGTGTTCTTCCTATGTTTTCCTCTAAGAGTTTTATAGTGTCTGGCCTTACATTTAGGTCTTTAATCCATTTTGAGTTTATTTTTGTGTATGGTGTTAGGAAGTGTTCTAATTTCATTCTTTTACATGTAGCTCTCCAGTCTTCCTAGTACCACTTATTGAAGAGGCTGTCTTTTCTCCATTGTATATTCTTGCCTCCTTTATCAAAGTTAAGGTGACCATATATGCGTGGGTTTGTCTCTGGGCTTTCTATCCTGTTCCATTGATCTATATTTCTGTTTTTTGTGCCAGTACCGTATTGTCTTGATTACTGTAGCTTTGTAGTATGGTCTGAAGGCAGGGAGCCTGATTTCTCCAGCTCCATTTTTTTCCCTCAAGATTGCTTTGGCTATTTGGGGTCTTTTGTGTTTCCATGCAAATTGTAAAATTTTTGTTCTAGTTCTGTGAAAAATGCTATTGGTAATTTGATAGGGATTGCATTGAATCTGTAGATTGCTTTGGGTCGTATAGTCATTTTCACAATGTTGATTCTTCCAATCCAAGAACATGGTATATCTCTCCATCTGTTTGTATCATCTTTAATTTCTTTCATCAGGGTCTTATAATTTTCTCCATACAGGTATTTTGTCTCCTTAGTTAGGTATTTTATTCTTTTTGTTGCAATGGTAATGGGATTGTTTCCTTAACTTCTCTTTCTGATCTTTTGTTGTTAGTGTATATGAATGCAAGAGATTTCTGTGTATTCATTATCCTGAGACTTTTCTAAATTCATTGAAGACCTCTAGTAGTTTTCTGGTGGCATCTTTAGGATTCTCTCTGTATAGTATCATTTTATCTGCAAACAGTGACAGTTTTACTTCTTCTTTTCCAGTTTGGATTCCTTTTTATTTCTTTTTCTTCTCTGATTGCCTTGGCTAGGACTCCCAAAACTATGTTGAATAATAGTGGTGAGAGTGGACACCCTTGTCTTTTTCTTGAGCTTAGAGGAAATGCTTTCAGTTTTTCACCATTGAGAATAATGTTTTTTGTGGGTTTGTCGTATATAGCCTCTATTATGTTGAGGTAGGTTCCCGCTATGCCCACTTTCTGGAGAGTTTTTAATCATAAAAGGGTGTTGTTGTTTGTCAAAAGCTTCTTCTGCATCTGTTAAGATGTTCATATGGTTTTTATTCTTCAATTTGTTAATATGGTGTATCACATTGATTGATTTGCATATGTTGAAGAATCCTTGCATCCCTGCAATAAATCTCACTTGATCATGGTGTATGATCCTTTTAATATGTTGTTGGATTCTGTTTGCTAATATTTTGTTGAGGATTTTTGTATCTATGTCCATCAGTGATATTGATCTGTAATTTTCTTTTTTTGTGATATCTTTGTCTGGTTTTGGAATCAGGTGATGGTGGCCTCATAGAATGAGTTTGGATGTGTTCCACCCTCTGCAATTTTTGGAAGAGTTTGAGTAGGTTAGGTGTTAGCTCTTCTCTAAATGTTTGATAGAATTCACTGTTGAAGCTATCTGGTACTGGACTTTAGTTTGTTGGAAGATTTTTTCATCACAGTTTCGATTTCATTACCTGTGATTGGTCTGTTCATATTTTCTGTTTCTTCCTGGTTCAGTCTTGGGAAGTTATACTTTTCTAAGAAGAACTTGTCCATTTCTTCCAGGTTGTCCATTTTATTGGCATGTAGTTGCTTGTAGTAGTCTCTTATGTGCACGTTTTAAAATTGGGATGTTGGGCTTCCCTGGTGGCGCAGTGGTTGAGGGTCTGCCTGCCGATGCAGGGGACACGGGTTTGTGCCCCCGTCCGGGAAGATCCCACATGCCGTGGAGTGGCTGGGCCCGTGAGCCATGGCTGCTGAGCCTGCCCGTCTGGAGCCTGTGCTCTGCAACGGGGGAGGCCACAACAGTAAGAGGTCCACATACCACAAAAAAAAAACAAAAATAAAAAACAAAAATAAAATTGGGATGTTTATCTTCTTATTGAATTGTATGAGTTCTTCTATATTCTGGACCCCATTCATCTGACAAAAGTATTTCTCTTGCAGTATTTTTCCTGTTCTTTGGCTTTCTATTTTATTTCACTTTAAAAACAAAGTCCATAGGTCATCATAAGTAATGTAAGTTCATATCAGTGATAATCAGAACAACAGGGCAGTTAAAATATATTATAATAAAGTACCTATTAAATAGGTATTTCTACTTCGGTTGTTAAGACTAATTGTTATTTTCATCAAATGTTTCTATCACCTGGAAATTCAAGGAAAGTGTGATTTCCCAAGAGATTAAAAAGAAAATTGTATAGCATCAGCATCCATGGAATGATATAAGAAGGCAGATGATCATTTTATATTCATTCACTATATGAAAAGAAATATTCTAATATCAGAATTTTCCAAATGCTAAGCTTTTTAAAATAAGATAATTCATTCACTACATGTTAACATAAAAAACACACTTTTAAAAAATTTAAAATATTTTCCAAAGCAAAATAAATTTTTGAGAACAGTAGTCTTGTTTTACTTTTTTTTTTCCTTTTGGTCTGTCTTACTGGAAGATAGTGGTACTCTCATATAAGATTCTACATTTACTCTGTTACAATACATTGTTCCAATTGAAACATACAATGAAAATCCAGCCCAACTTTACAGATAAGTCTGGATATACTTTGATACTACACCAACACTTTAGGTGCGATGTGGTGCTTGTTGCAATAATATTTAACTCTGAGGAAAAAATGGAGGGAAATGGAAAGAGAAGAGTGGTAGGGAGTGGAAGTGGATTCAAAGAGCTCTCATTTATCTGTAATATTCTGTATATTTTACTTTAAAAATCTGGAGGATATCTGAAAAAAATGCTAATGGATATCTATTCCATGAAGTCTCAAAATCAGCATCATAGATTCTCTATTACTTTACATTTTCTCAAAGTAATGTTTGAAAGTATGGCTTTGATATATGGAAGGTAAACCAATAACTACTACTTCAGAAAAATGTTCCTTGAAGATTAAAACAATCAAATAAAACAATTTTGACAATTTACCTAAGAAATTTTACTCTGTTTTTTCTAAAGAGTCTTTTTTTAATTCATTAAAAAAATTGTAATTTATTTTATTTTTGGCTGTGTTGGGTCTTCATTGCTGCACGCAGGCTTTCTCTATTTGCGGCGAGGGAAGGCTACTCTTTGTTGCACGGGCTTCTCATTGTAGTGGCTTCTCTTGTTGCAGAGCACTGGCTCTAGGCATGCGGGCTTCAGTAGTTGTGGTATGTGGGCTCAGTAGTTGTGGCTCGTGGCTCTAGAGTGCAGGCTTAGTAGTTGTGGCACACGGGCTAAGTTGCTCTACGGCATGTGGGATCTTCCCAGACCAGGACTCAAACCTGTGTCCCCTGCATTAGCAGGCGGATTCTTAACCACTGCGCCACCAGCAAAGCCCTTACTCTATTTTTTATGTAATAATTAGGGAGATTAATTGCAATGAATTTAACAGAATAGAACTCTCATGTAATGAAAACCCAGAGAAGTACGATAGCATTAACAAAAGACACTTAAGTTCTAAATATGAAAACATGGAGAGATATAGATTAATGTACACATATTTAAAATTGTGAATACAAAAAACTAAAAATATAACTTTTCTTTGCATGATATATTCAAGAGCATTTGATAAAATTAAATTTTAATATTACATGAAAAACCAGCCAGCAGGGAGAACATGACCAGCTGTAATGAAATGACTGATTCTCTTACTTTCAGGGCTGATTAGTTATGTGATTTGGATGACCTATTGTGTGCTCCTAACATGTTCTGAAGCGACTAGGAAAAATGATTAGAGTTATGACTCCTTATGTTTCCTGGAATAAGCTGATCACTGCCAGAGCTAAATAACAAATTAAACCCACAGTGCTATATCAATAACTAATTCAGCACCCTGGAACCACAATTTATTTGTTTCTTTCCCATTTAACAGAGGAAAATAAAAACTTTGTAGACTAGTTTGTTAAAAGTTCACATCCATACACCAGAGACAGACAGGCAAGGTACAAATGAGCACTACTCCCACAAGCTACTCCTTCCTGAACATTTATCCCTTCTCCCCAGTAGCCTAGTTGCATCTGTGTCTCTTCTATGAAACTGCTGTACAATGCTGCTGGAAGAACACTTACCCAATCCTTAGGCAAGAAATCTTTTGAAATTGTTATTTTTGGTATCTCTCTTCTCATTGTTACTTGACAGGCAGAAGGATTTCAGACATTTACTTATTTTCGTGGAGAACTTAAACGACCACTTTGATCAACAATGTCAATGAAATCTCACTTTTGTTAACATTTTAATGCTTTCAAGAGCTTTTACCTACATTATTTCATTTGCTTTTTATCACATCTCTGGGGGGGGATGAATTTATTTTAAAGTTTGAGGAGAATAAGACATTTAGAGACTTTCAGAAGCTCTTAAGGAAATACTAACAAAAGAAGAACTGGAATCCCAGTTCTTTTGAGCCCTTTCAAACACTATTCCCATGATACCTTGTTTCTCATGATAAGCAGTGCTAGGGGCACTTGAAATAATAATTTTTAAAAATAACAACCCCAGTAGAATGTTGCTCTAGAAACTTTATTTGCAAACAAACACATTAATCCAGAATTTGTCTTTCAATAGACAATCACTTATTAAATCATGATGAACAAATCTTTGTATTAAATCTCCCCTGTTTAGTCTAGTGTGTGGTTTCTGTTTCTTGCTTAGACTGACTCAGGCTGCTAGAGCTCTCAATTCACACAGTATGAATGTCAAACTTGTCAAATGAGAGTGATCCCAGGCACCTGTTTAAATTCAAAAACATAGAAATTTTTTTCAAATTAATTCATTGCTTTCTGTATCTCCTTTGCTCCAGAGGTACCATCTTTATACAAGGCATACTAACGGGTTCTCACAGCTTAAGAGAAAATACCTTGTTTGATATTAGCATCTGTTTAAACTTAGGTCTATTCAATTATGCACTTTCAAGAAATTCTAAATTCTACTTTTTCTGTCTTACTCTTCTTTCTCTGCAGGAAACACTCAACAATATTTTTGGGAAGAATACAAAATGAGCAGGGAACTCTGTTGTGTATGCTTGGCCCCACATTCTAGTAGTCATGAAAAATGATAAAAATTGCAGGAAAAAAGTTGCAGATTCTTATTAATTACTTAAAGAATTTTCCCAATAACTGAACGTATTAATGGTTCGAAAGAGAGTATACATACCCTGTTTATTCTTTCCTTGCTCATCCTCTATGACACTGTATATATCTTTTTCTTGTAAAGATTTTTTTTTTTTTACAAAAAGAAAGAACATATTTTTTTCTTCACATCCCAAAACTACATGCACACATTTAAGATACCTAGGAAAAACCCAATGCTAAAATAACATTGTGTTTCAAGGGTGCATATATTTAGTTGCCTCCTGTGTTTTTATGAGCTTATTAACTACTTTAAATCAAACCACTTAAATCATTTAGCAAATATCTACCTGCCTACTCATTTGGAATATGTTACTATGTATTTGTGCTCCAAGAAGTAAGAAGCTACTGAATTCATTAAGTTATTTAAAATCTTTTTAGGATTAGAGGGCATTAAAACAATTTTTAATTAGTATATATTTTTGTTATTTATTTACAACACTAACTTCATAACTGTGACAAATATTTCCCTTTAAAACACTCTTTTAGGGGCTTCCCTGGTGGCGCAGTGGTTGAGAGTCCGCCTGCCGATGGCAGGGGTCACGGGTTCGTGCCCTGGTCTGGGAGGATCCCACATGCCGTGGAGCGGCTGGGCCCGTGAGCCATGGCCGCTGGGCCTGCGCGTCCGGAGCCTGTGCTCCGCGACGGGAGAGGCCACAGCAGTGAGAGGCCCCCGTACCGCAAAAAAAAAACAAAAAACAAAAAAAAACACTCTTTTATTAACTTTGAAATTTTTCACTATATAAGTGAGAGAAATGTCATTATTTCCTAATTGTAACACTTTTCCTCTTTTTAAACTTATCAGGATGACAATATCATTTTGTCAATATTTTAATCAACCTGCATGCATGAGATTCATGTCTGGTACCCACAAAAAAGGCCATATATAAATCTGTCCTTGAATGACTACTTCCATGCTCTGTACCCTCAAGATGGGTATCAATGTTTTACATATAGAAAGTATTGTATCTCTTGGCCTGGAAGAAGTCTAATTATTTAAAACTGTATACATGAAGTTAATAATACTTCAGGATTTCATTAAATAGCTCAATATTTGACCAGTCCCACCCATCAGGAAGCTTACACAAGTCTCTTAAATAGACTCATCCACCAGCGGGCAGACAGCAGAAGCAAGAAGAACTACAATCCTGCAGCCTGTGGAATGAAAACCACATTAAAAGAAAGATAGACAAAAGGAAAAGGCAGAGGACTATGTACGAGATGAAGGAACAAGATAAAACCCCAGAAAAACAACTAAATGAAGTGCAGATAGGCAACCTTCCAGAAAAAGAATTCAGAATAATGATAGTGAAGATGATCCAGGACCTTGGAAAAAGAATGGAGTCAAAGATCGAGAAGATGCAAGAAATGTTTAACAAAGACCTAGAAGAATTAAAGAACAAATATGTAGAAGAATTAAAGAACAAATAACAGAGGTGAACCATACAATAACTGAAATGAAAAACATACTAGAAAGAATCAATAGCAGAATAACTGAGGCAGAAGAATGGATAAGTGACCTGGAAGAAAAAAATGGTGGATTCACTGCCATGGAACAGAATAAAGAAAAAAGAATGAAAAGAAATGAAGGCAGCCTAAGGAACCTCCAGGACAACATTAAATGCACCAACATTCACATTATACGGGTTGCAGAAGGAGTAGAGAGAGAGAAAGGACCCAAGAAAATATTTGAAGAGATTATAGTTGAAAAATTCCCTAACATGGGAAAGGAAATAGCAACCCAAGTCCAGGAATCACAGAGAGTCCCAAACAGGATAAACCC
The DNA here is from genome assembly GCF_000442215.2 of Lipotes vexillifer. NCBI lineage: Eukaryota > Metazoa > Chordata > Mammalia > Artiodactyla > Lipotidae > Lipotes > Lipotes vexillifer. Next base: position 152,311 of record NW_006774650.1, read on the forward strand.
AAGGAGAAACATGCTGAGACACATAGTAATCAAATTAACAAAAATTAAAGACAAAGAAAAATTATTGAAAGCAACGAGAGAAAACCGACAAATATCATATAAGCGAACTCCCATAAGGTTAACAGCTGATTTATCAGAAAAAAAACTCTACAAGCCAGAAGGGAGTGGCATCATATATTTAAAGTGATGAAAGGGAAGAACCTACAACCAAGATTACTCTACCCGGAAAGGAACACATTTAGATTGGATGGAGAAATCAAAAGCTTTACAGACAAGCAAAAGCTAAGAGAATTCAGCACCATCAAACCAGCTCTACAACAAATGCTAAAGGAACTTCTCTTAAGTGGGAAACAAAAGAGAAGAAAGGTACCTACAAAAACAAACCCAAAACAATTAAGAAAATGGTCATAGGAATATACATATGATAATTACCTTAAATGTGAAAAGATTAAATGCTGCAACCAAAAGACACAGGTTCACTGAATGGATACAAAAATAAGACCCATCTATATGCTGCCTACAAGAGACCCACTTCAGACCTAGGGACACACAGAGACTGAAAGTGAGGGGATGGAAAAAGTTATTCCATGCAAATGTAAATCAAAAGAAATCTGGAGTAGCAATACTCGTATCAGATAAAATAGACTTTAGAATAAAGAATGTTATAAGAGACAGGGAAGGACACTACATAATGATCAAGGGATCAATCCAAGAAGATATAACAATTATAAATATATATGAACCCAACACAGGAGCACCTCAATACTTAAGGCAAATGCTAAGAGCTACAAAAGAGGAAATCGACAGTAACACAAAAATAATGGGGGACTTTAATACCTCACTTACACCAATAGACAGATCATCCAGACAGAAAATTAATAAGGAAACACAAGCTTTAAATGACACAACAGACCAGATAGATTTAATTGATATTTATAGGAAATTCCATCTAAAATCGGCAGATTACATTTTCTTCTCAGGTGCACATGGAACACTCTCCAGGATAGATTAATCTTGGGTCACAAATCAAGCCTCAGTAATTTAAGAAAACTGAAATCATATCAAGCATCATTTCTGACCACAACGTTATGAGATTAGAAAACAATTACAGGCCAAAAAAATGTAAAAAACACAAACATATGGAGGCTAAACAATACATTACTAACTAAGCAAGAGATCACTGAAGAAATCAAAGAGGGAATCAAAAAATACCTAGAGACAAATGACAATGAAAACTCGATGATCCAAAATATATGCAATGCAGCAAAAGCTGTTCTAACAGGGAAGTTTACAGCAATACAATCCTACCTCAAGAAACAAGAAAAATCTCAGGTAAACAATCTAACCTTACACCTAAAGGAATTAGAGAAAGAAAAACAAACAAAACCCAAAGTTAGTAGAAGGAAAGAAATCATAAAGATCAGAGCAGAAAAAAATGAAATAGAAACAAAGAACACAAGAGCAAAGATCAATAAAATTTAAAGCTTGTTCTTTGAGAAGGTAAACAAAACTGATAAAACTTTAGAAAGACTCATCAAGAAAAAGAGGGGGAAGACTCAAATCAGTAAAATTAGAAATGAAAAAGGAGAAGTTACAATGGACACCACAGAAATATAAAGCATCGTAACAGACTACTACAAGCAACTCTATGCCAATAAAATGGACAACCTGGAAGAAATGGACAAATTCTTACAAAGGTGTAACCTTCCAAGACTGAACCAGGAAGAAATAGAAAACATGAACAGATCAATCACAAGTAATGAATTGAAACTGTGATTAAAAATCTTCCAACAAACAAAAATCCAGGACCAGATGGCTTCACAGGTGAATTCTATCAAACAATTACAGAAGAGCTAACACCGACCTTCTCAAATTCTTCCAAAAAATTGCAGAGGAAGGAACACTATCAAATTCATTCTATGATGCCACCATCACCCTGTTTCCAAAACCAGACAAAGATACTACAAACAAAGAAAATTACCAACCAATATCACTGATGAATATAGATGCAAAAATCCTCAACAAAACACTAGCAAACAGAATCCAACAACACATTAAAAGTATCATACACCATGATCAAGTGGGATTTAATCCAGGGATGCAAGAATTCGTCAACATACGTAAATCAATCAATGTGATACAGCATGTTAAAAAGCTGAAGAATAAAAACTATATGATCATCTCAATACATGCAGAAAAAGCTTTTGACAAAATTCAACAGCCATTTATGGTAAAAAATCTCCAGAAAGTGGGCATAGAGGGAACCTACCTCAACATAATAAAGGCCGTATATGACAAACCCACAGCAAACTTCATTCTCAATGGTGAAAAACTGAAAGCATTTCCTCCAAGCTCAGGAACAAGACAAGGGTGTCCACTCTCACCACTATTTTTCAACATAGTTTTAGAAGTCTCAGCCACGGCAATCAGAGAAGAAAAAGAAATAAAAGGAATCCAGACTGGAAAAGAAGAAGTAAAATTGTCACTGTTTGCAGATAAAATGGTACTATACATAGATAATTCTACAGATGCCAACCGAAAACTACTAGGGCTAATCAATGAATTTGGTAAAATTGTAGGGTACAAAATTAATGCACAGAAATACCTTGCATTCCTGTACACTAACAATGAAAGATTAGAAATAGAAATTAAGGAAACAATCCCATCCACCACTGAAACAAAATGAATAAAATCCCTAGAAATAAACCTACGTAAGGAGGTAAAAGACCTGTACTCAGAAAACTATAAGACGCCGATGAAAAAAATCAAAAATGACACAAACAGATGGAGGCATATACCATATTCTTGCATTGGAAGAATCAATATTGTGAAAATGACTATACTACCCAAAGCAATCTATAGAATCAATGCAATACCTATCAAATTACCAATGGCATTTTTTACAGAACTAGAACAAAAAGTCTTACAATTTGTATGGATACACAAAAGACCCCAAATAGCCAAAGCAATCTGGAGGGAATAAAAGAGAGCTGGAAGAATCAGACTCCCTGACTTCAGACTATATTACAAAGCTACAGTAGTCAAGAAAATATGGTACCAGCACAAAAGCAGAAATATAGATCAATGGAACAGGATAGAAAGCCCAGAGATAAACCCACACACCTAGGGTCCAGTAATCTATGACAAAGGAGGCAAGGATATACAATGGAGAAAAGACAGTCTCTTCAATTAGTGGTGCTGGGAAAACTGTACAGCTACATGTAAAAAATGAAATTAAGACACTCCCTAACACCATACACAAAAATAAACTCAAAATGGATTAGAGACCTAAATGTAAGACTGGACACTATAAAACTCTTAGAGGAAAACATAGGAAGAACACTCTATGACATATATCATAGCAAGATCTTTTTTGACCCACCTCCTAGAGTAATGGAAATAAAAACAAAAATAAACAAATGGGACCTAAGGAAAGTTAAAGGCTTTTGCACAGCAAGGGAAACTATAAACAAGACAAAAAGACAACCCTCAGAATGGGAAAAAATATTTGAAAATGAAGCAACTGACAAAGTATTAATCTCCAAAGTATATAAACAGCACATGCAGCTCACTATTAAAAAAACAAAACAAAAAAAAACAATCAGAAATAGGCAGAACCTAAATAGACATTCCTCCAAAGAAGTCATACAGATGGCCAAAAGGCACATGCAAAGCTGCTCAACATCACTAATTATTAGAGAAATGAAAATCAAATCTACAATGAGGTATCACCTCAAACCAGTTAGACTGGGCATCATCAGAAAATCTACAAACAACAAATGCTGGAGAGGGTGTGGAGAAAAGGGAACCCTCTTGCACTGTTGGTGGGAATGTAAATTGAGACAGCCACTATGGAGAACAGTATGGAGGTTCCTTAAAAAACTAAAGATAGAATTACTATGTGACCCAGCAATCCCACTACTGGGCTTATACTAAGAGAAAACCATAATTCAAAAGACACATGCATCTCAATGTTCACTGCCTCACCATTTACAATAGCCAGGTCATGGAAGCCACCTAAATGCCCATTGACAGATGAATGCACATAGAAGTATGGTACATATATACAATGGAATATTACTCAGCTATAAAAAGGAACAAAATTGGGTTAATTGTAGAGACGTGGGTGGACCTGGAGACTATTATACAGAGTGAAATAAGTTAGAAAGAGAAAAACAAATATCTTATATTAATGCATATATGTGGAATCTAGAAAAATAGTACAGATGATCCGGTTTGCAAGGCAGAAATAGAGACACGGATGTAGAGAACAAACCTATGCACACCAAAGGGGGAAAGTTGGGGGGGAGGTGGTGGTTGTGGTGGCATGGATTTGGGATTGACATGTATACACTAATATGTATAAAACAGATAACTAATAAGAACCTGCTGTATACAAAAATAAATTAATAAATAAAAATTTTAAAAAATACAAATAAAAATGTTTTTAAAAAATAGTTCAATATTTAATGAACAGTTATGGTGAATAACTTTTATTCCCTCTATATATTCATGAAAAGAGTAGTTTATTTTTAGAATGCTACATATTATTTACATGGTTTATCAAAGTTATATATGTCTGTAATATGTAACTGATTTTCTTGCTTGGAAGATTCCATATGAAAAATTATATTGGAAAACTGATATATCAATATATTAACATCACTAAGACTGAGACTTTAAATTTTAAATGATTTAATGAGCTAAATTCTTCAGTAAATAACTTAAATCTTGGAGTAAGTCACTTAAGTCATCCCTTTAGTTCTTTCAAGCCATTACAGGTTCCATTTCTGCTCAACAGGCTTATTATAAGCATTAGTAGAATTCTTTTATGATTAAATCATTGCTGTCTCTATGACTCTTCTCCTTTGTTTTCTTCTTGCTCTCTACTTGACTGTGTACTGTGAAGGACATGGAAGATCTTCCAAGACTATTCCACTAAGATCTTAGGTGTTAACTCAATATTGAAAAAAACAACAAAATTAAAAAATGGGCAGAAGACCTGAAGTGACATTTTTCCAAGGAAGACATACAGACGGCCAACAGGCATATAAAAAAAAGCTCAACATCACTAATCAGCAGAAAAACGTAAATCAAAACCACAATGAATTATCACCTCACACTTATCAGAATGGCTATCATCAAAAAGACCACAAATAACACATGTTGGCAAGGATATGGAGTAAAGGGAACCCTTGTACACTGTTGGTGGGAATGTGAATTAGTGCAGACACTGCAGAAAACAGTGTGGAAGTTCCTCAAAACACTAAACATATAACTACCAGCAATTCCACTCCTGCATATATACTCAAAGACATTGAAAACACTAATTCAAAAAGATACAAGAACCCTAATGTTCATAGCAGCATTATTTACAATAAGCAACTGAAGTGCCCAAGAGATGAATGGATAAAGAAGATGTGGGATATATATGTATATAAAAGAAATACTACTCAACCATAAAAAAGGATGAACATTTGCCATTTGCAACAACATGGATGGACTTGGAGGGTATTAGGCTTATTGAAATAAGTCAGACAGAGGAAGACAAATACTGTATGGTACCACTTATACATGGAATCTAAAAAATAAAACAAACTCGTGAATATAACAAAAAAAGAAAAAGATTTGCAAATATAGAGAACAAACTAGTGGTTACCAGTGGGGAGAGGGAAGGGGGGAGGGGCAAGGTAGGGGTAGGAGATTAAGGGGCACAAACTTCTATGTATAAAATAAATAAGCTACCAGGATATATTATACAGCACAGGGAATATAGCCAATATTTTATAAAAACTTTAAATGGAGTATAAATTATAAAAATTTTGAATCCTATTTTGTATACCTGAAACTAATATAATATTGTAAATCAACTATAGCTCAATAAAAAATTAGAAATTACATATATAATTATATATATATATATATATACACATATATATGTATATATATATATATCTCAGGTGTTACATTTTTCACTCTGGATTCCTGAAGTCTTTCTACCATGTCACCAGATAATTATAAATTTCACTTCTCCTTATATAAATTATACATGGTACTGGTGCACAGCACATTTTAGTGGTAGGCCTACATTCTTAATGAAGACATATGCTACATTCAATTAGAAGGTTCTTGAATGGAGAAAGGAAATTATAGTAATAAAGTATATTATGTTATAAACCCATCTGTGCTTTAAGGTAGGGTAAGGCAATTAATGTATATGTAAGTGTGCTATGCAAACATTTAGCTGTTTTTGGAAGTAGAGAATTCATGGATGTGATTTACCTGTTGATCTTTCTAATAACTTTTTCAGAACATTAAACTGTATATATAGATCTAAAACTAAAACCTGATGGTATAATGGCTAGCCACATGAATTGTTTTGTGCCTTGGTTCTCTATGTACATATACCATCATCTGTATTTCCTGATATCAACATAAATTGAATCTAGCTTTTAGAAAGTTTAATGAAAAGAGCGGATATGTATCTGTTACCTACCATAATGCTTCAGAAATCTAGCAAAACCCCACTTAGTTCACAAGTAGTAGTTATTATTCTTGTAACCTCATATCATACTGCTCTCCATTTCACTTTCAGTTTCATATAAACTGACACAGTTCTTGTTTAGGGTTTTGAATTTGCTATTTCCTTTGCCTAGGAAGTTCTTTTTCTAGATCTACCTTGGCTTATTCTTTCACTTCCTTCAGATATTTGCTCAAATATTACCTTCTCAGTGAAGTCTTCCCTAACCACCTTATCTAAAATTACAGTCCCTTCTCCCTGATATTTCCTATTCTAAATACCTGATACATTTTTCTCCATTGCAGTTGTCAGGTTCCAATAAAGTTTGTGTGTGTTTATGTATATGTTTGTGTGCGTGTGTGTGTGTGTGTGTGTGTGAGTGAGTGTTAAGGTTACCAGATAAAAAGGAGGATTCCTGTTAAATATGAATATGAGATATAAGTATGTCCAAATACTTTATGGGATATAATAATAATAAAAACATTATTTGTTGATTATCAAAAATTCACATTTAACTGCATTTTAATATGTAATATATGGAACATACATTTAAAATACAATATATTGTACATTCTTTAACCATGCAATATTTGGGATGTATTTATACCAAAATTTATTTGTTGTTTATCTGAAATTAAAACTGTTATTTTTGTATTTTTTTTATAAATTTGGCCATCTGTGCGTACATGTACACACAGTGTGTTACCAACTAGAATGTAATCTCTACAAGCAAATTTTTGCTGTTTTGTTCCCTGATGTAGAGGTGAACAAATAAACAGAGGTGCTCAACAGTATGTATTTAAGAATGAATTTAGTAACTTAACCCTTTATAATCTAGGTTTCATTATGTGTTAAATTAGGACAACAATATCTATCTACAAAGTTTTGGTGTCATTTAAAAGAAATAATTTATGTAAATAGTTTTTCACAGTACCTAGCAAGGTACTAATTTTTTTTTTCCACACAGGTTTGCTTTTATTTCCACATTCAGCCTGTTGAGACAATGGTAGTAAGTATTTGATGATTATTCATTCTTTTGCATTTGTTATTACTATAGCCATTATTATTGCTATTGTTCTTAATCCCAACAAGGGCCCCTAAATATTCAGGGTAAAAATTTCTAAAAATCTGCAAGTTTTTCATTTAGAAAATGTCATTAACTGCTTTCCCTAAGATTGAGCTCAAAAGAGATTTGCTTTGATTCTGAAAGACATATGCAGTGTCTATTGAGTCACTGTTGGAGTTCAATATTTTTCTGTTTTTCAAAGGATATAAAAATAACAGATTTTTTTCTTTCCTCATTTGGGAAAAAAATAAGATGGGTCAAAGAAATCTATAAAGGTTTGGACTGAAGCTATAAAATGACACTACAAATGTTATATCTCATTTTCAAGTAGAAGTCTGTTGTAGACAGGAGGATGGTATGGGTGGTGGGAACTGCTTAAAAAGCAGCTGCAAAGTATTTTTAAATAGCACCATTTCAAAACTTGCAATTTCCTTGTTTTCTGAAATAAGCTTGATAAGAGGTGAACACATCAAACGCACTTTAATGCATTATGTGCTGATTCTTTTTTATAAGGAGACACCTAAGAAGCTGAGTGTGCTGCATTGGGGCAGGGTTGGGTCCCTGGAAAACAGAGGGCTACTTCCTCTTTAACAATATAGAGCCACAGGCTTTGTACATGTATCAGACATTGGGGCTTTTGCTTTCAGTTCATCATCATGGCTTCTTCAGAAATCAGGTTTACATAAGTTTAAGCAATAGATGCATGCTTGAAAAGATGGTTGTAAACTGATTATTTTCTATAATGCATCATGTATATCAAATTTCTCTTAGAGGATTTACCATTTAAAGAGACATTTTAGTGAACATTCTTGTGAAGTGAGAAATATTTTGGGATTTCATATAACCACACTCTAACTTATCTGTTTTGTAAATTTGGACATTCACAAAGTTATTTTATTTTTCATGTTGGAAAACAGCTAGTAAGCATCACATAGACTTAAAGCCAGATATTAGAATTTTGTTGTGATTATATCACTGACAAAATTAAACAGATATTTAATGTCCCATTCGGTGACACACATTATTCATAGTACTCTATTGAGCAAAAGACACCAAATTAAAGAAGGGATATACTATTACTAAGATTTATATTTGCATTTTTATAAGTACACTTACATACCAGAATCCTCATGGTTCCTAATTGGGTATAAGAATAAGCATACACTTGAGTTTTCACATAAATGACTTTAATAATAGACATGTATGGAGACACTCTATTTTTGAATTTGCCAATGACTATTTTCCGTGGTAGAAGCAAATAAAGAACAGAGGTTATAAGCATGGACTTTAGAGTTAGGCTCCTGTTTAACCCCTTCCTACTCATATAATCCTGCAAAAGCTACTTATTTTCAAGGCCGATGCTCACTAATTTAATTAATGGGGGACTATAATAGTACCAGACTCAAAAACATTTTGCGGTGGTATAATGACATAGTTCATGTAGGGTGCTTACCACCAAACCTTCTATATAGTATAAAACACGTAAATTGCAATTCTTACTATCATTTCATATCATATCATGAAGAAATGTGTATAACCACTGTAGGGGAGCAAAATTTGCCACCCCAAAATGTCTCTTTGGTATGAGGATTGTTTTGAGCTGAAAACAATCAAGGCCCAAAAGACTCAGGAAGAAACTTTGACCTTCCCCCTAACTGTCTGAAAGAATGTAGATAGAGGAACTTCCAGGAAGGGAGCTGCCACCATAGATAACTACAGTATGAACTAGGTGTGATAGGGAGGAACCTAGCAAAGTCTGTTTGTTAAAAGTCCTCTCTGTGTCCCGTGTCTCTGCATGGCCCCCCGCAACTTTACCAAATACTTGCTTTTCCATCTCTACGTGAATTGCCTTCTTCCTCTTTGAAGTCCTAAACCACTACCCCCCAACATCCTCTTTTATCTTTAGCTGAAGAGGTATTTAAAGGGAGGGTTTTGGCCATTTTGGCAAGTACTCAGTTTTCCTGGGTCTCTCTCATGTATACATGCTATTAAACTTTCATTCGATTTTCTCCTGTTAATGCATCTCATGTTAATTTAATTCTTAGACCAGCCAGAAAAACCTAGAATGGTAGAAAATGTCTTCTTCCACGACACCACTTTGAATATGAAGAACTCATGACCCTCTTGGCAGTTATTACCATTACTATCATCATCATCATTATTTTAGCTGTTATTAAAGATATTAAGAAGTTTTTGTGTTACAGATGATCCTTTTACACTATACAAATATATATATTCATATTTTCCATTCCATACACACATATATTTTACACGTCATGCTTACATTTTTGAGAAGAGAACTGTCAAATTTTAATAGCATCTTCATATTTTAAAGTAAGGAGGACAAATAGGCTACTTAAAAATTACTTCTCTCCATATAATTTGCAGAATGGCAATTTCTACTCTTTATTTAGTTAAGTTTTATATTTTGTGTAATACTACTGTGCTTACAAAAGCTTGTGATTTAAGTAACATATGTAAATGAACTTAAGTGGTATTTGCATACTCACTCATTTAATCATAATATTCATAATCAAATGAAAATCATTTTAGGTAAGCATAGCCCTAAGGAATGTAGTGAATTAGCTTTAATTTGCAAATGAGGGCTTTTAAATAATGTTTTTAAAATTTGACTTCATATCGAAAAAACATTGATCATCTTTTCCAACTTTAAAGAAAATACTGAAAGCTGACTAGTTTAATTCAACCACTCTGTTTCTGAACAAAAAGTTTTATAATACGTTATTGACCTATTGTATAATAAATAACAATGTAATTAGTCAAATGACTGACTGACTAAGCCTTTTAAAATGATAAAATTCTAACTTCCAGTTAGTAACCATCTCATCTATAAAAGCATCTTCAACTGAAAAATAAATCACAAGATACTGTACAACTTACATTTCCTAGAAAATGGAGCTAGTATATGCATGAATATAATACATATTGGTTTCTTGTACTCAGTTTATCAAGAAAATTAATAGGAAGTATCCAACAGTTTCTAATTTTTTTGACATAAAGCAAAGACTTAACAATCAATTTTAATGAGGCATAACTCATTTTATTGCACTTCACTTTATTGCTATTTGCAGATAATTGCTTTTCTTTTTTTTTTTTTTTAAATTGAAGGTTTGTGGCAACTCTGCTCAAGCAAGTCTTTTGGTGCCATTTTTCCAACAGCATTTACTCACTTCATGTCTCTGTGTCACATTTTGGTAATCCTCGCAATATTTCAAACTTTTTCATTGTTATTATATTTGGTATGGCGATCTGTGATAAGTAATATTTGATGTCACCAGTTGTTTGGGGGTGCCGTGAACCATGCCCATATAAGATGGTGAACTTAATTGATATATGTTATATTTGTTCTAACTGCTCCACCAACCAGCTATTCCTCCATCTCACTCCTTCTCCTTGGGCATCTCTATTCCCTGAGACACAACAATATTGAAATTAAGCCTATTAATAACTCTACAGTGGCCTCTAAGAGTTCAAGTGAAAGGAAGAGTCACACAAATCTCACTTTAAATCAAAAGCTAGAAAAGATTAAGCTTAGTGAGGAAGGCATGTCAAAAGCCAAGTCAGACCAAAATCTAGGCCTCTTGTGCCAAATGGTTAGTCAAGCTGTGAATGAAAAGGAAAAGTTCTCAAGAAAATTAAAAGTGCTACCCCAGTGAACACACGAATGATAAAAAAAAAAAAAAAAGAAAAAATAAGTGAAACAGCCTTATTGCTGATATGGGGAAAGTTTTAGTTGTCTGAACAGAAGATCAAACCAGCTACAACATTCCCTTAAGCCAAAATGTAGTCCAGAGCAAGGCCCTAACTCTCTTCAACCGTATGAAGGCACAGAGAGGTGAGGAAACTGCGCAAGAAAGGTTTTACGCTGGCACAGGCTGGTTTATGAGGTTTAAGGAAAAAAGCCATCTCTATAACACCAAAGTGCAAGGTGAAGCAGCGAAGGACTGGGATAGAAGCTGCAGCAAGTTATTCAGAAGATCTAAGATAATAAATGAAGGTGGCTACACTAAACAGATTTTCAGTGTAGATGAAACAAGCTTCTATTGGAAGAAGATGCCATCTAGGACTTTCATGGTGAGAGAGAATTCAAAGCCTGGCTTCAAAGTTTCAAAGGACAGGCTGATTCTCTTGTTAGGGGCTAGCAGCTGGTGACTTGAAGTTGAAGCCAATGATCATTTATCATTCCAAAATCCCTGGGGTCCCTAAAAACGATAAATGTACTCTGCCTATGCTCTAAAAATGAAATGACAAAGCCTGGATGACAGCATGTCTCTTAACAACATGATTTACTAAATATTTTAACCCTACTGTTGAGATTTACAGCTCAGGGAAAAAAAAGATTAATGCACCTGGTCACTCAAGAGCTCTGATGTAGCTATACAACAAGATTCATTCTGTTTTCATGCCTGCAAGCACAACATTCATTCTGCAGCCCATGGATCAAGGGGTAATTTTTTTTTTTTTTATTTCTTTACCAGTATATATATATTTTCTAACATCTTTATTGGAGTATAATTGCTTTACAATGTTGTGTTAGTTTCTGCTTCATAACAAAGTGAATCGGCTATCCTTATACATATATCCCCATATCCCCTCTGCGTCTTCCTCCCACCCTCCCTATGCCACCCTTCTAGGTGGTCACAAAGCACCAAGCTGATCTCCCCTATTATGCAACTGCTTCCCACTAGCTATTTTACATTGGTAGGGTATATATGTCAATGCTACTCTCTCACTTCATCCCAGCTTACCCTTCCCCCTCCTCGTGTCCTCAAGTCCATTCTCTAAGTCTGCATCTTTATGCTCAAGGAGTAATTTTGACTTTCAAGTCTTATGATTTAAGAAATACATTTCATAAGGCTATAGCTGCCATAGATAGTGATTCCTCTGTTGGATCTGGGGAAAGTCAATTGAAAACCTTCTGGAAAGATTCACCATTCTAGATGCCATTAAGAACATTTATGATTAATAGTAACAGTTCAAAATAGCTACATGGGGCTTCCCTGGTGGCACAGTGGTTGAGAGTCCGCCTGCCAATGCAGGGGACACAGGTTCGTGCCCCGGTCCGGGAAGATCCCACATGCCACAGAGCGGCTGGGCCCTTGAGCCATGGCCGCTGAGCCTGCGCGTCTGGAGCCTGTGCTCCACAACAGGAGAGGCCACAACAGTGAGAGGCCCGTGTACCGCAAAAAAAAAAAAAAAAAAAAAAATGCTGCAAAGCTACATGAACAGGAATTTGGAAGAAGTTGATTCCAACCCTCATGGACGACTTTCAGGAGTTCAAGACATCAGTGGAGGAAGTCATTGAGCCGTGGTGGAAAGAGCAAGAGAACTAGAAGTGGAGCCTGAAGATGTGACTGAATTGCTGCAATCTCATGATAAAACTTTAATGGATGAGGATTTGCTTCTTATGGATGAGCAAAGGAAGTGGTTTCTTGAGATAGGATCTACTCCTGGTGAAGATGCTATGAAGACTATTGAAATGACAACAAAAGAATTAGAATATTGCACAAACTTAGTTGATAAAGCAGCAGCAGGTTTTGAGAGGACTGACTTCAATTCTGAAAGAAGTTCTGAGATCAAAATTCTATCACACAGAGTTGCATGTTACAGAACAGTTGTTCATGAAAGGAACTGTTGATTGATGTGGCAGACTTCATTGTTGTCTTATTTTAAGACATTGCCACAGTCACCCCAAGCTTTAGCAACTACCACCCTGATCAGTCAGCAGCCATCAACACTGAGGCAAGACCCTTCTCCAGCAAAAAGATTATGACTCACTGAAGGCTCAAATAATGGTTAGCAATTTTTAGCAATAAAGTATTTTTAAATTAATGTTTGTACATGTTTTAGACATAATGCTATTGCACACTTAATAGACTACAGTTTCATGTAAACATAACTCTTATAGGCACTGGGAAACCAAAAACTTTGTTTGTGACTTGCTTTATTGCAATGTTAGATTTACTGTGGTATTAGATTTATTGCAGTGTCATGAATCTAACCCACAGTACTTCCGAGGTATGCCTATATATTGTAGCCACCTGTCTACATGTGAAGGTAAGATAATATAGCTTTTAAGAATATGGATATCTGAGTCAGAAGGCCTCTGTTCCAATTCTGGTACCACAGCTGCGGTGTGACCTTGGGCTAATTATTTAACTTCTCTGTGCCACCAGGGAAGCCCACATCAAAGTAAGCTTTACAAAGACTCATTATTAAATTGACCATGTAGAGGAGTTGTTAATTAGGAAATGAATACACACAGCAACTCACACACAGAGAAAGACATACACTAGAACTTGCTTGAATCTTCTAGTCTGGTAGCTTTATAGACCAATAATTCTGAAGTAGAAAATAATTTTGAATTTTAATAAATATGAGGTAAAAAAGAGAGTTTAGGTTTATTAATTTAAAGGACATTCCTTATGTTAGTTTTAAAATTTTTGTGCATTATATGAATTTCACAAACATTTTTCTTTTGCACATGTTGGCCAGGTTGCTAGGTATGATACATAAGCATTATTTCTTCCTTACTTAATATTTGTTGATAGATCACAAACCTCCAAAATGCTGGCAAATACCTCCTTCATACCTAAAAGCAGTTATCTATGTACTATGGTGTCAGAAATGTTATCATACCGAAGGTGTAAATTTTATTGTTACCAGGTTGTTGCTAAGGGGGAATTTGTATATTCTTGAAAGATAATGGTTATGGGACTTTCAATATTTTTTCCCACATCACCCATATAATTTAGCCAAATAATTTATAATTAAAATAGAAGAAAGATATTTAAACAAATCAGCCTTACCAAAACTTTAAGAAACTACTGACAAAATTGAATGGACCTTTAATCTATGGCCTGTAAACCACCTTTCAGGATATCAAAACATACAGACAAGAAGATTAATTAATGCAATAGTGAATATCTGTCTTGGTTGTTTTAAGCATTGCTGGCTTGAAGGCAGAGATGTGGGCTCATGATTTCAGAGTCTTCAAATTCTTAAATATAGTGACCTTTGAAAAGCTGTATTGTGAGTTACTATCTGTTGATATATTTCACTGTGATATGCAGAGAAAATAAAAACTTATGTTTAAGAAATTACATGTCAACTTTTTAATAATGCAACACTTTAGTGTATAGTATATTATAGCGAGCCTCTAATTTTCATATCTTGAAGAAAATTTACTGATTGCACGTAAGGATAGTAGTGCCTAATCTAAATGTGCTTGCCACCATCCTGACCACACACAGACCCTGGGGAAAAATAAATAAATAAATAAGCCTATGAGCCTGAATGAGCCTTAATGAGTTGGGGGCGAAAGGCAGAGAAGGAAGATGAAACTAAAAGTATATTTCTATGAATAATAGTGTCCATTTTTTGTTGTTGTTGTTATGGAAGTGAATATGAAGTGGAAATCAGAGCTGGAGTCTCTAAAAAGTTATGTCAACTTAACATTTTATTAAATACTTATAATTTGTCTTCCACTGCACTAGACACTTAGAATTTAAAGTTGAAAAAATGAGGCATTTTGCCCCCTCAAGGAGCTCAGTGTCACAATCAGTGCGAGATGAGTAAAATGGTTCTGGCAGTATGGTGACTGATGTGCTAACCGCACAAGCATACTACCATGAGAATACAAATAAGAATTTGTTCATGTTGAGAGGAGGAAAGACTTTGCTGAAGAAATGATGTATGAGTTGGACCTTGTATTGTATAATACAGTAGTTAAGCATGTAAAGTAGTTAAGCATGATGGTATAAACTGAAAGATTCACAAATGGCACTATGGTCATGCGTATAAAATTTTGACTCCTTGGCTGTAATTTTTTCCATAAAATTGAAGTACTGTTACATGCAATGTCATATTCTAGATCAGATCCTGGGACAGAAAAAGGACTAAAGTGAAAAAACTGGTAAAATCCAAATAGGGTCTGGAGTATAGTTAATGGTAATTTATTACTGCATTTGTTTTAGCCAGTTATATTTATGAGGGTCACAGTCACTTTCTTATAGTACTAGTTTACTGCTGGCTATCACACTATCACAACAGCTTGCAAGACTACTCCTACCTATAGTGCACCTTGCATCTGAGAAGAAGATGCCAGCCAAACCCCTTTTCCAATTTCAATGGCTTCTATGGAGTCTAGTAATGGAAATATTTGGATTGTAGAGGCCCCAGAATTAAGCTGATAGTAAATTCCTTTAAAGCACAGTTTAAAAATTTAAAAAAACTTTATAAATTTAAAAAAACTTTATAAATTTTAAAAACCTTTTCACTACATTTGACAAATTCCTAAAAAAGAAGCAACATACCAATAAAAAGTTGTGAACCTAAAAGCAACTTTTCTAAGATATCAATAATTAAAACAAATTCTTATAGATGATGTCAGAGGAAAGCTTGAATTGTCTTTCTATTTGCTTTATAGAAAATAGTATTTAAATATTGTCAGCAATCAAAGAATATTCAGTCAACATACATAAAGCATTATGGAAATGGGATGGCAATAATAAAAATGTTAATTTTCTCAATTTTGGATTATTTTTATAAATATATATTTATATAAATCCTTTTATGTCCTTTTTGCATATTGTACCTTATTTTTGAAGTTATGATTTTTGTAATATATATCATAAAATGACTCCTCTAAACTTTGTAAGCTAGAGGTCACAAAAATTCCTGGATTCATCTCTGTAAGTAGAGTCGCTAAAAATGACTGATGGGAAATTGAAACAATGGCATTTGTTAGAAAAACTCAAATGCCCATAATTACAAAATGTGCTTTATGAGGTATATTCTGCATACAAAGAGTAAAGGTGGTCTAAGTCTGATGAACAAAAAAGTCTGTGTTATGAGAATAAATGGCAAAAAAGGAGAGGAATTACATGAGGCCTGTGCTGCTTGTCTTCTGTGTGAGGAATATTTTCAGAGACTGAACTAGGTGTATACCCGTCCCTTAACCCTGATGCATCACCTCCTAGAACCCTGAGGGTAACTACAGATGAGTTATTGAAGCTGCTTACAGAATGGTTCACTAAAAACAAACAAAAACAAAGACAATAAAACAATAAGGATTTTAACTCAAACTGACCTGGGTCCTGAGTTGCCTTCAAGCCTGCAGTAAGTATACTCTATAAAACTCTACTCATAGATCACTTCCTGACCACACATCTCAACTGCAGACATGACTCTTTAAGAGGGATGCTAAGTCCTGGTTTTTACAGAAGAACAGAGCCATTATGGAATAGTTTATCATATGGCTGAGAAGGAAGAACAGATGGTCTAGTGGTCAACATGCAATCTCTGTAGCCAGATTGCTCAAGCTCATATGTAAACTCCACCACTGAATAATGCCAGGGCATTGAACAAGTTACTTAGCCCCTCTGTGACTAGATTTCCTCATCTATACAATGCAGATAATGATATAACATATCTCAAGTTGTTGTGATGAGGATTAATTGAGTCAGTACTCATAAAGTACTTAGGATAACGCCTGGAAGATAATATAAAACTTATTTAGTTAAAAAAAATCACTAAACAAGTTGTTAATCTGTAGGCAGAAAGAAGGAAACTTGGGAGACAGGATCATTATTTCGAAAAATCTAAATTTTCTTTCTACAGAAAAGGACCTGGTCTAATTGTGATAAAAAACAAAAATGACAGTATAAACTACATGAGATTCAGAATCACATATGGTAGGACTTTTGAATCTATTTCTCCATATCATTCTATCCTCACCTAAGCAACTACTCTAATGTGCTTAATTAATATTTTATTTTGTGAAATTGGCATCATTGTTTTATGTGTGCATGTTTTTAATTTGCAAAAATGGTATTGCATCATATACCTTATTAAATATCTTTTTTCAATAATCCCCATGCTATGGATATTTACCAATGTTGTTTTCTGTATCTCTAAACCATTTCCTTCAAACACTAATACTTCATGGTATGCATTCAGTCCATTTTACCCATTTTGCTCTTCGAGTGACAGACATACAGTCTGACTGGCAAACATTTGAAAAAATGTGCCTATTGTTAGTAAGGACCAGAAACTGCAAGAACATCCATACACTCTGGTTAAAGGACAGATTGATATAGGCATTCTGGGAAGTAATCTTTTACCAACTATTCAGTTAAAGTAATAGCTCCTTGTTTCAACGTGCATGTATCTCACAAATGATTATTTTATGCTTTCTTCACATATGTGCTTTCAGATTTTTCACTTTTTTTCTGAAGAGTCTACTCATGTCACTTAACAAATTTTTCTACTAAAATTTCCCCTTTTGAAACAGGTTCTTGAATATTTTACATAATAATCCCCAGCTTATTTTAGACATTGAAAGATCTTTTCCCATCAGTC
The DNA here is from genome assembly GCF_000442215.2 of Lipotes vexillifer. Classification (NCBI taxonomy): domain Eukaryota; kingdom Metazoa; phylum Chordata; class Mammalia; order Artiodactyla; family Lipotidae; genus Lipotes; species Lipotes vexillifer. Next base: position 170,280 of record NW_006774650.1, read on the forward strand.
ATCTATTTCTTAACTTGGTCTGTGTCATCCTTGGTTAAGGAGGCGTTGATTTTCTTAACCTTTAATTTCAAATTCACAGAAAAAGCTATAATAATACTCAAATTATCTCATATGCCATGTACAAATACGCATCAGTTGTTTACAATTTGCTTTTGCTAAATTATATATAAACCTATATATATAAATACATCCACAATATCATGGATACATATTTGTATTTTTTTCTGAATCATTTGAGAGGAAGCTGCAGAAACTATGCTCCCCTACTTTTAAATATTTCACTGTGTATGTCCTAAGAGCAGAATTTTCAAAGTCAGAGAATAACATTGATTCAATATTTTCTAATTCACAGTCCATATTTAAATGTTGTCAGCTATCCTGATAATGTTCTTTAAACTTCTTACCATTCCCAATCTGGGATCACACAACATATTTTGTTATTGTGTCAGATGACAAAAATATTGCAATTAAGTCATGTGTTTAATGACCTTTATTCAAGAGAAAACAACGCATGGTTGGGGAAGTGCAGTGACTCACAAGCAGTGGAGCACTGTTCCTGAGAGAACTACATTATCTTCAATTTGCTTTTTTAAATCAGGGAGAAGATCTTCAACTAAAATGGAAATCAAAAGATCTTGTATTCTAGATTTAGAGCTGTTTGTCTTTGGAATGTTTTTCTTTCCGAGTATATAGTTTCATTTAAGCTTAGGGGAGAAGGCCTAAAACAAAAAGTTCTTATCAGGCTCTGAATATCAGCTTCCAACCTGGCAAACTTCTGACCATAAAGCTATTTTAAAAAGCCTTTCAAATATTCTGTCAGGTTTCAGCTGGTACAAATAATAAATATACCTGGTGGTACTGAATAAAAACACATGGAGGAAAAAGGCATCCTCGAAGAGGGTGCAAAAGATACTATCCTCCCAAGAAACAGAGCCACTCCAAAAGATAGCCAAAAGAAAAAAAGACTCAGACAACTCCCCTGAGAACTGGCAACAGTTGATATGACCCTACCTGCAAATGGAGTGCAAACCATATTTCTGTCTGGCCATATTTTGGGGACCCCAAACCTGATGGTTGAGCTGCCTGCATATGCAAGAACCCAATAACCTGTGTGCCCCAGGCAGGGTAGAAAGCCAAGCCAAGCTCTCAGAACACAAAAAGGAGACAAACATGAAGGAAACTGCTGTTCCTGGGAGAGAAAGAACCAACAAATGGGCACCGCAAAACCAAATCCACAAGAGTATAAATTTGGAAAGGAAGAGACAATGTGAAATTTCACCTTTTCTAGGTACTACTAAGGTCTGGAAGAGCTGACCCTGGTAAGAACGCTCACCCTTCACTGGCTTCTGCCAATTTTCCTAGGATACCATCTGTAGGCTCTGGAGTGAGTGGTATTTAAAGAACAGAGTGTAGCTCTGGTATCTACCAAAATTTAGCAAGGTTTTCTATTAATTTTTTTTTTTTTTTTTTTTTTTTTGTTTCATTTTGTAATTTTATTTTTTTTAAGTTTGAATTTTATTTAAATTGTTTCTACAGCAGGTTCCTATTAGTTATCTATTTTATACATATAAGTGTATACATGCCAAACCCAATCTCTCAA
>NW_006774650.1:175485-240429 GCF_000442215.2 Lipotes vexillifer
AGCCCGCGTCCCCCGCATCGGCAGGCGGACCCTCAACCACTGCGCCACCAGGGAAGCCCTTTATTCTTAAATTTTGATTAAAAAAACTTTAGCATCTTTAAATTATAATATTTATATTGTAGATTTTATCTGTAAAGCTGTGCTTTATAAATCTAGATAAAGTATGAATTAGATACACATTATCATTATTTTAACAATTTTAGAAATTATAACAATGGAGAAGTAACAGAAGAGACAGACCCACTAAATTAAAAATAACAAACAGAATATTTGTTTGTTTTTAAGTGTTCCTAGCAATCATTTTCTAAAGTTCTTAGTGACTAAGAAATTTTGTCCTTAACATCTCTGGGTCATTTTTGTTATGGTAATGAATGCATTTAGTCCTCAAATTACAAAAAACAAACCAACCATATATACTGTTTCCTTTTATAATAAGATTTGTTTTTATTATGTAAGTCCTTTGTTAATCTTAACTAGGAGACGGTTTTCATTTAAATATTATTGTATCCACATTTAGGAGGGTCTGCTTTATAAAGTACTGTCTGATAATGTTTTTCAATCAACAAAGCCCTTGAAACTGTTCGGCTTGTTAGCCATTTGCTGTTAAAGAGTAAATCCATCTCTGAAAACAAGATGCAAGGAAATACACTCCTCATTTTCTCCAGCAGTTAGCTGTTCAAAGGACTGTAGCCATTTCAAGAGGTGCTAGATATGCATGCATAAGGCTTGATCGAGCTAACAATGAAGAAGTATAATGAGCATTTACGATTTGAATTGAAGAGTTTCAAAAGAATGCAAATCAGTATCTTATCTAAAAGGATAAAAAATATTCCAACAAGTTAAAGAGCAATTTTTCAGATTTTAAGCTTATCATGAGTATTTAAAAAACAACCAGTGTTTTCTACCCTGATGAGAGTACATCACATCAGTTCATTCCCCCAGTGGGAGAGTGCTTCAAAGATATCAAGGACTCTCACAAATCTTAACAAAGTACACAAGTACGGAAGGGGTTCATGATAATAACTGGGAAATGTTATCTGAGAAAACAGAGTACTGTATACATTTAACTGCCAACGTTAAGAGAAAGGAGTTGTCATTCATATTTATCTTTATTAATTTTCTACTGCTGTGTAACGAACTACCACAAACCTACTGGCTTATAATAACACCCAACAGTTTTGATTTAGTTCTGGTGAGAAGTCTGGGCAGACTTGGCTGGGCTCCCTGATGAGGTATTCCGAAGGCCAAAGTCAAGAGGTCAGCTGGGCAGAGCTCTAATCTGGAGGCTCTGGGGAAGAATCTATTTCCAAGCTCATTCCCAACTATGTCAAAATTCAGTTCCTTACATCTGTAGGACTGAGGAGGAACAGAAGAAAAAGAAGTCACCAAATCTCTCCCTAATAAGATAGGATAAGTGAAGGGTAGCAAAGTATGCCTCATTGGCATACTTAGTATTTTGAACTGGTTATTTTTAAGAAACAGACAAAAGCTCTGAAAACCTAGTAAAAGTTACCCTTTTGTAAGAGACATTTACATTTATAAGGGAAATCTCCATTGGTAAGGATCTCCCTCTCTGTAGCAGGAAGAAGAGGATGACCAGATCTCAAGAAACTCATATCAGTAGAAAAACAGGACTTAAATCTGCCTAACAACCCATACCCTTGTTTACTGGGCTTTTCCTGGTAACCTCCCATAACTGACCTCCCACACCCTTAATAGCTTTCTTCTGGCTTTAGCTGGAGACGGTATTTAAGGTGGTGTCTTGGGCCGTTTTGAGGAGTTACTCAGTTTTCCGGAATTTCTCTCCTGTACACAGGAGGTATGCATGTTATTAAACTTCTGTCTATTTTTCTCATGTAATGTGTCTTTTATTACAGGGGATCTCAGCCAAGAACCTAGAAGGGTAGATGGAAAGTTATTTTTCCTCCCCTACAATAAGAAATTTCTTATTCTTCCCTCATTCTTCCATCCTAACTTTCTTTCCCTCAGATACTCCGTTTGACACCTCTACAGGAGCAATTGAATGAATGACACTCAATAACTTTCCTTAATGTGAAGGACAAGACTATAAACACACCTTCCAGTCCAGGTGTCTATAGAAAGCTATGCTCAGTCAGGCACATATTGAGCTGCTGCAGTGAAAAAGCCTACTGCTCCTATATACCTGTCTATTTTTACTGACACTACCTAAACATCAATTCATGAGTTGATAAAAACTAAATAACTTCCCACAACGTTACCACTAAAGCATTTTATGCTACCATAAAAGACATACTAATTAGCACACAAAATCAGGGATGGTTTTGTCTTTCCTCTAAATTATAGAAATCATGAAAAATTCTATATTTAGTATCATTGTTGTTGTCTGTTCTTTAGAGAGAACTATAGACCACTAGTAAACTCATTTTGCAAAGCCCACACATTCACAAATCATTAATGACATGTATTTACACTGTAAGAAATTTTTAAAAGGATATACTCAGTTTATTTTAGACAAAAATTTTTTTCATTTTTGCTACATAATCATAAAAAGGAGTTCCATAAGTGGGTCTCCAGTTTTCTACAAATATTCCACATCAGTAACAATAAAGCTTTTCTGCAAAAGTAAATGTTTTTTTAAAAATGACAGATTCAAACGAAATGACTCAAAAGTTTTCTTTGTCTTCCACATGCTAAACCTGGACACAAGAGGACTGAGGAGCATCATTTTATTTCATTTTCACAAATTATTGTCTAGAATGTGCTATTCAAAATGTGCTTCTGATGGAGAGACCTTCAAGATGGTGGAAGAGTAAGATGTGGAGATCACCTTCCTCCCCACAAATACATCAGAAATATATCTGCATGTGGAACAACTACTACAGAGCACCTACTGAACACTGGCAGAAGACCTCAGACCTCCCAAAAGGCAAGAAACTCCCTATGTACCTGGGTAGGACAAAAGAAAAAAGAAAAAAATAGACAAAAGAATAGGGGCGGGACCCACACCAGTGGGAGGGAACTGTGAAGAGGAAAGGTTTCTACACACTAGGAAGCCCCTTCATGGGCGGAGACTGCGGGAGGCGGAGCGGGGAGCTTCGGAGCCGCGGAGGAGAGCGCAGCAACAGGGGTGCGGAGGGCAAAGCGGGGAGATTCCCGCACAGAGGATCGGGGCCGACCGGCGCTCACCAGCCCGAGAGGCTTGTCTGCTCACCCGCCAAGATGGGCGGGGCTGGGAGCTGAGGCTCGGGCTTCACAGGTCGGATCCCAGGGAGAGGACTGGGGTTGGCTGCGTGAACACAGCCTGAAGGGGGCTAGTGGGCCACAGATAGCCGAGAGGGAGTCCGGGAAAATGTCTGGAACTTACTAAGAGGCAAGAGATCATTGTTCCCTGGTGCCTGAGGAGAGGGGGGATTCAGAACACCGCGTAAAAGAGCTCCAGAGATAGGCAAGAGCCGCAGCTATCAGCGTGGACATGAGAGACGGGCAAGAAAGGCTAAGGCTGCTACTGCAGCCATCAAGAAGCGTGTGTGCGAGCACAGGTCACTGTCAACATATTCCCTCCCGAAAGCCTGTGCAGCCCGCCACTGCCAGGGTCCCACAATCCAGGGAAAACTTCCCCGGGAGAACACACGGTGTGCCTCAGGCTGGTGCAACGCCATGCTGGCCTCTGCTGCCGCAGGCTCACCCCGCATTCCACACCCCACCCTCCCCCCGCCTGAGTGAGCCAGAGCCCCCTAATCAGCTGCTCCTTTAACCCCGTCCTGTCTGAGCGAAGAACAGATGCCCTCAGGCAACCTACACGCAGAGGCAGGGCCAAATCCAAAGCTGAACCCCAGAAGCTGTGCAAACAAACAAGAGAAAGGGAAATTTCTCCTAGCAAGCAGCCTCAGGGGCAGTGGATTAAATCCCCACAATCAACTTGATGTACCCTGTGTCTCTGGAATACCTGAATAGATAACGAATCATCCCAAAATTGAGGCAGTGGACTTTGGGAAGAACTGTAGACTTGGGGTTTGCTGTATGTGACTAACTGGTTTCTGGTTTTATATTTATCTTAGTTTAGTATTTAGAGCTTATTATCATTTGTAGATTTATTTATTGATTGGGTTGCTCGCTTCCATTTTTTTATATATACATATATATATTTTTTTCCTTTTTATATTTTTGTGAGTGGGTATGTGTATGCTTCTCTGTGTGATTTTGTCTGTATAGCTTTGCTTTTACCATTTGTCCTAGGGTTCTGTCTGTTTTTTTTTTTAGTATTAAATATAGTTTTTAGAGCTTGTTATAATTGGTGGATTTGTGTTTTGGCTTGGTTACTCTCTTCTTCCTTTCTTTCATTTTTTCTCCCTTTTCTTCTGAGCCGTCTGCCTGACAGGGTCTTGGTGTTCCGGCCAGGTGTCAGGCCTGTGCCTCTGAGGTGGGAGAGCCGAGTTCAGGACATTGGTCCACCAGAAACCTCCCAGCTCCACGTAGTATCAAACAGTGAAAGCTCTCCCAGAGATCTCCATCTCAACGCTAAGACCCAGGTCCACTCAACAATGAGCAAGCTACTGTGCAGGACACACTATGCCAAACAACTAGCAAGACAGGAACACAACCACATCCATTAGCAGAGAGGCTGCTTAAAATCATAATAAGGTCATAGACACCACGTTAAAACACACCACCAGACGTGGACCAGCCCACCAGAAAGGCAAGATTCAGCCTCATCCACCAGAGCACAGGCACTAGTCCCCTCCACCAGGAAACCTACACAACCCACTGAACGAACCTTAGCCACTGGGGACAGACACCAAAAACAATGAGAACTACGAACCTGCAGTCTGCAAAAAGGAGACACCAAACACAGTAAGATAAGCAAAATGAGAAGATGGAAAAACACACAGCAGATGAAGGAGCAAGGCAAAACCCCACCAGACCTAACAAATGAAGAGGAAATAGGCAGTCTACCTGAAAAATAATTCAGAATAATGATAGTAAAGAGGATCCAAAATCTTGGAAACAGAATGGAGAAAATACAAGAAACGATCAACAAGGACCTAGAAGAAATAAAGAGCAAACAAACAGTGATGAACAGCACAATAAATGAAATTCAAAATTCTTTAGAAGGGATCAATAGCAGAAGAACAGATAAGTGACCTGGAAGATAAAATAGTGGAAATAACTACTGCAGAGCAGAATAAAGAAAAAAGAATGAAAAGAATTGAGGACAATTTCAGAGACCTCTGGGACAACATTAAACACACCAACATTCAAATTATAGGGTTTCCAGAAGAAGAGAAAAAGAAAGGGACTGAGAAAATATTTGAAGAGATTATAGTTGAAAACTTCCCTAATATGGGAAAGGAAACAGTAAATCAAGTCCAGGAAGCACAGAGAAGCATACACGAGTTCAGGAAGCATACACGAGTAAATCAAGTCCAGGAAGCATACACGATAAATCTAAGGAGAAGCACACCAAGACACATATTAATCAAACTATCAAAAATAAAACACAAGGAAAAATATTAAAAGCAGCAAGGAAAAAACAACAGATAACACACAAGGGAATCCAGATAAGGTTAACAGCTGATCTTTCATCAGAAACTCTGCAAGCCGAAAGGGAGTGGCAGGACATATTAAAACTGATGAAGGAGAAAAACCTACAACCAAGATTACTCTACCCACCAAGGATCTCATTCAGATTTGACAGAGAAATTAAAACCTTAACAGACAAGCCAAAGCTAAGGGAATTCAGCACCACCAAACCAGCTTTACAACAAATGCTAAAGGAACTTTTCTAGGCAGGAAACGTAAGAGGAGGAAAACACCTATAATAACAAACCCAAAACAATTAGGAAAATGGGAACAGGAACATACATATCGATAATTACCTTAAATGTAAATGGATTAAATGCTCTGACCAAATGACATAGATTGGCTGAATGGATACAAAAACAAGACTCATATATATGCTGTCTACAAGAGACCCACTTCAGACCTAGGGACACATACAGAGTGAAAGTGAGGGGAGGCAAAAAGATATTCCATGCAAATGGAAATCAAAAGAAAGCTGGAGTAGCAATTCTCATATCAAACAAAAAAGACTTTAAAACAAAGACTATTAAAAGATACAAAGACAGTATATAATGATCAAGGGATCAATCCAAGAAGAAGATGTAACAATTGTAAATATTTATGCACCCAACATAGGAGCACCTCAATACATCAGGCAAATGCTAACAGCCATAAAAGGGGAAATTGACAGTAACACAATCATAGTAGGGGACTTTAAAACCCCACTTTCACCAATGGACAGATCATACAAAATGACTATAAATAAGGAATCACAAGCTTTAAATGATACATTAAACAAGATGGACTTCTGATATTTATAGGACATTCCATCCAAAAACAACAGAATACACTTTCTTCTCAAGTGCTCATGGAACATTCTCCAAAATAGATCATATCTTGGGTCACAAATCAAGCCTTGGTAAATTTAAGAAAACTGATAACATATCAAGTATCTTTATCAACCATAAAGCTATGAGACTAAATAACAATTACAGGAAAAAATCTGTAAAAAATACAAACACATGGAGGCTAAACAATACACTACTTAATAACCAAGGAATCACTGAAGAAATCAAAGAGGAAATCAAAAAATACCTAGAAAGAAATGACAATGAAAACATGACAACCCAAAACCTATGGCATGCAGCAAAAGCAGTCTAAGAGGGAAGTTTATAGCAATACAATCCTACCTCAAGAAACAAGAAACATCTCAAATAAAGAACCTAACCTTACACCTAAAGCAATTAGCGAAAGAATAACCAAAAACCCCCTAAGTTAGCAGAAGGAAAGAAAACATAAAGATCATATCAGAGATAAATGAAAAAGAAATGGAGGAAACAATAGCAAAGATCAATAAAACTAAAAGCTGATTCTTTAAGAAGATAAACAAAATTGATAAACCATTAGCCAGACTCATCAGGAAAAAAAGGGAGAAGACTCGAATCAATAGAAATAGAAATAAAAAAGGAGAAGTAACAGCTGACACTGAAGAAATTCAAAGGATCATGAGAGATTACTACAAGCAACTATCTGCCAATAAAATGGACAACCTGGAAGAAACTGACAAATTCTTAGAATAGCACAACCTTCCAAGATGGACCCAGGAAGAAATAGAAAATACAAACAGACCAATCACAAGCACTGATATAGAAAATGCGATTAAAAATCTTCCAACAAACAAAAGCCCAGGACCAGATGGCTTCACAGGTGAATTCTATCAAACATTTAGAGAAGAGCTAACACCCATTCTTCTCAAACTCTTTCAAAATATAGCAAAGAGGGCTTCCCTGGTGGCGCGGTGCTTGAGAGTCCGCCTGCCGATGCAGGAGACGCGGGTTTGTGCCCCGTTTCGGGAGGATCCCACATGCCGCGGAGCGGCTGGGCCCGTGAGCCATGGCCGCTGGGCCTGCGCGTCCGGAGCCTGTGCTCCGCAAATGGGAGAGGCCACAACAGTGAGAGGCCCGCATAATGCAAGGAAAAAAAAAAAATAAAATAAAAAAATAAAAATAAAAAAAAAAATATAGCAAAGGGAGGAATACTCCCAAACTCATTCTACGAGGCCACCATTAGCATGATACCAAAACCAGAAAAAGATGTGAGACAAATAGAAAATTACAGGCCAATATCTCTGATGAACATAGATGCAAAAACCCTCAACAAAATACTAGCAACCAGAATCCAGCAGCACATTAAAAGGATCATACACCATGATTAACTGGGGTTTATCCCAGGAATGCAAGGATTCTTCAATATATGCAAATCAATCAATGTGATAACCTATATTAACAAACTGAATGAGAAAAAAACATGATCATCGCAATAGTTGCAGAAAAAGCTTTCGACAAAATTGAACACGCATTTATGATAAAAACCCTGCAGAAAGTAGGCATAGAGGGAACTTTCCTCAACATAAGACAGGCCATACATGACAAACCCACAGCCAACATCATCCTCAATGGTGAAAAACTGAAACCATTTCCACTAAGATAAAGAACAAGACAAGGTTGCCCTTCTCACCACCATTATTCAACATTTTCCTGGACGTTTTAGCCACAGCAGTCAGAGGAGAAAAAGAAATATAAGGAATCCAAATCGGAAAAGAAGTAAAGTTGCCACTGTTTGCAGACGACATGATACTATATATAGAGAATCCTAAAGATGCTACCAGAAAACTACTAGAGGTAATCAATGACTTTGGTAAAGTAGCAGGATACAAAATTAATGCAAAGAAATCTCTAGCATTCCTATACACTAATGATGAAAAATCTGAAAGTGAAAATAAGAAAACACTCCCATTTACCACTGCAACAAAAAGAATAAAATATCTAGGAATAAACCTACCTAAGGAGACCAAGACCTATATGCAGAAAATTATAAGACACTGATGAAAGAAATTATGGATGATACAAATAGATGGAGAGACATACCATGTTCTTGAATTGGGAGAATCAACATTGTGAAAATGATTATACTTCCCAAAGCAATCTACAGATTCAATGCAATCCCTGTCAAACTACCACTGGCATTTTTCACAGAACTAGAACAAAAAATTTCACAATTTGTATGGAAACACAAAAGATCCCAAATAGCCAAAGCAATCTTGAGAAAGAAAAATGGAGCTGGAGGAATCAGGCTCCCAGACTTCAGACTATACTACAAAGCTACAGTAATCAAGACAGTATGGTACTGGCACAAAAACAGAAATAAAGATCAATGGAACAGGATAAAAAGCCCAGAGATAAACCCATGCACATATGGTCACCTTATCTTTGACAAAGGAGGCAAGAATATGCAATGGAGAAAAGACAACCTCTTCAATAACTGGTGCTGGGAAAACTGGACAGCTATATGTAAAAGAATGAAATTAGAACACTCCCTAACACCATACACAAAAATAAACTCAAAGTGGATTAAAGACCTAAATGTGAGGCCAGACACTATCAAACTCTTCGAGGAAAACATAGGCAGAACGACATAAATCACAGCAGGTTACTTTTTGAACCACCTCCTAGAGAAATGGAAGTAAAAACAAACAAATGGGACCTAATGAAACTTAAAAGCATTTGCACAGCAAAGGAAACCATAAACAAGATGAAAAGACAACCCTCAGAATGGGAGAAAATATTTGCAAATGAAGCAACTGACAAAGGACTAATCTCCAAAATTTACAAGCAGCTCATGCAGCTCAATATCAAAAAAATAAACAACCCAATCCAAAAATGGGCAGAAGACCTCCACAGACATTTCTCCAAAGAAGATATACAGATTGCTAACGAACACATGAAAGAATGTTCAACATCATTAATCATTAGAGAATTGCAAATCAAAACTAAAATGAGATATCATCTCACACCGGTCAGAATGGCCATCATCAAAAAATCTGCAAACAATCAATGCTGGAGAGGGTGTGAAGAAAAGGGGACCCTTTGCACTATTGGTGGGAATATAAATTGATACAGCCACTATGGATAAAAGTATGGAGGTTCCTTAAAAAACTGAAACTAGAACTACCGTACGACCCAGCAATCCCACTACTGGGCATATATCCTGAGAAAAACATAATTCAAAATGAGTCATGTACCAAAATGTTCATTGCAGCTCTATTTACAATAGCCAGGACATGGAAGCAACCTAAGTGTCCATCAAGAGATGAATGGATAAAGAAGATATGGCACATATATACAATGGAATATTACTCAGCCATAAAAAGAAACGAAATTGAGTTATTTGTAGTGAAGTGGATGGTCCTAGAGTCTGTCATACAGAGTGAAGTAAGTCATAGAGAGAGAAACAAATACTGTTAACATATATATGGAATCTAAAAAAAAAAGAAAAAAAATTTTCATGAAGAACCTAGGGGCAGGACAGGAATAAAGACACAGACCTACTAGAGAATAGACTTGAGGATAGGGGGAGGGGGAAGTGTAACCTGGGACAAAGTGAGAGAGTGGCATGGACATATATACAGTACCAAACGTAAAATAGATAGGTAGTGGGAAGCAGCCACATAGCACAGGGAGATCAACTCGGTGCTTTGTGACCGCTTAGAGGGGTGGGATAGGGAGGGTGGGAGGTACGGAGAGGCAAGAGAGAAGAGATATGGGGACATATGTATATGTATAACTGATTCACTTTGTTATAAAGCAGAAACTAACACACCATTGTACAGCAATTATACTGCAATAAAGATTTAAAAAAATATAGTCCAGCTTGGAATCACAAAAGAAAGGAATAGTGCCTAACAGATCTGACAATTTTTTTTTTTTTTTTTTTTTTTATTGCGGTATGCGGACCTCTCACTGTTGTGGCCTCTCCCACTGCGGAGCACAGGTTCCAGATGCGCAGGCTCACTGGCCCAGCCGCCCCATGGCATGTGGGGCAGGCGGACTCTCAACCACGGCGCCACCGGGGAAGCCCCAGATCTGACAATTTTTAAAGACAGAGCACAAAGAGTCAGCAGGAGAAATCTGAGGACTAATTTGCCTCTGGTTTGAGAGTAAATTCCTCATAGTACAGCACACAAAAGACTAATTTAGGGAGTCTGGAAGCATGGCATCATGGAGTGAGCACTGAAAACAATCTAGAAATATTTAGATGGTAAAAGGCTTCAAGCAGAAAATGCTCTAAAATGAAGTGTCTGAGAGAATTGTTACTCAGATAGCTATGTAGTTTTAGGCAATTTAACTATTAATGACAAAAGAAAGAAGAAATATGTCATGAGGTAACAAAATAACAACTAGAAAATTCAGACTACTGGTAAATCCGTAAAAAAGTAAAATAAAATAAAACTTTAATGGTTTGACTAGAACATCGGAAGAAAGCTTAGTTATAATTCTTTCTTTTAAGTAAATATCTACCTAGCACGAAAAAACTGAGGTAATATAGGGCTAAATAGAGCGTAAAAAGTTATTAAGAGTTAAAAGATATTAGGACCTTGTTTATAATATTGTCAGGAAAATTGAATAAAATATGCAAATGTAACTGATCAAAATCAGTTCAGATTAAACAGATAATATTTTTGAGCAAGAACACAATTGCCTACTACCCAAAATGAATTTTACATTATTTTGAACCCATAATTTCTGTATTTTAAAAACTTAGCCCATTTCCTTACTTCTTTTTTCCTGACCACAGAAAATCTAATGTTGTACATATGTGACTTCTATGCTTCCAACTCCCACACCTCCACACACAAATAATTAAACTGCTACGTATGCCTCAGAATATCTGAATTCTAGTGCAGCTACATTAGCATAGAGACAGGTCTAAACACAACGTTGTGCTCTGTAAGTCCTATCTCAGGTATCCCCATTTTTCCCCCTTGAGTCTACATTTTCTAAGTCACTGATGGTATCCGTTATGCAGGAGGACTTTACTAAAGTCTTGCTTCACGTGTGAAATTTATTACAATTTTAGACATAACCATATTTCTCACTAGCTGTGCTATCAGAATAAGTGAATGGATATGAAAGTGTGAATAGCCTATAATGACACAGTAGGATATTTCATCAGAGCATTTGTGTGGCATTATATTGAAGACTCCTGTAGCTAAGATAGCAGCTATTTTTGAGTGTCTATGATTGTACAGAGGCACTCTTCTGATACTTTACACAAATTATCTAATTTAATGTTCACAGAAAAAAGCTGTTAGGCAAAAATTATTATTTCTATCATACAGTTAGAAATTTGAGGAAGAGAAAAGTAACTTCCACAAAATCATAGTATTCAAAAACTTACTTTGTCATAGCCAGGACACAAGCTTTATTTTATCTTTCTTCAAAACTTATACTTGGAACCACTCTGATACCTGTGTACAGAGAAAGAGGATAGCCAAAAAGTAAGTGGCTTACAACATAATTTTACCTAAGATCAGCCTTCTCCTAATGGGATGTTAGTTGAAGCCAAGATAATTATCATTACTGAAAAATATCTATACAATGTTCTAATCTTGATATGCCTCAAAAAGAAGAGGGACTCTAGCATATTCTGCAAGAGGGGAGCTGTCACTTGTCAGTAGGTCTAAGTGATAATTAGTAAAATGTAATTCTTTAAAACAGTGATACAAATCCCTCACTCCACTGGGTTCATTTATATCTTACTAAACTGGCTTTCAGATAGGGTATCACAACATAAGAGTTAATTCACAGTACTAAGCACAGAATTCAAGAAACAGATCCATGAATATTTTTAGCTTCTTAAGAGAACACTTTGTAACCTTAAACTAATTTTATTTGTATATTTCAGGCAGATTAAGAAAAGGCATAGTATAAATATACTGTTAAATATAATAATGTACTGAGATCTATTCTGCAGTTGTTACATTGCATGATAAAAATAAAAAGTAGCTGGTTAAGTGAAAGAGACAAAGGGATATCAAAGGATAAAGCAAAGAATAATACAGCAAAACAATAAGGAGAAAGTGGAAAATTCAATCTGTTACTTGCTAGGCAAACAATAAACACCAAGGAAGAACTTCACATAACAGTACTCTGAGAGGGAAAAGTCAGGAGATATTAAATGGTAGAAATGAGGAATTCATAATCCTGGTCTTAATTAATCATTTAAAACTAGTTCTCCAGATGGAACAGAATGAATTACTCATATGTTTATATTCGAGTAAAGGAGTCCAGTTGTTCATTGGAAAGCATCTTCAGTTCAGGCCAGCAATGATTTCCCAGATGATGTTACTCAGAACCAGTCAAAATGAAGCAAAAATTTCCAGGATTTTTAGAAATAAGCCAGCCTTTAAAAATGTTATAACAGTTTAAGATTTACATAAAACTTGTGAAAACTGTAGAGTTCCAACAGAACCTAAACCCAGTTTTCCATATTATTAAAATCTTACATTAGTATAGTATATTTGTCACAATTAATGGACCATTACTGATGCTCTTGTTAACTAAAGTTTATCTAGATTTCCTTAGAACCCCATGCAGGACTCCACATTATATTTAGTGGTCCTGTCTCCTTAGTCTCCTCTTGGCCATAACAATTTCTCAGACATCCCTTGTTATGAATGACCTCGACAGTTTTGAGGAGTACTAGTTAGATATTTTTTTAGAATGACCCTTAACTGGAGCTGGGCTGATGTTTTTTCTCATGGTAGGACTGAATTAGGTTATGTTTGGGATAGAAACTGCAGAGACAAGTGTCATTCTTGTCACAGCCTATCAAATGAACACAGTATAACCTGGTATCACTTTTGAGGTTAATCTTGACCACCTGGTTGAAATAGTGTTTGTCAGATTTCTCCATTGCATAATCACTCTTTTTTTTTTCTTCAATGCCATATGGTACTCTTTGGAGGGTAGCCTATGTACACACCACATTTAAGGGGTAGGGAGATATGGACCACCTCCTTGAGGGCAGAGTATCTACACAGATTCTTTGGAATTCTTCTACTGGGAAGAATAGTGTATTTTCTCCACTTACTTATCTATCCAATCATTTATTTATATAGTATGGACATAAATATTTATCTTATACTATAGCTTATAATTCAGTATTATTTTATTTATTTTTTTGCTCAAATTATTTTAGGTTTAGCTATTGGGAGCTCTTTCAGTTGGCTCCTGTGTCTTTTTGAAATGTCTCCACGGTCACATTGGTTTGCTTTTGTGAGCACTTCCTTATCTTTCTGTCAATATAAAATGTCGCTGGCACATCTTGTGTATTTGCAGCAGCAGTCGTGCAATCAGTCATTTGCCCAAGGGTACTTGGTTTTGTTTTGTTTTTTAATGACGAATATAAAAATTTAAAAATATATACAGTATATATAATACACATGCATATAAACAGATATATTTTAGATATTCTATATATCATATATATATAATTTCATATGTGTATTTAGATTTTTATATATATTAGAAACAAAAACTGGACACTAGTGTGCATATTGCTACAGGGATTTAGTACTTCTAGGCCCTTTCAGCTGACAGAAAAAAGAAATATTATGTGTGTATTTTAACACACACATATAAACATTCTATATGTATCGACATGTATCTACATAACATTAAACATGAGTTCATACAGATGTCTCCAACTCTAACCAATTACTAGATGGACCATTCTAACCTTTTCCCCTTCATGGTCTCTAACTTCTCATGGCCACAATAAGACACCTCACCCCAGCATCTGCCATTTATTTAATTAATTGTTCAATTCCATTATAAATATACAGTGGTTTCAAAATTTATAACCTTACCCCCATAGGATACAACTTTATCAACTAAAGTACAGCGCTTACTTATAGTCCTTTTGCCTTTAGTCTTACAGCTGCAACTCATTTCCAAAGTTAATTAGGTCAGCATGTTTTCCTCTGCTCCATTTAGTGAGGTTACTTCATGCACTTGTATTACGATTAGATTGTTTTGTTCTGTCACTTTTTACAAAATGAGATCCTCTGTTCTCCCAAATGTTTGTTGTTGCTGTTTCTAATTACTCAACATTAAAGTTCTCTCTTTGTGCTGTAAAGTTTTATAGGTGTTGATAAGTGCATAATGTCATATATTCACGAGCATCATTCTTACCAAATAATTTCAACCCCCTAAAATATTCAAAGTACTGATACTTCACATATTCAGCCCTACCCCCAAACACCAGGCAACAGCTGATCTCTTTAAAATTCATTTAGTTTTGCCTTTCCAAAACATCATATAATTGGAATCATGCAATATGTAGCCTAGCTTCTTTCACTTAGCATTTAGATTCAGCCAAGTTTTCGCACAGATTGACAAATCATTATTTTTATCTCTGAATGGTAGTCCACTGAACTGATATAGTAAAGTTTATCTATTCACTTCTTGAAGGACATCTTGGTTATTCCAGATTTTTTTGATTATGAATAAAGTTACTATAAAAATTCACATGTAGGACTTTGTAAGTACATAGGGGGATGACTTTTATGTCATGTGGTAAAACTATGATTTGTTTGGGAAGAAACTTCCACACTGTGTTTCAAAGTCCTGTATCATTTTTAATTTCCACCAGTACCGAATGAAAGGTTCTGATGCTCCATATCCTTGGCTGTCTATTTTTGGATTTTAAGCATTCTAATATGTGTGGTGTTTCACTCTTGTGTAAATTTGCAGTTCCCTGATAAGAAATGATGTTAAACATCTTTTTAAATACATACACGCCATCTATATATTTTCTTTGGTGAGCTGCCTGGTCAGATCTTTTATCTATTTTTTTTTTTAATTGGAGTATAGTTGCTTTACAATGTTGTGTTAGTTTCTGCTGTATTTTATCCACTTTTTAATTGGGCTGTTTAAATTTTTTTGTTGAGTTCTAAGAGTTCTTTGTGTACTGTGGGCACACATTCTTTATCAGAGATGTGTTATGAAAATATCTTCTTCGAGTATGTGGCTTGTCTTTTCCTTTTCTAACACTGTCTTTTATAGAGCAGTGGTATTTATTTATTTATTTATTTATTTATTTATTTATTTATTTAGGGGTATAGTTGTTTTACAATGTTGTGTTAGTTTCTACTGTACAGCGAAATGGAGCTCCCTGTGCTATACAGCAGGTTCTCATTAGTTATCTCTTTTATACATGCTAGTGTATATATGTTAATCCCAAACTCCCAATTCATCCCACCCCCTTTCCTCCCATTGGTGCCCATATGTTTGTTTTCTACATCTGTGTCTCTATTTCTGCCTTGCAAACTGGTTCATTTGTACCATTTAGTGGTTTTTATTGCAATAAAGTCCAAGTTATTAATTTTTTCTTTCATGAATCAGGCTTTTAGTGTGGTATCTAAAAACTTATTGACAGGGAATTTCCTGGCAGCCGAGTGGTTAGGACTCTACACTTCCACTGCAGGGGGCACGGGTTTGATCCTTGGTCAGGGAACTAAGATCCTGTAAGCTATGAGGCATGGCCAAAAAAATTAAAAATAAAAATAAAAACTTATTGACAAAGACAAACCAATTTTTCTCCAATGTTTTCTTTTGCAAGTTTTAATATTTTTGCATTTTACATTTAGGTTTACTATCTAATTCGTCATAACCTTTGTGTATGACATAAGGTATATGTCTAAGTTCCTTTTTTTGTAGACAGTTGTCTGATTTTTCCAGTATCATTTATTGAAAAGCTATCTTTCCTCCTTTAAACTGCCTTTGTGCCTTTTTTTTTTTTGCGGTATGCGGGCCTCTCATTGTTGTGGCCTCTCCCGTTGCGGAGCACAGGCTCTGGATGCGCGGGCTCAGCGTCCATGGCTCACGGGCCCAGCTGCTCCGCGGCATGTGGGATCTTCCCGGACTGGGGCACGAACCCGTGTCCCCTGCACCGGCAGGCGGACTCTCAACCACTGCGCCGCCAGGGAAGCCCCTGTGCCTTTTTTTAAATTACTTTTTTTACTGTAGTTTAGTTGATTTACAATATATTAATTTCAGGTGTACAGCATAGTGATTCAGTATTTTTACAGATTATACTCCATTAAAATTTATTACAAAATAATTTCTAAGATTTCCCATGATATACAATATATCCTTGTTGCTTATCTATTTTATGTATAGTAGTTTGTATCTTTTAATCCTATACCCCTAATTTGTCCCTCCCACCTCCCTCTCCACTTTGGTAACCACTCCTCATTTTCTGTATCTGTGAGTCTGTTTCTGTTTCACATATTCATTCTTTTGTATTATTTTTTACTTTCCACATATAAGTGATATCATACAGTATTTGTTTGACTTATTTCATGAAGCATAATATTCTCTAGGTCCATCCACATCGCTGCAAATGGCAGAATTTCATTCTTTTTTATGGCTGAGTAATATTCCATTACATTTATACATACACAGATACATGCATACCACATTTTCTTTATTCATTTGTCTGTTGATGGGTACTTGGATTGCTTCCACATCTTGGCTATTGTAAATAATGCTGCTCTGAACATTGGGTGCATGTATTTTTTCGAATTAGTGTTTTCATTTTTTTCCAGATACATATATACACCCAAGAATGGAATTGCTGGATCATATTTTAGTTCTATTTTTAGTTTTTTGAAGAAACTGCATAATGGCTGCACCAATTTACATTCCCATCAACAGTGTACAAGGACTCCCTTTTCTCCACATCCTCTCTTAACATTTGTTATTTGTAGACTTTTTGATAATAGCCATTCTGACAGATGGTAGGTGATATCTCAGTGTGGTTTTGATTTGCATTCCTCTAATAATTAGCCATGTTGAGCATCTTTTCATGTGTCTGTTAGCCATCTGTGTTTCTTCTCTGGAAAAATGTCTATTCAGGTCTTTGATCCATTTTTTGATTGGGTTTTTTTTTTAAAAAAAACATTGAGTTGTATGAGCTGTTTATATATTTTGGATATTAACCTCTTGTCAGTCATCTCATTTACAAACGCATTCCATAGGTTGTCCTTTTGTTTTGCTGATAGTTTCCTTTAAGGTCCCATTTGTTTACTTTTGCTTTTATTTATTGTGCTTTAGGAGACAGATCTAAAAAAATATTGCTATGATTTATGTCAGAGAGTGCTCTGCCTATGTTCTCTTATAAGAGTTTTATGGTTTCAGTCTTATATCTAAGTCTTGGATTAATCCATTTTGAGTTTATTTTTGTATATGGTATAAGGAAATGTTCTAATTTCATTCTTTTAATGTAGCTGTCCAGTTTTCCCAGCACCACTTGTTGAAGAGACTGTCTTTTCTCCACTGTATATTCTTCCCCCCTTTGCCATAGATTAATTGACCATAAGCACATGGGTTTATTTCTGAGCTCTCTAGTCTGTTCCATAGATCTATGTGTCTGTTTTTGTGCCAGTACCATACTGTTTTGATCACTGTAGCTTTGTAATATATAGTTGGAAGTCTGGGACCATGTTATCTCCAGCTTTGTTCTTTTTTCCTCAAGAATGCTTTGGCAATTTGGTATCTTCTGTGGTTCCATGTGAATTTTAGGATTATTTTTTCTAGTTCTGTGAAAAATGCCATGAGTATTTTGATAGGGATTGCATTAAATCTGTAGATTGCTTTGAGTAGTATGGCCATGTTAACAATATTAATTCTTCCAATCTAAGACCACAGGATATCTTTCCATTTCCTTGTATCATCTTCAATTTTCTTCATCAATGTTTCACAGTTTTCAGAGTATTGGTCTTTCACCTTCTGTCTTTGTGCCTTCGTAAAAATCAATTAATTATATTTGTGTAAGTCTATGAGTTCTCTATTATATTAAACTGACCTATGTATCTATTCTGTCACCAGTAACATGCTACCTTGATTACTAAAGTTTTATATATTAAGTCTTGAAATCATGCAGTATGAGTTCTCCAACTTTGTTTTCCTTCTACAGTAGTGTGTTGACTCTTCTAGGTCTTTTGCCTTTCCATAGGAAGTTCAGGATCAGTGTGTCAAGACCTCTAAGATAGCTTTCTAGGACTTTGATTGAGATAGTTCTGAATATATAGATCAAGTGTGAGAGAATTTATATCTTAAACATACTGTTTTCCAATAATACACATGTAATAACTCAATTTATGTAGATCCTCTTTGATTTCTTTGATCAGCATTTTATACTTTTCAGCAAACAGATCCTGTACATATTTCATTAGATTTACACTTAGGCTACATTTATATTGGTGCCACCATAAATGATTTATTTTTAAATTACACATTCTGATTGGGTATTGCTGGCCTATAGGAAAGTAAGGCTTTTGTATAGTGACCTTATATGTTTCCAGTGAATGTGCTATAATTACTTGTTAGTTCCTAGAGATTTCAGGTAGATTCTTTGTTTTCTACATAAATGATCACTCTCTCTGCAAGAATAGTTTTATTTCTACCTTTTGAATCTGTATTTCTAAAAATTTCTTCTTTATAAATTTTTTGTCCTATTGCACTAAGTAGAACTTCCAGTAAAATGTTAAATAGGCATGCTGATCTTAGGAGGGAAGTGTCCAGTCTTTAACCACTTACAATCATCTTAGTGCTAGGTGTTCTGTAGGCAGGGTTTTTTATTTGTTTGTTTTTGTTTTGATCAAGTGAGGAAGTTTCCACTTATTCCTAGTTTGCTGAGAGTTAGTATCATGAATGAGTACTGGCTTTTGTCAAATGCTATTTCTAAATCAACTGATATTTGGGTTTTCTTCTTTAGCCAGTTACTGTGGCGAATTACACTGATTGATGTTTTAAATGCTGAACCTACTCTGCTCCCCTGGCAAATATCCCATTTGGTATATAATTTTTTCTCACATTTTTGGATTCATTTGCAAATATTTTATTTAGAATTCTTTTGTTCTCTGTTCATGAGAATTTCTGGATGATAGTTTTCTCACCATGTAATGTCTTCATCTGATTTACTTTATGGTAGGACTAGCCTCACAGAATATAGTAGGAAATGTTTCTTCTGCTTCACTGTGTTGGATGGAATATTCCATAAGTGTCAATTAAATCAAACGGATTAAAAGTTCTGTACAGGTCATGCACATCCTTACTGATTTTCTGCCTGCTTTATAAATTCATTACCAGCAGAAGTGTATTGACGTCTCTAACTATAATAGTGTATTCTGTCTCAAAATAAAAGTTAAAAAATGGAAATCAGCTTTAAAAAATCAGCAACTAAAATATTAGAATATGGAGCAGGAAAAGAGCAAAAATCCATCAGGGCTGTGTTCTGAGTACTGGGGCAAGTGTGTCCATGAATATTTAGTCCTTAGAAGGCCAGCTGTGGCAGGTTCACGTTTTCCCCTTTGCAGTAACAAATTTGGGGGAAGGAATTGCTCACTTGGAATCACATTTCCCAGCCTTCCTCCAGCTTGAATTTAGGTAGGTTCATGTGACCCTTTCTAGGCCACAGAATGGTTGCAGAAGTGAGGTATATATATTTCAAGCCATAGTTTGTGAAAGACCTATAACTTCTTCACCTTTTCTCTTTTCATTTCAGACTTGATGGCAAAACTCAGGGTAATTTGGGGAGTTACTTTTCTAGATGGCACAGCTTTTGTAGCTGGAACCCCAAAGACTGTGTGGAACAGAACATGGCTCACCCACCCCTGGAATGTTACATAACTAAGATAATTTTTTTACTGTGTTCAGCCACCGATTTTATGTATATCTGTTATAGTGCGTATTGTTACCACAACAAATACAATAATCTACTGTCCATCCCTTACCATAAGACTGGGAGGGATAGAAAAAAGGACAACAGACAGCTGCAGAAAATGACAGGCAACTTACAAAAGCAAAATAAAACAAAACTACAATAATAATAGCAAATTTTTTAAATGCAGGCTTATTTAGGACTGTCATTTAAAGAGAAAGTAATATTTCTTGCCAGACATGAAGAATTAGAATCTAGTCATTTATGTGATGTTGTAACTACTTACCTAATTAACTTTCAAGTTTTTGGAAAACCACAAGTGAAAAACTCCCTCACTAAAAGTAAATAACAAATAATATATTCTTACCTGAATGCACAGTGTTTAGTTCATGTCACCCCCATAACCACAAAATGAGAAAAGGTATACATATAAATTCTTTTTCATTGAAGTAAAATTATGCACTTTAACATTTTTAGTGTTATTTTTAAAAAGCATAAACCATGAGTTGACAAATAAAATTGCATAAGTTCATTTTCAAGTAATTGGGAAAAATTATCTCCAAAACCAACACATGCACACACATACACACTCACACACACACATACACATAGACCAATTTTCCTTCTTTTGTAGGAAATAAAAACAAGTTATGGAAGATAATTCTCCACATATTCCCACATTTAAACAATATACCATCAGATAAAACACAAAAGATTAAAAGGGAATTGAAACTTGACAAAGTAGCTTCTTTAGCATATCAAAACATAACTAATAAAAATATGAAAATAAAATTATAGTTCAAAATTTTTGTCAGAATTGTAAAACATGACTGAAGGAAATGAATGAGATTCACAGATTTTAGAAAACAATAGCCCTGAATTATACAGTCCTTCATGAACTCTGTTAGCATTTACTACCTCTCTCAAATTACAAAATTTTCATTTGGTAATTAGAAAAGAGTATTTGTCTTTAAATTTTATATGGTATGCCTGTGTTCAAATTCAGATCTCTAATTCACATTCATGTCATAATATCTTAAAATAAACAATTGTCTTGGGAGATTTCATTAATAAGGATGGGTCTATTTTCAGCCTAGTGCATATGAGTAAATCTGAGCCACAAGGCTCAGAAGAAAAGGAAGAATAAAAAAAGGGGAAAAAAATATAAAAAATAAAATTAAAAAAGGAAGAGAGCAACCAATCCAATAAAAAAATCCACCAATGATAACAAGCACTAAATACTAAACTAAGATAAACATAAAAATCAGAAACAAATTGGTCTCAGAAAGCAAACCCCAAGTCTACAGTTGCTCCCAAAGTCCACCACCTCAATTTTGGGAACATTCATTGTCTCTTCAGGTATTCCACAGATGCTTGGTTCATCAAGTTGATCGTGGAAATTTAATCTGCTGCTCCTGAGGCTGCATGGAGAAATTTCCCTTTCCCTTTGTTTGCACAGCTCCTGGAGTTCAGCTTTGGTTTTGGCCTCAATTCTGCATGTAGGTCGCCCTCAGGTGTCTGTTCCCCACCCAGACAGGAGCGGGTTAAAACAGCAGCTGATTAGGGCTCTGTTGCTCACTAAGGCTGGGAGGGGGTTGGGTACAGTAGTCATAACTGGAATGCAGTCTGAGCCTGCAGCAGCAGAAGCCAGCATGACATTGCAACAGCCTGAGGCCCGCTGTGTGTTCCCAACCTGTGCTTGCACACAGGATTCGTGGTAGCAGCGACAGCAGCGTTAGCATATCATGTCCGTCTTTGGGGTCTGAGCCGATAGCTGCGGCTTGGCCCATCTCTGGAGCTCGCTTAGGCAGTGCTCTGCCTTCTGTGGGCAGACAGGGAAGGAATCCCCTCTCCTCTTGCACCCTGAAACAATGGCCCCTTACCTCTCCAACAGGTCCAGACTTTTTCCCAGACTCCCTCCCGGCTAGTTGTGGCGCCCTAGCCCCCTTCAGCCTGTCTTCAAGCAGCCAACCCCAGTCTTCTCCCTGGGATCTGATCTCTGAAGCCTGAGCCTCAGCTCCCAGCCCCCACCCGCCCTGGCAGGGGAGCAGACAAGCCTCTCAGATTGCTGAGTGCTGGTCGGCACTGATCCTCTGTGCAGGAGTCTCTCCGCTTTGTCCTCTGCACCCCTGTTGCTGCACTGTCCTCCGCAGCTCTGAAGCTTCCCTCCTGCCCACCTCGCATCCCTGCCAGTGAAGGGGCTCCCTAGTGTGTGGAAACTTTTCTTCCTTCACAGCTCCCTCCCAGAGGTGCAGGTCCTGTTCCTATTCTTTTGTCTCTGTTTTTTCTTTTGCCCTACCCAGGTACGTGGGGAGTTTCTTGCCTTTTGGGAGGTCTGAGGTCTTCTGCCAGCATTCAGTAGGTGTTCTATAGGAGGTGTTCCACATGTAGATGTATTTTTGATGTATTTGTGGGGAGGAAGGTGATCTCCACATTTTACTCCTCCACCATCTTGAAGGTCTCCCTTGTGGGTGGTGCATGCAGCTGCCATGCACTGGAGGAACTCAGGTGTCCAGTGGTTCCAGAAGTCTCACTCCGAACCACTCCTTTTCCTCTCAAGCTTTACCAAAGTGCCTCTTCTCATGGCACCTGAGGGGCTGGGAGTATGGTGCACAGGGCAGCAGTCACTGCGCTCCACCATGTCTGGGCACCCCGACTGGCTATGATGATTCAGTGAGTTAAAAGAGTGCTTAGAAGAGTGCCTGGTAACTTGTAACATTTAAACAAAAATGAGTGAATGATGGTGATGATGATGATGATTCTAATTTGCTGCCTAAACTTTCTGTACTACCACACATTGTGGCAAGAGGGTATAAATTACAGTTAATATGTACTATTTGCACAGATAAAGGCCAGAGTTGGGAGGGTAAAAATTCTATGTATTGCCATGTGACAGGAGCTAAGCTAAACAATGGAGATGGTGATGAAATGGTGAACAAAATATATGAGTAAATTAATGAGTTAACCATCTAGTATATAAAAAGGAAGTATATAGGATATGATATGAACATGCTACATGATAATAACTTGTGCATACACATACATTTTGGTCTCTTCTCTGATCTCTTATGTATGGGGTATGTATCTTATAAAATTTGTTGAATTCCGTTGATTTTTGTGTATGAGCTACAATATCTTACTTATATGTTTAATTCTAGGAGCACAGTTCCATGTCTTCTATATTTCTACCACCCTGCACTTAATTATATCTCAACTTTGGATCTGAGTGCCTTAGCACCTAGGATAAAATTATACGATAAATTCTATAAATTTCATGTTTAGCTAATGTGAGATTTTATGCATTTCTCTGAGAACCCTGAGAAGATACTCCTTTATAAATTAGCACAACCTTAAAATAGAAATGATAAGAATTATAATCATATTGCAATGATTAGGGACTGAACTGTTGACCCTCAAACTTTGCAGATCTTCTTGAACTGAAACCTATTTCTTTCTTGAAAAAGACATATATAGTCTAGTCCAACACTTCTCCTTCATGAACCTGGGAGCAAAGCAATAAATCTCCACTTCAGAGGATGGCAGAATTCATTCTCCTATGAATAGGAGAAAAAGAGTCCTGGCTGAATTCAGCCTCAAAAGCCACTACAGAAAACACAGCTTTGAAAAAGTTGTCAACCAAATGTGGAAGAAATGAGTAGACTATGGTAGGCTAGATGGGAGTGCAAAAGGGGGCATATTGATAATTAACATCAAGTGATAATGCTATAGATGACGTTATGCTGAGATCAGTGAATACAGCTGTCCATTCACTCTCACTGCTCACTAATTCCAGTGCAATCACTACCACTACAGAATCAAAAATCAAACAGCAAACACTGCTGTATGATTTAAACACTGAAATATGTTAGATAATGAACTTTTTGCAACAAGTTATATGCTTAACTAAGTACATAAAATAGCTAACAACCAGAGAGCACTTCATATGTGAAAGGTATTATTCCAATTTTGCAAATACTGCACATATTAAGTAATTAAATGCTCACAACAACTCTGTGAGGTGGTGCTATTTATCCTCATTTTACAGATGAAGAGACTGAGGCACAGAGAAATTTAGTGACTTGCCTGCAGGAAGCCAGACTCTATAATCTGATCACTGATTATTCATGGTAACTCAACAGTTATTTTCCCATTCATCTGCCAACCATGGCCCCAAATTAAAACAGATAAATAAGTACAGCAAGAGGCCTACAGTACACTGATAAGAAGCCTAGAGGTAACAAGACTCCTGAAGAAACTGAAGAGCTAATGAGTCATCTGT
Organism: Lipotes vexillifer; assembly: GCF_000442215.2. Taxonomy (NCBI): domain Eukaryota; kingdom Metazoa; phylum Chordata; class Mammalia; order Artiodactyla; family Lipotidae; genus Lipotes; species Lipotes vexillifer. The sequence goes on from NW_006774650.1 coordinate 199,874, forward strand.
GAATAAACTGTGAATTTCTTTTTTTAGTGTCTTTCTCAATCTGGCATCTTTCACAACCACTAAATAAATTTTCAAAAACAATGAACAGTAGAAATAATAAAGCCTGTGGTAAGTGTTGGTTTATTTGCCTTCTAAGCTGTAGCCATAAATTTATACTTCTATCCTTCAGCAACTGAATTTATAATTCCAGCCAACATGAATGAGAAATTCTCAAAATGTTTAGAGACCCCTGCAAATATCTACATGGTCCTGAGGCTCTTGAACCTACTGCATACCCACTGAGGCACTGTGTCCACTGTCTGGAGAGGGAGCCCCTGATGATCAGGCTGCACCACAATATCTTCCCTGATCATGTAGTTCCACAAAGATATAACAGCACTTCAGTTCTGGAGTGAAATTATTCTTCCTACACACCATACGAGGCCCTGATTCCTCTTAGAAATACTGAGGAACCGAATGTGGACAAAAGAGTTAAATATTATGGTCACTACTTAATGAGCCAATAGAGAACTTTATGAGCTTGTCACAATGCTGATGATGTTCTGCCCTGCAACACAAGCATGCATACATGTGTGTATACATACATACATAATACATACATATACTCTGTTTTGCCTTTTTGTAGCAGTGGCTTTGTCCAATTCATCTCTATTTTTCTTAAAATAGTTACTACAAAACCTGCCAGTTCTAGGCACTGATACTTACACCTGTATGCATTAGGTTTAATTATTTATATGCTCAGCCCTCTGCTTTCCTCATCTTTGAAAGAAAAATGGAAATAATACAACACAGGATTTGGAAGAGGATTAAGGGCAATAAAATATATAAGCACCAGCACCTTTTAATCTATCAATAAATATTATCTGCTATTATTATTATTTTATCAGTTAATTTGAACTTCATGTTAACCTTTGAGATAGCTGAGAATTTGAAAGTAAAGAGACAGTTTCAGAAAGGCCAACTTAATTGCTGAAATTATTATCTGTAATAAGGGGAAGACTGACAATTCTTTTACTGAGTAGTTTGTTAAAACTGAACTTGATTTAGAAGTTAATAGATCATTTTTCATACCTGAGCCTCAACCAATCCTATTTTAGCCATCGTTTTTCATTTTTAAAGACATGTATAAAAAAGGCTATGGGGCTTCCCTGGTGGCGCAGTGGTTGAGAGTCCGCCTGCCGATGCAGGGGACACGGGTTCGTGCCCCGGTCCGGGAAGATCCCACATGCTGTGGAGCGGCTGGGTCTGTGAGCCATGGCCGCTGAGCCTGTGCGACTGGAGCCTGTGCTCCACAATGGGAGAGGCCACAACAGTGAGAGGCCCGCATAACGCAAAAAAAAAAAAAAAAAAAAAAAAAGGCTATGGTTAAGTCAGCATTTTCCAAATTATTTGGGACATATGTTCATATGTATCCTCCTTCCTCCCTAAACAAAAAGGATTAGAGATTTCCAGTTTACGCTCACACAGATAAACAGCTTGGGAGTCATCACTCCCATCCTGTCAATATGGAAAAAGCTGAACAAACTAAAAATCAAAAACTCTGCTTAGATCCATCAGAGAATTGAGGGCAAACTTCTGACCAGAAAACTGGAGAGAAAGAAGAATATAGTGAAGAGCAGCTTACTCAGAGTAGAAGGAGCTGGAGCCAGTAACTTCCAGGAACACATAAACATTAACTGATTAATTGCTGGAGGCTGACTGTGAACTAGCTTCGGAACTAAAAACTCCAAGAGGCCCAGTTTTGGGGGGGGGCTCACACTTGGACAAGATTTATCTCCAAGAGCCCCACTAGGTTCTCATGATGAAGACTGGACTGTGCTTCTTAGGTCAGGAGGAGGGGGACAGTAACTGTTCTGAAATATGCCCAGAGCTTTCTGTCTCCATAACAAAAGCCTGCCCTGAAGAGAAAAAACTTTACCAGAACCTTAAATGATTTAGGGGAAGAGGAACACACAACATGACTCCCTTCTAGGCTTCCTGTATCTCCTAAGGGGAGGATAAAAGGGTAAACAACTTTTCTGAAGGCCAAAGCCAAGGGACTCTGGCCCTCCAAAATATGGAGATTTAGTCATAAGATTATAGAAAGCTTCCCCTCCTAAATATCCTATGACCACATCAAGAGGACTCCAACATAACATGGATTACAAATTAAAGAACTGAAAGCTACAGGGTCTAGTTTAGATGGAGTTTCTAGGGAAATCCAAAGACAAAGGAGAAGACAAAATAAGGACAGCAGAGGAAACTGAATCCTCTGACACACACATTAAACATAGCTTAATTCCAGCCAGATAAACACAAATCCACACACTAAAGGCCTATTTAACTAAGTACATGTTAGGTGATACATCATGTCTGGGTTTCAACCAAAAATTAAAAGCCATGACAAAAGACAAGGAAAATACACAGCCTAAGAATAAAAAGCAAGAGAACTAGACACAGATATGGCAGAAATCTTAGAATTATAAGACATTAATTTTTAAATAACTTTAATTAAGGGTGCTAATAGAAAAAGTGGACAACATGCAAGAATAGATGGATAATGAAAGCTGAGAGATGGCAACTCTATGAAAATTTTTTTTTAATAGTAGGCATAAAAAAACCCCACAACAACACTGTAACAGAAATAAAGAATGCCTTTGATGAATTCATTAGTAAACTGGACATAACTGAGGAAAGACTCAGCGGGCTTGAAGATATGTTAATGGAAACTTCCCAAATCGAAAAGCAAAAAGAAAAAGGAATGAAAAATAATAGAACAGAATATCCAAGAATTGTGGGACAACTATAAAAGATGTAGCATATGTTTAATGGAAATGCCAGAATGAGAAGAGATAATCAATAAACAACCTATAACAGGAACAGAAAAGAGTTTTATTTGAGCCAAACTGAGGACTATAGCCTGGAAGACATGGAATCAACAGCACTTGAATTGTGTTCTGCTTGAATACAAAATGGGGAAGTCTTATAAAGGCAAAAACCACAAAATTACAAAAGTTGTTTGCCAAGAATTAGGATTGGAGCTGGCAAGAAGCAAGGGTGCTTATTAAAAGTAAGGATTTATTGGGGTCCGAAATGGCTGCATAGTTACAAGGGGAGACCTTGAGACCATAAGGTTGCTGCTGGCAGCTGCTATAGCAGATATTGTTTTGAGAAAGGCTACTGGTGTCCTTGGGTCTGATACACTTCAGAAAATTCAAGTTCTCAGTGATGTAGGAACGTGTCTGAAACCACATCCATAATGGCCACCTGGCTCCATCATGGATGCCTGAACCATAGTTACTCCATTTTGATTTTTAAATGCATTCTTTTCTTTAATGGTTAAAGCAGATATACAATATATGTTTGACATACCACATAACAGGCTCTTCTGGTTAGCATAAAATTTAAGTAAAATCATGTAGAATCTAGAATGACTTCCTCATGCCTCAGTATGTGAAAATTTCTTCCATCAGAAAGAAAGAAACAGAAGATATACCTGAAATAATAATGGATAAGAGTCTTCCAAAATTAATGACAGATAACAAATCACAGATCCAGGAAGCTCTGAAAAAAACAAGCAGGATAAATATCAAAAATGTATAACTAGGCATATCCATATTCAAACTGCAGAACACCAAAGGTAAATAAAAAAGTCTAGAAAGAAGCCAGGAGGTGGGCGGGGGGTGGGATAACTTACCTATAGAGAAACAAAGATATATATTACATTGGACTTCTCTTTAGAAAACTTGCACACAAGAAGAGGATGGAGTGAAATATTTGAAGTGTTGAAAGAAAAAAATTCAGTGAAACAGAATTCTGTATCCAACATGAGTATCTTCCAAAAGTGGAGAGGAAAAAGTCTTTCTGAAACAAAAAATGAGGGAATTTGGTCACTAGTGAATGTTAAAAGAAGTTCTTCAGAAAGAAAGAAAATATGTTGTACACTCAGATCTACACTTGGGGGCAGATAAGAGCAAAGTGAAAAGGGTAGATGGCTTACTATGTCTGATATGGCTCTGTGAGATTGAGAAGAGGCATAGAACCCAAGGCTTCTCCACCAGGTGGGAGAGAGAGAACTGGAGCATGCCTCCAAAGCCCCAGCCTTTGGGTGTGCCGCTCAAGAGGCTAGTTTCTGTCTTGCCTCCGTTGGAGATGGAACCCTTATAGTTTGATGGGGGAAACTAGGAATAAAGGAAAAGGGGCAGGCAATCTGCTGTGCCCAGCATACCTCAGCAAATTTGGGAGAAGGCACAGAACTCAAGGCTTCTCCACAGGGAAGGAGGAGGAGAAGTAAAATGTGCCTCCAAAGTCCTGGCCAGAGGTATAGCAGTGAGACACCAGAGAGAGCAAGAGATTATGGGCTCATTCAAAAAAAGAGAAAGCAGAAAAATCCACTCTAATTAGGAATCTGAATGAGTCCAGAGAGTACACATCCATAGGAAAGATTAGATAGGCTCCTAGAATCTCTAGTGAATTAGTGAAGGTCTTCTCTGTCAAAGCCAGTCTATAAAGATTGAGAGGTGGCTGTTTCTTCAAATGCAGATACCAATACAAAGCTACAAGGAACACAAGAATCAGGGAAACATAACACAATCAACAGAACAAATGTCTACAAATAATATCAATAAATGCTGCACAGGGTGTGGAGACAAGGGAACCCTCTTACACTGTTGGTGTGGAAAACAATATGAACATTCCTTCAAAAACTAAAAATAGAGCTACCATATGATCCAGCAATCCGACTCCTATGCATGTATCAAGAAAACATGAAAACTCTTAATTCAAAAAGATACATGAACATCAACATTCATAGCAGCACTATATACAATAGCCAAGACATGGAAGCATCCTAAGTGTCCATCAACAGATGAATGCGTAAAGAAGATATTATGTGTATGTGTGTGTGTGTGTGTGTGTGTGTGTGTGTGTGTGTGTGTGCATGGATGGATGGACCTAGAGATTATCATAGTAAGCAAAATCCGACAGAGAAAGACAAATATCACATGGTATCGCTTATATGTGGAATCTAAAAAAAAATGATACAAATGAACTTATTTACAAAATAGAAACAGACTCACAGACACAGAAAACAAATTTATGGTTACCAAAGGGGAAAGGTGGGAAGGGATAATTTATGAGTTTGGGATTAACAGATACACACTACTATATATAAAATAAATAATAAGGACCTACTGTATAGAACAGGGAACTATAACTTGTGATAAGCTATAATGGAAAAGAATCTGAAAAAGAATATAAAAAACTGAATCACATTGCTGTACACCTAAAACTAACACAGTATTGTAAATCAACTATAGTCCAGTAAAAAAGATTTTAAAAAATCAAGTACACAATCAACAGAACAAAATAAATCTCAAATAACTGACCCTAAAGAAATTGAGACTGAGGAGTGATGTCATCATCATGATGGAATAAACCTGAGAAAGCAAGGAGGGATCCTCCCCTAGAGGTTTCAGGTGACCACAGCCCTGCCAACACCTTGAATTTGAACTTCTAGCATCCCAAACTGTGAGAATAAATTTATGTTGTCTTAAGCCATTCAGTTCATAGTAATTTGTTATGGCAGCCCTAGAATGCTAAGACAGTTTGTGTTTGTTTGTTTATTTGTTTATGGCTGTGCTGCATGGCATTCAGAAACTTAGTTCCCTCACCAGGAATCAAACCTGTATCCCCTGCAGTGGAAGCATGGCGTCCTAACCACTGGACTGCCAGGGAATTCCCTAAGACAGTTTATTTAACAACAAAAGCAGAAAAAACAATTCCTACTTCACTCTATGAGGCCAGCCTTGCCATAATACCCAATCAATGAAGACATCACAAGGAAAGAAACCTATAGACCAATAATTTCATAAACATAGACCCAAAAATCCTAAATAAAATATTTGCAAATGAGTCAAAAAATTTAAGAAAAGAATTGTACCCCATGACCAAGTCAAATTTATACCAGGCAATCAAGGAAGATTCAACACACACACAAAAATCAATGTAATTTGAGACATCAACTGGGGAGACAGAAAAAAACATAATCATATCAACTGATGCAGAAAAATCATTTGACAAAATTCAACACCCATTCATGGTTAAAAACTCTCAGCAAAATAGCAATAAAGGGAAACTTACTCCCTTGTTAAAGAATGCCTGCAAAACATCTAGAGCTCATATGATTCTTAATGGTGAGAGACTGGAAGCTTTTCTAAGATGGGAAACAAGGCAAGGATGTCCTCTCTCATCATTACTATTCAACATTTTATTGGAAGTTCCAGCTAGTTCAATAGGCCCACAAAAAAGAAAGAAAAGGAAAGAAAAATGGAAGAAAGGAAGATGAGAAGGAAAGGAAGGAAAGGAAAGGAAAGAAAAGAAATACAAGGTATACAGGTTGAAAACAAACAAATAAAACTTCCTTTGTTTCAGACAGAATGAGTATCTAATTAGAAAACTCAGAATCTACCAAAAATCTCTTGTAACTAATAATCGATTATAATAAGCTCACAGGAAACATACAAGATAAATATACAAAAGCAAATAACTTTCCTATATAACAGCAATGCAGAAGTAAATGTGAAATAAAAAAATAATTTACAATAGTACCATAAATGTATTCTAAGTATAAATCTACTAAAATATGTATAGGTGTTGCTGAAAACTACAAAGCCCTGATGAAAGACTTCAAAGAGGATTTACATAGAGGGACCTTCAAGATGGCGAAGGAGTAAGGTGTGGAGACCACCTTCCTCCCCACAAATACATCAAAAATACATCTACATGTGCAACAACTCCTACAGGACACCTAATGAATGCTGGCAGAAAACCTCAGACTTCCCAAAAGGCAAGAAAATCCCCACATACCTGGGTAGGGCAAACAGAAAAGAAAAAACAGAGACAAAAGAATAGGGATGGGACCTGCACCTCTGGGAAGGAGCTGTGAAGGAGGAAAAGTTTCCACACACTAGGAAGCCCCTTCACTGGTGGGGACAGGGTGTGGGTGTGGGGGGGAGCTTTGGAGCCACGGAGGACAGTGCAGCAACAGGGGTGCAGAGGGCAAAGCAGAGAGATTCCCAGAGGATCAGTGCTGAACAGTACTCACCAGCCTGAGAGGCTTGTCTGCTCAACCGCTGGGGCAGGTGGGTGCTGGGAGCTGAGGCTTGGGCTTTGGAGGTCATATCCCAGGGAGAGGACTGGGGTTGGCTGCGTGAACACAGCCTGAAGGGGGCTAGTGCACCACAGCTAGCTGGGAGGTTGTCCAGGAAAACTCTGTACCTGCCTAAGAGGCAAGAGACCATTGTTTCGGGGTGCAGGAGGAGAGAGGATTCAGAACACCTCCTAAAAGAACTCCAAAGATGGGCATGAGCCACGGCCTTCAGTGCAGATACCAGAGACAGGCATGAGATGCTAAGGCTGCTACTGCAGCCACCAAGAAGCCTGTGTGTGAGCACAGGTCACTATACACACCTCCCTTCCCGGGAGCCTGTGCAGCCCACCATTGCCAGGGTCCTGTAATCCAGGGACAACTTCCCCAGGAGAACACAAGGCGTTCCTCAGGCTGGTGCAATGTCATGCCAGCCTCTGCCACCGCAGGCTCACCCTGCATTCTGTACCCCTCCCTCACCCCGGCCTGGGTGAGCCAGAGCCCCCTAATCAGCTGCTACTTTAACCCGGTCCTGTCTGGGTGGGAAACAGACACCCTCAGGCGACCTACACACAGAGGCGGGGCTAAATCCAAAGCTTAACTCTGTGCTATCTGGGTGGGGAAAATATGCCCTCAGGTGACCTAAACACAGAAGTGGGCCCAAATCCAAAGCTGAACCACAGGAGTTGTGTGAACAAAGAAGAGAAAGGGAAATCTCTCCCAGCAGCCTCAGGAGAGGCAGATTAAATCTCCACAATCAACTTGATATACCCTGAATCTCTGGAATACCTGAATAGACAATGAATCATCCCAAAATTGAGGCAGTGGACATTGGGAGCAACTGTAGACTTGGGGTTTGCTTTCCACATCTAATTTGTTTCTGGTTTTTTATTCACCTTAGCTTAGTATTTAGACCTTATTACCACTGGTAAATTTGTTTATTGATTTGGCTGCTCTATTCCTTTTTTTCTTAATATATACATATAATTTTTTCCTTTTTCTCTTTTTGTGAGTGTGTATATGTATGCTCCTTTGTGTGATCTGGTCTGTATAGCTTTGCTTTTACCATCTGTCCTAGGGTTCTGTCTGTCCATTTTTAAAAATTTTTTTTAGTATACTTTTCAGTGCTTGTTATCATTGGTGGATTTGTTTTTTGGTTTGGTTGCTCTCTTCTTTCTTACTTTTTTTTATTACTCATTTATTCTTTTATTTTAATATTTAAAAAAATTTTTTATTTAATAACTCTTCTTTCCTTCCTTCCTTCCTCGCTTTTTCCCTCCCTCCATCCCTCCCTTCATTCTCCCTTTTCTTCTGAGCCATGTGGCTGACAGGGTCTTGGTGCTCCACCTGGGTGTCAGACCTGAGCCCCTAAGGTGGGAGAGCCAAGTTCAGGATATTGGTCCACCAGAGACCTCCCAGCCCCACGTAATATTAAATGGTGAAAGTTCTCCCAGAGATCTCCATCTCAATGCTAAGACCCAGCTCCACTCAACGATCAGCAAGCTACAGTGCTGGACATCATCTGCCAAACAACTAGCAAGACAGGAACACAAACCCACCCATCAGCAGAGAGGCTCCCTGTAATCATAAGAAGTTCATAGAAAGCCCAAAACACACCACTGGGGGCAGTCCTGCCACCAGAAAAAAAAGATCCAGCCTCATCCACCAGAACGCAGGAACCAGTCCCCTCCACCTGGAAGCCTACACAACCCACTGAACTGACCTTACCCACTGGGGGCACACACCAAAAACAACGGAAACTATGAACCTACAGCCTGTGAAAAGGAGAAGCCAAACACAGTAAGTTAAGCAAAATGAGAAGACAGAGAAACACACAGCAGATGAAGGAGCAAGGTAAAAACCCACCAGACCTAACAAATGAAGAGGAAATAGGCAGTCTACCTGAAAAAGAATTCAGAATAATGATAGTAAAGATGATCCAAAATCTTGGAAACAGAATGGAGAAAATACAAGACATATATTTAACAAGGACCTAGAAGAACTAAAGAGAAAACAAACAATGATGAACAACACAATAAATGAGTTCAGACTATATTACAAAGCTACAGTAATTAAGATAGTATGGTATTGGCACAAAAACAGAAAAAAAGATCAATGCAACAGAATAGAAAGCCCAGAGATAAACCCACACATATATGGTCACCTTATCTTTGATAAAGGAGGAAAGAATATACAGTGGAGAAAAGATAACCTTTTCAATAAGTGGTGCTGGGAAAACTGGACAGCTACATGTAAAAGAAAGAAGTCTGAGCACTCCCTAACACCATACACAAAAATGAACTCAAAATGGATTAAAGACCTAAATATAAGGCCAGACAGTATAAAACTCTTAGAGAAAAACATAGGCAGAACACTCTGTGACGTAAATGACAGCAAGATCCTTTTTGACCTACCTCCTAGAGTAATGGAAATAAAAACAAAAGTAAACAAATGGGAACTTTTGCAGCTTAAAAGTTTTTGCACAGCAAAGGACACCATAAACAAGATGAAAAGACAACCCTCAGAATGGGAGAAAATATTTGCAAATGAAGCAACTAACAAAGGATTAATCTCCAAAATATACCAGCAGCTCATGCAGCTCAATATCAAAAGAACAAACAACCCAATCCAAAAATGGGAAGAAGACCTAAATAGACATTTCTCCAATGAAGATATCCAGATTGCCAATAAACAGATGAAAGGATGCTCAATGTCACTAATCATTAGAGAATTGCAAATCAAAACTAAAATGAGGTATCACCTCAGACTGGTCAGAATGGCCATCTTCAAAAAGTCTACAAACAATAAATGCTGGAGAGAGTGTGGAGAAAAGGGAAGCCTCTTACACTGTTGGTGGGAATGTAAATTGATACAGCCACTATGGAGAACAGTATGGAGGTTCCTTAAAAAACTAAAAATAGAACTACCATACCACCCAGCAATCCCACTACTGGGCATATACCCTGAGAAAACCATAATTCAAAAAGAGTCATGTACCACAATGTTCATTGCAGCTCTATTTACAATAGCCAGGACATGGAAGCAACCTAAATGTCCATCAACAGATGAATGGATAAAGACGATATGGCACATATATACAATGGATTATCACTCAGCTATAAAAAGAAATGAAATTGAGTTATTTGTAGTGAGCTCGATGGACCTAGAGTCTGTCATACAGAGTGAATCAAGGCAGAATGAGAAAAGTAGATCCCATATGCTAACACATATATATCGAATCTAAAAAAAAGAATGTTTTTGAAGAACGTAGGGGCAGGAGAGGAATAAAGGCTCAGATGCAGAGAATGGACTTGAGGACACAGGGAGGGGGAAGGGTAAGCTGGGATGAAAAGAGTGGCATGGACATATATACACTACCAAAGATAAAATAGATAGCTTGTTGGAAGCAGCCGCATAGCACAGGGAGATCAGCTCGGTGCTCTGTGACTACCTAGAGGGTTGGGATAGGGAGGGTTGAAGGGAGACGCAAGAGGTAGTGGATATGGGGATATACGTATATTTATAGCTGATTCACTCTGTTATACAGCAGAAACTAACACACCATTGTAAAGCAATTATACTCCAATAAAGATGTTAATAAATAAATAACACCTAAGTATAAAAAAAAAGAGGATTTACATAAATTGAGTTACTTCGTGTTCATTACTGGAAGATTCAAAATGTTAAGATTCCAATTCTTTCCAAGTTTATTCATAGATTCAACACAATCCCAATGAATATCCCAACCCAATGAAAACCGCAGAAATAATCCTGTGGATATTGACAAATTAATTTAAAAGTTTATATATAAAGGAAAGACCCAGAACAGTCCACAGAATACTGAATTAGAACAAAGTCAGATGACCACCTCTTCCCAAATTTAAGAGTTACTATGAAGCTACAGTAATCAAGACATTGTGGCATTGGCAAAAGAAAAGACAAACAGATCAGTGGAACAAAATAAAATGCCCAGAAATAGATGCACACAAATATAGTTAACTGACCTTTGACAAAGGAACAAAGGTAATTCAATGCAGATAGCATAATATTTTGAACAACTGATACAACTGATGCTGAAACAACTGGGTATCCACATTCCAAAAAAACAAAACAAAACCTAGACTCAACTCAAACTGAATCATAGACCTAAATATAGAATACAAATCTATAAAACTAAAATATAACATGGGAAAAAAATCTAGGTGGCCATGAGTTTGACAATGAACTTTCAGATACAACACCGAATACACAATCTGTGGAAGAGAAAAATCTGATGAGTTGTACTTTATTAAAATTAAAAACCTCTGCTTTGGAAACTGTTAAGAGAGTGAGAAGACGAGCCACAGACCAGAAGAAGATATCTGGAAAACATATATCTGATAAAAATACTTGCATCCAAAATGTGCAAAAAACTCTTAAAACTCAACAATAGGACAGCAGACAACTCAAAAAGCGGGGAAAATATCTGACCAGACACCTTCCCCAAAATATATACAGACAGTAAATAAGCATATGAAAAGCTGTCCAATATTGTACTCCATTAGTAAATGTCAAATTAAAACAAAATGAGATACCATGACATACCTACTAGAATGGCTAAAATCAAGAACACTGTTAACACCAAATTCTGGTGTTGATGAGGAACTCTCATTCATTGCTGGTGAGAATGCAAAATGCTACAGCCACTATGGAAGACCATTTGGCAGTTTCTTGCAGAGCTAAACGTAGGCTTAACCATGTGATCCAGCAATTGTGTGCCTAAGTGTTGAACCAAATGGGTTGAAAACTTATGTACACACAAAAATCTGCACATGGATGTTTATGGCAGCTTGATTTATAATTTCCAAAACTTGGAAGCAACCAAGATGCCTCTCAAGAAGTAAATGTATAAACAAACTGTGGTTTATCCATACTATGGTATATTACTGAATGATAAAAATAAACAAGTTATCAAGGCACAAAAAGATATGAGGAAGGCTTAAATGCACATTTCTAAGTGAAATAAGCCAGTATGAAAAAATTACATATCTTATGATTCCAACTATGTGACATTTTGAAAAAGGCAAATTATAGACAGTGGAAAGATCAGTGATTGTCAGGTATCTGGGGTATGGAGCGAGGAGGGATGAACAGTTGAAGTATAAAGAATTGTTAGGACACTGAAACTACTCTATATGACACTGTAATGTGGATACATGACATTACACATTTATCAAAACTCATAGAACTGTACAACACAAAGAGTGAACTCTAACATAAACTATGGACTTCAGTTAATAATAAAGATAGGTTCATTAATTGTAGCAAATGTACCACACTAATGCAAATGTTCAAACAGAAACTGCAAGGAAGGACAAAGGGAGAAGCCGCAGAAAAAAAAAAAGCCTGTCATAAAGTCATAGATTTTCTCACAGTGTATTTTCAGTGTCCGAAATCCCTGTCCCAGTATGCTTAGTAAGGCATTCTATTACCCTTGTGTAAATGACTCACTCTTTTGTCATGAACTTTCTCCTAAGGTAGCCAGGTATATGACACAGGCACATATTGACTGAATTTCCTTTCATTCTGAGGTCAAAATTTATTGATCCAGGAGAATTTAGAGGAATTTTAAAGTAACTAGCAGATCCATACAGCTTAATCACCGTTAGGATTCAAACCAATCTTAGTAATTATTATCAGAGTACACTACTCCTCAGTGAGCATGCTGTCATATTACTATTGCTGTCAAACTTAATCTAACAGCTTCCCCAACATTTTAAGACTTCATACTAAGTTGATCTTTAACAACTGAGACATTAAAAATAAAAGTTTAAAAAATAAGGAAAGAAACAAAGAAAGAAATCCACTACCTTCATTCTAATGAACACATTCAAAGTACTTGGGGAATCAACCTGGTGATTGGAAAAGGAAATGGACTTTCTGAATTGAGAATACAGAGGGAAATGTATAATTAAAGGAAACAAGAGCAGCAAAATGATTCAAAACCATCCAATATACAATATAATTATACCCAGTCCTATCCTTCATGTGTCTACTTCAAAATTTCATTCTCTCATATTATTTAGTTTGAGTAAATATGTGTAGGTAATGGCTAATTAAGTTCAGGCAGAAACAACCCTCTTGAAGCAGCCAGTTGTGTGATAGTTTAGTTTTCATTTTGGAGTGGGTTATTCACTCTAAAAGCAAATGCAGACACATCAGTGGATATAAAAGAATACCATAAGATCATTACGGAGACAATACTTATATAATGATTTTAAATTTGGCCTTTTTTAACACTTCCAAGATAATGATCTCTTTTATCTAAGAAGGATTTCCTTAGTGTAAGTCATACCATAAACAATCTTTCTCACTAACATCCTTTGTACAATGAACTTTCAAGAACAGAACATACTATCAGTAATCTTCCCAAGTGTTTCATCACCCTCATTATCATCATAATTAACTCCTACTAACTTTCCCCACATTTGTTTCATTAAACTTTTATTTATTTATTTATTTATTTATTTATTTATTGGATTACAGCTGCCAACGTGCTCCAATATTTGAAGAATTTTGAGATAAAATTATATTGTTGTTAATAGCAGTATTCTCCTCACATCTATTTGAAAAAGACAAATAGAGACTGCTATCATTTTTAAGATTGCTCAACACAATGAATGTACAGATGGCTGAATCAAAATAGTAATACTCAAAAGAGAAACAACAATAGTAATAATCTCATTGGGTGCTTATACATCCTACACACTTTGTGTTTTTATGCCCATCTTTTTTACCCTCAAAGTAACACTAAGAAATAGAAATATATGAGGACTAAGTAAATTTTTCTATGAACACACATAGTAAAGCAGAAGCAAAATAGGCATTATAAAACCTATTTTTTCTTTTACACTTATAAACACTACTTCAAAAAGTGGATGCTAACATTTTTTATTGGAACCCACAATTTTCCAAACAAAAAATTCTGTCACAAACAGGCTACAAAACTGTAAGAAGGATGAATGTGACCATATCCACAATATGAACCCATTAGCTCATCTTTAAGAAAATCCAACTACAAATTAGTAAAGGCAGCATTTTCAAATCATGATTTATAGATTTAAATTTATGAAGCAATTTACTCAATGATTACTCAGATCAGTTGATTAAAATCTGTATTTATGCTTTTTAAATCAACATTGTTTTGTAATAATGGATCAACTTGATCAACTATTTCTTTCACGTTTGTTTCTTTCTTTTTGGCCTCAGATTTTTAGGCGACTATATCCTTGACGCGATATAACATAAAAGTTATTTCTATATTTGGACCTTTCAAAGTAGGTTTATTCTTATTAAGTAAAAGTTTTCTTTAGTTAGAATATATTTCATATTTAGAATTTCCATAACAATAACTGTAGCAGAGACAAATATTCACAGTGTAACTGAGCAGGACCCTATGGGGCCTTCCCAGGACAGACACCTCCCCCATATCCTCTGCTTTAGCTACTCTCTGAAGTACCTAGATAACAGTATATGGTGCACATTTCCTGAGTTGTTTTACAAAGGCTAAAACCATCACCAGATGGAAGAAATTAACTGCTTGATGATTATGAGCATGTAGCCCCCTGATCTACTGGTGCCTAAGGATTGATAATGTGACACTCTGTGACACTGCCCTGTTACCTCACCATCAACAAATCAGAGAATTGTGCGCAAGCTGATAGTGTACACTGGTATGCCCCTCCCTCACCTTGCCTTTAAAAATGCTTTGCTGAAACCCATCGGGGAGTTCAGGTTTTTTGAGCACCAACTGTCCCAGACTCCTTATTTGGCACCCTGCAATAAACACTGTACTTTCCTTCACCACAACCAGCTGTCAGTGGATTAGCTTTACTGTGTGTGGGTGAGCAGACCCAAGTTTGGTTCAGTAACAACAGCACCATTCCAGGCTCAAGAGAAATTTATCATAATTAAGTGTATAAGTTAGGCCTGTAAAGGTCTCATTACATTATCTATAACAGGTAGCTATATCACAAATTACAACTCATGTATGGGGATTGAACTATTTGCTTAATAGTGAAATGTGGTATTTGACCCTGGGGGGGAAATGATACAAAATGATCTCTTTCAACTCACTCAGAGCACAAGATCTTCTTTATGTAAGGTATAGCTTTATTCCCTATGATTACTCTAGATTCCATTGCAATGCTTGAAGCAAACTCTTATGTGTGGATTGGATGGTGTTATGAAAATAATCAAATCCAGTTCTCCATGGTCTATATTCCTTACCTCACTCCTAGGTCTTCCTGACCTGAGGTATCTTCATTAATCTTCTACAGTTGGATTCATTCTGAGAAAGCTAGCTCCCCATCATGTCTGTCCATGAGTTACTTAGAAATCG
This sequence comes from Lipotes vexillifer, assembly GCF_000442215.2. Taxonomy (NCBI): domain Eukaryota; kingdom Metazoa; phylum Chordata; class Mammalia; order Artiodactyla; family Lipotidae; genus Lipotes; species Lipotes vexillifer. The sequence goes on from NW_006774650.1 coordinate 215,380, forward strand.
TTGGTATGGTAGTAATGTAATCACTGAAGAGATTACGTGAGGCTCTGTATTTGGTTTTGAAGAATAGACCAGTGTTTGAAGAGGCCAGAAAAAAGTATTTTGGTTTGAGACAATGCAATGAGAAAACCACCATGGATTCTTAAGCAGGACTAGAAACTAGGACTAGTCTGGAAAAAAACCCACTATCTGTTTCTCAGTCTCACAATCATTTTTTTTTCCCTAAATTTCTTCACCTGTAAAATAACACTGACAATGTAATCTTCCCTGCAGTGACTTTGTAAGGTATGACTAATGATGCTAAATCATGCTGAAAAAAAACCCCAAAGCTTTATATTTAGTATAAGTTGTGACAATAAGACAAGGGCATCAACAAAGCCTTTGAGCAATTCCACATGCTTCCACTTTCATATTTTAGATTATTGCATGTCTTTTTTTGAACACATGTAAAATTGGCCAAGATAAAGGCTACTGAAGCATTTTCTTGTGCCCCCTAATAGATCCATGATGAAGCTTGTTTTTCAGTTTCACAAAGAAAAAACAAGATTCCCTTGATTCATTAATTTAAAAATAGGACTACAGAAGTTGAGTTACCTAACAGATGAGGGAAGAATTACAGGATACTCTGCAGATGTCAATTAGAAATATTTGGCACAGTGTTATTTCCTGCCGATACAAAGTGCTAGAACTGAAGAAGATCAAAATTAAACTGTAAGGGTTTGAAGAAAGATTGGAAACTTTTAAGTGAAATACTTAATGGAAAAATACATCTGTGACAAGGTCACTTGGCTACTTGTAAGGGAAATACTGTTTACCTGGAAAATGTTAATTTTATTTTCATTAGCAGGAAGAGACAGAGGATGCTTACAACAATAGAATTTATAAGGAGAATGCAATTAATTTTATTCTGGATGAGAGGCTTTTTATTATTCTGGATCTAGGACAAAGCAGTTTGCACCTTAATAAGATTTCCTCAAGGACTTTCAAGAAATCAGAATAGCATACATTCATGCTGGTTTTTATAAAGTTAGTTATCAGATTATTTTTCATCTTAGTGGCTCTTTTCAATATAAAATCACTCTTACCTCATCTTTTCCTATTTTTCCATGAAATATACAAGGTTCATTAAATTTTATGATCTTTCAGGTACCATTATTAAATAGTTATATTAGCTCATCACCTGATAATCATTATGTACTCAAATTAGCCAATCAGTATAACAAAAAACAACCACATAAACAATAAATAAATAAACAGAAACTTCTAAGAGCTGATGGATATATATTTAAAAGTCAGAATTTCCTAACACTGTGTATGAATAGTGAGATTAGGTTGATTTGCAAATGTATTTATTGCATGTCGTGGTTTTTCTTTCATTGTTCATCCTCCCCCCCACCCATAGATAGGGATTTATATGAAGCAGCACTAGTACTGTAGAGTGTTTTATTTTAAGTTCAGAGGTATACAGGGAAATTGTCTTATTTCCTACCAGATTGCATTGGTATCATTATTAGAGATAAAACTCAGGAAAGTTCGTTTCTTACATTATTCCACATCACATATTTGGTTACATGACAAAGGGAAAATAACATGGCAGATGTAATTAAGTTTAGTAATCAAGTGATCTTAAAGTAGGGAAATTATTCTAGATTATTTGGTCATGCCCAATATAGTCTCAAGAGTCTAAAAAATGAGAAAAAAAGGCAGAATAAGAGTCAATGTGGGTGTAATATGATGTGAAAAAAAATTAACTGGCCATTGCTGGCTTTGAAGACAGAAAGGGGACCACGAGTCAAGGATTTCGAGCAGCATCTAGAAGCTGGAAAAGGCAAGGAAACAGATTTTTCCCTCAGAGCCTCCAGAAAGGAATTCAGCCCTCCCAATACCTTGATTTTAGCCCAGAAAGATTTGTGTTGGACTTCCAAGGTACACAACTATTGGATAAATTTGTGTTGTTTTAAGCCACTAAGTTTGTGGTAATTTGTTACAGCAGCAACAGAAATTAATACCATAGCTAGCATGGTGTGATATCTACTCTAAAATATAGGGCTGAACACTGCTCAGACTGACCAATACCGCAACTAGGTATAATGAAAGATGGGTCATAAATTTCAACAAGTAACAAAATAATTTTCATGAATCTTAATCATTTCTTTTGATCAAGAAGCATGCATGCACACACGCACACACGCACACACACACAGACACACACACACATTACCAGGATATAGTATTTGAAGAAATGACTATAGTTTTTCGGTGTGAATTCCACCTAATTCCTCCATCTGTGTTACCATGTAAATGTAAAGTCCTTTCAGGGAGGAAACTCACACACACATACACACACACACACACACACACACACACACACACACACCCCACAGATAAAATCTTTCCTATCAGTCATTAATATCTAGGAATTCTTAAAATGATAGTTGAATAATGTCTCTTCCTGATAACCTGAAACAAATGATAGCCCTTTTTTTCACTCATCTTTATCTTTTTGGTGTTTGCTTTTTGAGGACGGGGCTAGTTGTCTCTGTCCATCTTTAGACACCTTTCCCATTGTGCCTTGTATTCTTTCAGAAATCATTAAAAATATGATGACTGGGTTTACCTACTTAAACAGTTCTAGCTAATCAAAACAAAAGGAAAAATGTTACTGCTTAACATCTAAATAATTCAGACTCTTCCCAGGGTTAAAAAGAGAAAAAAAATATAGAGTATATAAATTCCTTTTAATATAGTTAGAGGTGTAAATATTCCAAATATTTAAGCTGTTTCCATTTTCTCTAAACCTAATGAAGCAAAGAAAGTTAACCTCATAACCCCTAACTAGAAGATTATCCAGTATTATGTAGTTGTGATTTATATCCTCATACTAGAATGATACATTGCTGACAATTTCATATTACTCACTACTGTTGCCTATTTCTAAAAATAGGTACTTTTATGTTTCCCTGGGCAATTCTTTACAGATCATTAGGAATACTCTCAGAATAACTAAGACATATTAAACCTAAACAACGATTAAAGAAACACACTAGCAAGACTTCCTTATCTAAAAATTACAGAATTTAGGCTAATACAGTATGATCTTATTCTAGGGCACTGAAAGTAAAGTACACTGTTTAGGATGAAACACTCAGGAAGTTAAAAGTAATCAGGAACAAATATATTTTTAAAAGTATCTTAGTGGATACCATGTGCACCTATTAAATTCATGAAGGCCAAAATAATGATAATCTCCAATGAAAATAAACATTTAGTTTTCAATGAGTGACAATGCAAATTTCTAGAAATACTTATGAAAGAATTTTGACAACTTATGTTTTAAAGGCATTAAATATATCTATCTATTACCTTACAGTGTTAAGGGTGATTATCTCTAGGTGGTAAATTACTTCTATATTCTTCTTATTTCTTATATATTTTCTGATTTTTCAGTATTGAACAGTTATTACCAATATCATTTAGAGATTATTACCATTTTAAAGAGCAACAATGTTCCAAACACTTAAAAAAATCTTTATAAACTTTTTTCTCCTATTTTTAAGGATTTATCTTAAGTAATTTCTGGAAAAAATATGTAAAATAAAATTTATTCATTTTCAATAATGATGCATTAAAAATCTATTTCTAAATTTTTTCTCTTGCATTTTTCTTGGATCAATCAGGTAAAATAAAATAAAATGCACATTAAAATATTTTTTTGGTTCCAAATAGTGTACCCTTGCAAAATGGCCAGAATCCATCCCTTTTATCAGCTACACTCTCAAGCACTACAAAGGGTTATTAGATGAAGTCCTGAAAAACTGAGTCCTGAATTCACAATGAATGGAATAAGCCACCACATTTTAAAAAATTATCTAGAACATACATTCATGTTATGGGAAAGCAGTTATTTTTACACTCAGGATGAGATAGAAAATTTACCTCCCCGAAAAAGAAAATTTACCCTAAATTAACTACTGCTGATGAAGGCTGAATACTAATTCACATTATTTGCTCTAAACCTATTTATTTTGAAATAACTTTTTAACAATGTCATTTTTATCTCAGTCATCTCACTTTCTTCTTACTTTCTCCTTAATTGTACAATGGTGTCTTAGGATTCAAATAGTGATGTTTTAAAGAAAGCATCTATCCATAATAAAAAAATCAATCTTGACAAATATTCAACAAGTAAACATATCTTTTAGCCAGGGCCTTACAATTAAAAAATAAAACGTATTCCTAAAGATAATTATCTTATAGGGAAAAAGTACATTATGACTGCAGTGTTCATCCCTAGGAAATCAAGTGCAGTCTTTCCAAATTAAATGTGCTTTCTAGATTTTGCTTTCTACCTAAGAAAAATAACTGCCTCAGTAGCCTGATTCGCTCTATGTAAAAAATGTTTTCGATATTTGTTGGAGCATAGTAATAACTAAGGACAATAGCAACAACAAAAAGTTGAAGGGTCATATTTCAACATTCTAATGATTCAGGGAAGAACACTAAAGGAAGGTTAAGGCTTGTCAAAGAGCTAGCCATGACCTCCAGAAGCCAAAGCACATGGGCTCTTGCACTGCTGCACAGCAGAACTAAAAAGACACCTTGTGCTTACTGAAAACACATTTGATATTCAAGGCCAGACACTGATGAATCAAGCATGTCCTCTTTCCTGAGGAGACTGCCAAGGAGATCCTGAGGTCATTTTGGTCAACATACAAAGTGTGCGAGCAGAGGGCAGACGAGTCCAGCATAAATATTCACTTCCCCTGACATCTACCATCTCATGCTATTCAGTTTGCAAAGGAACAAGAGTTTCAGCACAAATATTGTAATCAGAATGAAAAAGCACTTGGTCCAGGGGCTTCCCTGGTGGCACAGTGGTTGAGAGCCTGCCTGCCAATGCAGGGAACACGGGTTTGTGCCCCGGTCCGGGAAGATCCCACATGCCACGGAGTGGCTGGGCCTGTGAGCCATGGCCACTGAGCCTGCGCGTCCGAAGCCTGTGCTCTGCCACGGGAGAGGCCGCAACAGTGAGAGGCCCGCATACCGCAAAAAAAAAAAAAAGCACTTGGTCTGAATAAAAAAGAAAAGTTAATTAGATTGTCTTCTTTTTCCAGTGAAATCTACAATAATTTTGAATGGTTTTAAGATTTAATATTTTGCATTCATTTTTTTTTGAAGAACTAAATGGCAAGGAAATCTACATATTGATTTATTTTCATTCCCGAAACTCTATGTGATCTAAATATTATTCAGAAAACTGAGAATGTGGAAGACATAAATTCATCACCTGAGATTATCATGCAACAATTAGATACTGGGGTTAGAAGACAAAGAAAGGCATTACTGACTCTAAACCAAACACTGTTCACTGTTACACCACATCGCCTCATTTACTGAAAATTTTCTTTCACATAAAAATCTCCTACCACATCACCTCTTTTTTCTTTTTAACTTTTTGGTTGGAAGTCTAGTTTTAGGCAGGTGGGAGAAATAGCACAGCAGAGCTGCCTTACTTAGTTCTTACTTATCTCTGTAGCAATGGCAACAACCCTTGGTCAAACACAGCACTGAACTGTAAAGTTCTCCTAGTGACTGTGTAATGTGATGGGTCAAGAAGAACCAAGCTGTCATCATATTTAAAGAAAATATGAAGAGTCATGATATATTTGTTCCTGGTTTAAAGTCTGTGTCTTTAAGAATTCTAGACCCCAAGACTCAGGTGGGCTTCTTTGGGTAGAGACACCACACAGGAGAAAACTGCATCCTATGCAGAGAAAGAGGGAGAACATGGAAGCCTGTGTGTGACTCCTTTGCATATGTGTCTTTGTTTCATGTTCTTCCTGCAGTATATCTTTTGCTATAATAAAATCTTAGCCATGATTATAACTTTATGTGGAAGTGTGTTAGTCCTTCCAGCAAACAGTCAAATGAGTTGGGTACTTCCCTCCCCCTGAACAGTAGTGACTAAAAATATATGGTGATGGAAATAACACATTGTATTGTTTTGCTTTTATTACATAAATTAACACTTCCTAATTTATTGGCTTCATTACTAAATTAATATTAGCGAGTTTTTTAAGTGTGGCTGTTCAAGGTTTCCAAGTCACCACAAAGGTTGGAAAGCATCTCCAAGCTTGATCTATAGCTTGGCTTAAATTAGGTACATTCATGTCTGTGAACTTCATGAATTTTATAAGTTTTATTCTCTTCTTCTGTTTATCAGCACAGAAATCAGCTAAGATTAGACTTTCAGAGTTAGAAGACCAAGGTTTTCAAGGTAGAAAGAATCACCTATGAGCTTTATTTAATGTGAAAATTAAGAGTAATTAATGAAAAGTAAGTAATTAAAGATCTTACAGTAGAGCCAACAGCATAGAAAGTTAAGTCTCCTGAGGCCCAGTTCCACTAAGCAGAAAAGATGACCACGGGCCAGTAAAACAATTTGAAGCTGAAGAGGCCCAGTCTACAAACAGGCCTGGGGGAAGCATATGCTATGGGGAACACACTAAAGATACAGTCCAATATGGAGAGAAGGGCTGAGGATTGCAGACTATCACAGCAGCCAACCATTGAACTGTTAGCTCACCAGCAAGGGTGAGTTCTCCTAAGAAAGAAAACAAACAGAACTGTCTTTCGAGCTTCAGTAAGCCTTGTGAAAAGTATTACAAGATAACCAGTGAATTATGGAATTGGAGTTCTAGGTCATATGTTTTTATAATAGGGAGGAACAAATCTGACCCCATAGTGGATCTGTTTCTTTTACTTTAAGCTTCATATTCTATTGGTTTTGCTATAAGTTAATCACTAAGGGGATGTTGCCTGTAGCTTAAAGCACACATAATGGTCCATCTCTGGGAACCCTGCCTACCATGCCTGAGCTTATAAGCTACAAGGCCTTTGTTTAGCTCACAGCCTGACCAGGCCCAGGTGAGAATGGTTCCAGGAAAGAAGAAATGAACACATCTTCTCTGGAGTCTGGCTGGAACCAGGAAATATTTGCGACAACTTATTGCCTTTTTTACTTTACCTCCTCACCTCTCCCTCTTTGTTCTATAAAAGAAACTAGCATCCAAACCCTGGCAAGATGGTTATTTGGGACACTAGCCCACCATCTTCTTTTTCAGTCAGCTGGTTTTCCAAGTTAAGTCTCTATTCCTTGCCCCAACAACTCATCTCTCGGTTTACTGGCTTATTGTGCGGGGAGCAGTACAAGCCTGGACTTGGTAACATTTTCTGTCACAAAACTTCTGATCATTCATTGCTTCTCAGATATACTTCTCCAAAACAGTCACACTATTTTCTACATACAATTTTCAAATGTAACATGCAGTGTTCTACCAATGGGAAAAAGTGTACCTATCTTACAAGACAAGTATAGTTATTAATACATATATTTCTCCAGAGTTTCAAGTCCTTTATGAGGAAACATTATAAAAATATCACATACAGACACCAACTTCTGAGGATTGTTGTCAAAAATGGATAAAGATTTTCTAATAGCTTGCATTTTTCATATTTTTCTTCATATTATTAAATGACATTATGACTATTCCCAACTGGATTTTGTTATCAATGTAATACTCCTTATGTGTCTAAATGGACTATTAATTAGTTGTTCCATTTATTAACTTCTCTGTTTACCCTTTGGCAGTGAATCAAGATTCATGCATAAGTACCTTCTAGTGCAAACATTCAGCAGTTAGTAGCACATCTCAATGAGGTCAGAAAAATATCTCAGAGTGTACACAATTCATTCATTCATATTCAACATATTAATAAGTTTTAACCCTCTGGTGATGCATAAGGGCTCTACATCAAGTGAATGACAACTTTTGGGTTAAAAGAAAGCAATTTTTTTCCCCCTAGGGAGAAAAAAGGGAACATAGGTGAGTGAGGGGGAAGGAAGAACAAGGGGAAAGAACTGAAAGAGGAGAAAATGAAAGTTTGTTCAATACAAAAGAAAATATTTTTTGAAATGTATTGAATATATATGAAAATATATAAGTATAAAGAAGAGAGTATCAATTTTCAGATCTCAGTAATATAGCCACACTGCCCTCCGGTTTTCAATTCTGGAGTAATCTCACCAAAGTCATTCTATTAATGTCTTTAATGAATGTTACATCAGCTGTGTTAACCAAAATTTCACAAATGGAGACCTGATTGAAACAAAGAGGCGTTTATTGGGGGTTTGTTAGAACTGCAGCCTGGGAGACATAGGTTCAAGAAGTACTTGAACTGTGTTCCACTGGACTACAAAATGGAGGAAGTTTGTGGAGGCAAAAACTTCAAGGCCACAATTAGTTACATGAGTTATTTATCAAGAATTGTAATTGAAGCTGGCAAGAAGTGAGTGTGCTTGTTAAGCATTGATAGGTTGGGATCCAAAATGGCTACATAGTTACAAGGGGCAAAAACCTTGAGACAAGGCTGCAGCTAGCCGATGTTGTTTTAAAAATGGCTGATGCCCTTGGATTATGTATAGTTCACAGAAAGTTCAAGTTCTCAGTTGTGCTGGGACTTATCTAGCTGGGACTTATCTAAGCCCTGGTCCTCAATTGTCCCCCAACTCCATTTTTATATGCCTGAACTATGATTACTCCATTATCATTTCAATTTGTCATGAGCCAGCATCTTTAAAATTATCTCATTAGTAATTATGTAAATATTCTATGATAACATAGGCATGCTTTGCTTGCATTGAGTTTTTTCAATGTCAGAAACATTTAACTTTTGTATTAAATAGTTTGCTTTCCATTATATTTAGGGACTCTGTAATGGATTTAGAATCTTTTTCTCTTTTCTAGATGTTTTGTTTTTCTTGTTTGATTTGATTCAACTTCTAATATATGTTGCTTTTTACCTAAAATACTTTATTTTATTTTAAGAAACAGTGCATATTTATACTAATCAAAAGCTTATAGTATTATCCATGAGAAAATGATGCCAGATTAAAAATGAAATATAAGTTGTACATTATGTTGATATATTCTTAATTTACAATTTTCACATCTAAAGCAGTGCTCCTAACCATCATTAAACCCACATGGTATGATTAAATTATAGCAGTTGTATTTGAATCAGGGAGTCACTAATCTAGATTATTTTAAATACTTATTCTTCAGGAGAAGATAGAAATTATATATAAGCTTCAAACATGTATTTTGGTACTAGAAGAAATTATATATAAGCTTCAAACATGTGTTTTGGTACTAGATGAATGATTATAGCCTGTGTATATGTCCATCGATGGATGAATGGATGAAGGAAATGTACATACATACAATGGAATAATTTAGCCTTAAAAAAGAAGGAAATCCTGTCACATGCGAAAAAATGAATGAACCTTGAGGACGTGAGGCTAAGTGAAATAAGGCAGTCATAGGACAAATACTGCATGATTCCAGGGGTGTGGGAAAAATGAGGGGTTGCCAATTAACAGACATAACGTTTCAGGAACGCAAGATGAATAAATTCTAGAGATCTCCTGTACAACATTGTGCCTATAGTTAACAATATCGTACGCTTAAAAATCTATTAAGTGGGTAGGTCTCATGTTAGTGTCTTTAATACAATAAGTTACAATTTTAAATTCAAGAAAACAAGGTAACTTACAACCAGTGAGGGTCCAGGGCGTTGGGTGTGGACCCTGATGCTACAGCAGGTCCCTGAAGTACAGGCTTCTCAGGACGGTGATGGAGACACACCGCTTTAATGGGAACGAGACCACGCCCTGCGCACTGCAGTGCTCATGCGCCGCTTGGCTGCATCCGGCGCGCTCAAGGCTGCTGCTCTCCTGACGACGTAACAAGCTAAGAGTTCTCTCATGCCTGTGCGCCGCCTGGCTGCGTCTGGCGCGCTCAAGGCTGCTGCTATCCTGATGACCTCACGAGCTAAGAGGTCCCTCTCAGGCTGCTCTTCCAGGGCCGCTCGCTTCAGTATGCTCTCCAGCCGCTGCTCTTGCTGCGGTAAGCCTGTGGCTGCGCCCCTTCCTCTCCAGTTCCCCCAGTGGATCCTGGGGCCCCATCCATCCGGGAAATGACCCCAGCCTGGGACAAGGCCTCCACCCACTGCACCTTCTCCACTTCATCTCGCAGGTGACCAGCTGCTTAACTTGGCAGGTGAGGAGCTTGCGGGCGGACGGGCAGCTTGAGAAGGTGGCACACCTCCTCCACGTTCGGCTCCATCTTGGAGACACGCTGCCCGTGGGGCATGCGCTCCTGGCGTAGCATAGGCTGTAGGCACGCATGGTGACCCCGAGGCTGATAAGCTGCAGCTTCTCACCAGTGCAGTACATCTGCGTGCTCACGGGGGCGCATCTTAGAAACGTGATGTGCGTCACCAGCATCTGGATCAGGGTTTGCGTCTGGCTCTTCCTATTATGGGCTTCCAACTGGCTGCTGGTGAAGGACATCTGGGCAAGTGGTTGGAGGCAAAGAGCTTGCGGAAGCCTGGGGCCAGGAAGGGCACGTGGTGCAGCTGCTGGAAGCTCTTACAGTGATGGGTGGACTGCTCTAGCAGGTTGTGGAAGGCTGGCCAGTCAATCGAGGGCTGCGCATACAGCACCCAAGCCCCAGGCTGAGTCCTGCAGCCACTGACGGTTATATATATATATATATCCTTTATCCATTGGTCCATAGACACATAGGTTTTTTCCATAACATGGGAATGAAGATATACCTTGAAAATCCTTATTTATTTTCCTTTGGGTATATGACCAGAAGTGAGCCATGGCCGCTGAGCCTGCGTGTCTGGAGCCTGTGCTCCGCAACAGGAGAGGCCACAACAGTGAGAGGCCCGCGTACCGCAAAAAAAAAAAAAAAAGAGAGAGAGAGAGAGCTAATTCTGAGGCAAAGTTGGTAGTCAGAGCAAAAGTATAGAACTGAAACAATTAAAACAGGTGAAATTTGGTGTTATGAAGGAATATACAATTAGAGAAGCAAAGGAGAGCAGTTATGGGTAATCTTGTTTTACACTCTCATGGGTGAGAGTATAAATTAACTATATCATCTTTGGAGGTTAAGTCTGATAAATTTGACAGATATATTCACATATGGTTATATATATTCACTTAAGCTATTATAAGTAAATGATACTCATTCACAATTAGGAGTGAAAGCGAAGGGCTAGAAGCAACCTAAGTTACCCATCTATCCATACATATGGGACCAGTTGGAAAAATCATGATTTATTCATACATAATATTATATAAAGTATTATGCCATTATTAAAAGGTATGAGGCTATTCTATATATACTGACAATTAATTTGGAGGTGTATTGTTAAGTGAAGACAGAAAGTGTGTGTGTGAGGCTGTTATTGTGTAACAAGGTGATATTTGCACATGCATAGGCTATTCTTGAAGGATAATTACTGCAATGCAAGTAGTTATGGAAGAGGGGAGGAATAGGAGACAGGATGGGGAGACTTAGTTTTTACTAGATTCCATTCAGTATAGTTTTGTGTTGTGTGTGTGTGCGTAATACATGTCGGAAATATTTTAGATAATTTAAGAAAATCGTAACAAATAACCATTTGAATGAAGTGTTCAGGGTAGGATTTCATCTAGGTGTATAAATTGAAGGGTTTTTTTTGTATTTGCAGAGGGGCAAATCTTAATATTGGAAAATTGTGATTCCTGGTGATTTTGCTAATGGGTATGAGGCCTCTAGAAGAGTGTTTGGGGTATTTTCCTCTCTTTGGTAGGATAACCAAAATATTGTTGAAAGTCTACTTGTCCATCCTGATTCCTGCATGTTCAGTGGATTGCTTCCCTCACTCAAAGGTTTGCTTTACTGACAACTGAGATTTAAAGCAGAGTAACCACAGAAAACAAGCTCCAAGTGATGCAGCTCCATTGCCAGGTTACTCTGCTGTTCAGTCACACTGGGCTCTGTGAGCGACTTGGAGAAAAGGCTCCACATTGGCTTTATTCTTCCTGTTATCAGCCCCCAAACAACACTGAGCAGTGGGTGATGCAGCAGTCTTCACCCCTTGTCACCCTTGTGACAAGGGGTGAAAGCTGGAGGTTTAATCTTCTCTCTTCCATGAAGCACTCAAGCGTCTTGTTCCGCTGGCAGCTTGATTTTCTCTTCCCTCTCTCAGCATGGCTTTCTCTTTCATTCTGTCCACAGAGACTTTGTATCAAAAACCAGAAAAGGAATCATTTTGAGGGTCTGAGCTGTTTATTTGTGTTATTCAGTTTCCTAAATTGTGTAGGTAGGTGTATTTGCTATTTTATACTGTGTTCAATCACCTATGGTTAAGGGATTTTTATTATCTGTGGGCAGAAATATAAATATAGCTTTTTCAGAGTTCACGTATTCCATCAAACCAAAGAAATTAACTCAGGAGGCCCAGGAAAGACTAAACATTTTACAAATTATTTACAAATCATTTGCTCATGATTTTTTTTGAAACATTTCCTCTGTTTACTTTTCTTTTTTTACACTGGCATAAAAACATACAACGTCTACTCTTAATGTCCCCTTTTTTTTTTTTTTTTTTTTGCGGTACGTGGGCCTCTCACCATTGTGGCCTCTCCCATTGCGGAGCACAGGCTCCAGACACGCAGGCTCAGCGGCCATGGCTCACGGGCCCAGCCGCTCCGCGGCATGTGGGATCTTGCTGGACCGGGGCAAAAACCCGCGTCCCCTGCATCAGCAGGTGGACTGCCAGCCACTGCGCCACCAGGGAAGCCCTTAATGTCCCTTTTTAAGAACCACAAAACATATTTCCAAGTTTATTGGAGATAGTTAAGGATGAAATTAGGATTCATGTTTCCAGGGTCATAAATATCCCACATTTGTAATCTCAGTTATACCTGATAGGGTGAACTGAAGGTATTATAAGTAAATGTCATCTACTAGCCCAGTCAATATTTCCTGAAAGGTTGTAAATTAGCCTCATCTGTTATGCTCTGAAACAGATGATGTGGCATATAGGATATGTGAGTCCTAAAAGGAGCCTCTCCTGAGTAGTTTGTAGGCTAAGGATGCACAGCAAATATCTGGGCTACTCTCTGGTCCATGACAAAGATCATTTGCGTACCTCCAGATCAGAGCCTAAAGGCCTAACCATTCCCTATGTCATTTGTCTTATTTCAACCTCCACTAAGTTGTAATGTGACTTAGAGCCATCTCTGTTCCTTCCTTCTTAACCAAACCTTTTATAACAGTTCTAAGCCACCGAAGCTTCTCTTCATTCTTCGAACTTAAACTTACTGCCTGTGTCACACAAGTTGGCAACTCATAGGTACTATTAATTTCCTGAATTCTTCTGAGTGTTTTCAAAATACTGCTTTTCTTGGGAATGGAGCTCAGAAGTTTGGTTGTACTGTACCCACATATCCCAAGCTCAGTGCTAGTCTTAGAAAAAACTCAATAAGGGCCTGTTCATTAATGGTAGAGGAGTGCTTGAAGAAATAATGACTTCATTTAGTAATACCTAAATGGATCAAGGTTCAAATCCTCTTTAAAACATTCAATTTGAGTCATTAAATAAATTATCTCTTGACCTTCCTGTGAACCTTGTGTCAAAGTTCTATTTTTGTCAACAGTAACAGATGAGGTTGTGGGAAAGTGGCTTTGTGCTGTTGTTCTGAGAAATGTTTATCATTTTTATATAACAAAATTCAGTTTTCAATGAACAACAGACATTTTAAAAACATCTGCCAAAAGGTTGTTTACATAAGACTGTTTTTTCCCCAAGGGAAGCTGAAGTTTTCAATCGGAAATTCATATGTCCCACTTGGTCCCCATAGGCAGCACTTCACTTAAATATATTTACTTGCTTCCTCCAAATGGATAAGCTGAACGCATAGTCTTTGCATAAAACATAATATTTTAGGTGGATAGTTCTCTTTCTGCTCATATGTTGGTATTTTACATTAACAAAGATTAAAATGTGCCCAAAACATTTTTTTAAAAAGCATTCTTAGTATTCTTAGAAACATGTTGCTCCCACTTTTATTTAAGTGACTGCTGCCAAAAATATTGTAGATGCATGGACTTCAAGAGTAAATTTAAAAAACAACAATACTAAATTGATGCTATAACATGCTGATTTGGGGAGCCTGTGTATTATACATTCTCATAGCAACTTCTGTTTCTAACTTTGTTCCATTTATAAGATGTGGATTATTTTTTTCTACACGTTTAATTACTTAATGAATATTTTCTTTTCCAAGCTCCATGAAGGCATGATCCATATTTGTTTTTGTATTAATACATTTGTATCCTCAGTGCTTAATACTTGCAAATAATAGGTGCTACATTTATATTTGTTCAAAAATTAGTGAACAAATAATGAAAAAACAGATATGATTCTCCTTGAAACTTACAAATTAGCATCCCCTAGAGAACTTCTAATTCCAGTTGAGATGGACTGTTTTATATTAAATTTACTCTCCTATAAAATAACTACAAAATCTGGACAAAATATAGTTAGCAATCTTTTGCAAGCATTGGACAGCACACAATGCAGGGAAGCATTCATTCTCTCCTACTGTCTCTTTAAGGAGATTTTCCAAACCATAAGTCAGGAAAATACAGCCCAATCAGGAAACAGCAGGAGGAAACAGATTTCTGTATGGGTGGCCAGAGTTACTGGGATTTGGGGTCAGAATGCTGAGAAGGAGACAGATATAGAGAAGGAACACCAAGAATCTGGGTAAAAGTTCACCTTGGGTGCTGGGCCAACTTCTACACTTCATATATGTTAAGTGTGTGTCTGGAAAGCCTAGCACAGAACAGTGCTGAGTGGCTGAAAACAGATTTCCCAGAGTGTTGAGGAGATATTGAAGTTCCAACTCAATCAGGGTAGAGAAAGCTTTGTGGACACAACTGGCTTTCAGGTGAGACTCCAGGGAGGCCCTGCCCTAAGCAAAGGATAAGCCCCTCAAAATAAGAGCCACATTTTAGAAATAAGAACAAAGCTTATATAGAACCACTATAACAAAACCTGAAACCAAACTATGACAGAATCAGGATGAACTACCAGTAATTTTACTGCATGAACAAATTTTAACATTCCTAAGTAATGATATGTTCATTTAGAACTCCAGTATCTGGTTATATAGAAGGGGCAAAATATAAAATTGTGAAACATGAAAACAAGCAGTAAAGTAACTGATAGGAGATAAAATAGGAAAGAGGGTCAGACCCAGAGATGGTCCAGATTTGGAATTAGTAGATAACGGCCTCAAAATGACTATGAATGATATATCAAAGATGGAAGAATTCAACGGAGGACCTAAATCTGTCAAAAAAAGAACGAAATGGACGTTTTAGAACTGCAAAATACAATGTGCTAACTTAAGAACTCAGTGGATAGATTCAATGGTAGCCTGGATAGAACAGCGATCATAATTAATAATTTCCAAGACAGGTAAATAGAAGATACCCAAATTCTTCAGTTCGAAGAGAAGAAAAACAAAGTGTAGAAAAGGACAGATTGGAAAAGAAATACGTGACTTTGACAAAAGTTGTAATATATATGTCTAAAAACAAAATGCATAGAGAAAATATAAAAATTATGCAGATCAGAAAAACATGTACAGAAATGTTCATAGCATCTTTACTCAAAGTAGTGCTAAACTAGAAAACATATGAGTTTATCAACATACAATATGTATACAAAATATACAAATTCCTAAGATTAAATATTACTCAGCTATAAAAACATGGGCTACACAACCTAAATGTCCATGGACAGATGAATGGATAAAGAAGATGTGGCACATATATACAATGGAATATTACTCAGCCATAAAAATAAACGAAATTGAGTTATTTCAATTTCGTTTGAAATTGTGAGGTGGATGGAGCTAGAGACTGTCATACAGAGTGAAGTAAGTCATAAAGAGAAAAACAAATACCATATGCTAACACATATATATGGAATCTAAAAATAAAAAAGAAAAATGGTTCTGAAAAACCTAGGGACAGGACCGGAATCAAGACGCAGGCATAGAGAATGGACTTGAGGACACGGGGAGTGGGAAGGGTAAGCTGGGACAAAGTGAGTGGCATGGACATATATACACTACTAAATGTAAAGTAGATAGCTAGTGGGAAGCAGCCATATAGCACAGGGAAATCAGCTTGGTGCTTTGTGACCACCTAGAGAGGTGGGATAGGGAGGAGATATGGGGATATATGTATATGTATAGCTGATTCACTTTGTTATACAGCAGAAACTAGCACACCATTGTAAAGCAATTATACTCCAATAAAGATGTTAAAAAAATAAAAATAAAAAAGAATATAAATTCAAATTTATTTCTAATAATGTTAATTAACCTAAAATTGAAAATAAAATCTTAAATTCCCCCCCCAACAAAAAACAAACAAACATGAGCTATAGATACACTAAAGAATTTTAATGGATCTCAAAAACATTATCTTCAACAAAAGAAGCTATACTCAAAAGAGTATATACTTTATGATTTTATTTATAAAAGTCAAAATCAGTGCAAACTAATCTGTAGTTATAGAAGTCAGAATAATAGTTATCTCTGAGGGGGTATTGAGTAGGAAAGGGCACTAGGGAACAGTCTAAGAAAATAAAAAAATATCAGTTTTGACTTTGAGTGTGTTATTTACTGTAAGCTTATTACACTTTGTTTTTAAAATGCAGATTACTAAAAAAATATCTATGGATAAATAATTAAACTCAATAACATTTAATATATTTATGGTTATTAATGGCTGTTTATTTCCCAGGAGTATTACATTGCCAGGCCATTTGCAGGGATGGTGTGTAGAGGAACTTAATTCTTACTTGGGAAACAGAATCTATAAGTTCCAGTTCCAGCCTCACTGGTGACAACACAAAACACAAGGGAGATCACTGGGTGCTGTCTTCTAGGAGTGCTGTCTTCTAGTGGGGAGGGGAAAACAATGTGTAAGGAAACCCATCCATTAGTGAAACAGGAATAAGCAGGGAGATAGGAGACATGGGCAATTAGAGTGAATTACTTTAAGGTAGGGTGGTTTCTGAGGGATCTCTGAGGGTTTAAGACTTGAGATTAAGAAACCAAACAAACCCAACCTTATGCAGAGTCATATGGTGCTTTATTAAAAGAGCATGCAGACCCCCTCTTGTCTGGGGGGTCTTACTTACTTAAATACTTTGCTGGTTTGTCATAACGTCATCTGCTTTTTTACTAGAAGACATAAATTGTCCCTATATCCTCATCCATTGCTCCTTCATTATTTACTCATCCATTTGTTCTTTCCTTG
This sequence comes from Lipotes vexillifer, assembly GCF_000442215.2. Lineage (NCBI taxonomy): Eukaryota > Metazoa > Chordata > Mammalia > Artiodactyla > Lipotidae > Lipotes > Lipotes vexillifer. The sequence goes on from NW_006774650.1 coordinate 232,620, forward strand.
AAAAATTATAGTGTGCAAAATTTAAAAACTGAAAAATTACAGAGTACCACAAGGTTTCAGGTAAAGCCAAGGAATCTCCAGTTCTAACACATACCCAAGTTCATTCTTATAGAGGATTTTCATACAGTACACTGAGAAAAACAGGGCTCTTCCTTTTCTTTTTCCCCTAATACGTGCTATGATTAGATTTCTGGATTTTTCTCTTTTGCTTTGGCTTATGAGACACCTAAAATTTAGAGGCACTTCTATGGAGAATCAGTTTTAACTTTAATGTTTTTATTTCATTGGAGTAACTCTCAGGGTCATAACCTTTTTTTTTTTTTTTTTTTTTTTGCTGTACGCGGGCCTCTCACTGTTGTGGCCTCTCCCATTGTGGAGCACAGGCTCCGGACGTGCAGGCTCAGCGGCCATGGCTCACAGGCCCAGCCACTCCGCGGCATGTGGGATCTTCCCGGACCGGGGCACGAACCCGTGTCCCCTGCATCGGCAGGCGGACTCTCAACCACTGCGCCACCAGGGAAGCCCAGGGTCATAACCTTTTTTACAGCATTAGAGACATGTCATTGTCCTTCCTGTGTTTTTAGCATATTTTTCATGCAAACACTTGAAACATTTTGAACTGCAAAAACATACCAATATAAATGGGTTTGTTCCTGGTCAGATAGATTTGACAGGCTTCCTTCTATCTTTTCCCCTCTCCAGATAACTATTCTTCAGAACTTTACATTTTCAATGTAGAGTACATATCCGGACACATGGATACACTTTTCTGACTATTATGACCTAGGTATCCTTCACACCATTCCTATAGCATTAGAAAAATCATATCATATTAAAATTGAGTGGGACATTAGAGATTACTTTGTCCAATCCACATATTTGAAAAAACTGAAAATAGGAGATTAAAAAAAGTCTCAAGAAACACCGCAAATTAATGACACAACTTGAGTCAAGAGCCATATCCCCTGATTCATTACATAGAGTCCTCTAAATCCAACCATGCTTACCAAGTAGCTGCTATTTAATACACAATTAAGTACTTCCTGCTATTGCTAGTTTAGTTTTTGTTTTTTAATCTGTACCTATTATGCTTAACCTAGATTGTAAATTCTGTCATCACAAATACTATGGCTTAAAACTACCTTTGTAATCCCCATTAGAAGCTACTAGCATAGGGCATTACACATAGCAGTGATTTTAAAGGTAGTTGGTGCATGTATTTCTTTTTCCATTGGTACAGTGTATAACCATGTTCATAAAAGAGTAAATTCATGTATTTAGAAAGAACAGAAGGAAAATGGCCCAGGGAAAAGCAACCAGAACAAGCCAAGCAGGTCACCATGGTAACACCAGTTTCAAAATTGTCATTCTCCTAAAGTTTCTGACTTTTCTGGTATGTTCAGGGTGCAGGGCGCCATCTAGTGGTTTGATTTAAATTCCTGACATTCCACACCTTTTCAAGCTCAATTCCCAAATAAACAAAAGAATAATGTTTCTTTTTTAGGGTGCACCCTTGCAGTTGCAGGATACAGTCAGAATTTGGTTTGTAAGATGTGTGGTTAGATGTCTTGTCAATTACTGAATTACTGTCTCTCGATACTAAAAAAACATACGGAAAGAGGCATATGAAATTTTAAAATTATTACTAATGCTCTGTAAGATAATATGTAGCGTTAAGTGTATGACATATACAGAGTTTTGTTCACACAAAGATTTATTATGAGGAATTTTATTCCAAAATCACTCATTTATTTTCTTCTTTCTGAAAATAAAAGAAAGGCCTGGGGCTTCCCTGGTGGCGCAGTGGTTGAGAGTCCGCCTGCTGATGCAGAGTATAAGGGTTCGTGCCCCCGTCAGGGAAGATCCCACATACTGCGGAGCAGCTGGGCCCGTGAGCCATGGCCGCTGAGCCTGCGCGTCCGGAGCCTCTGCTCCGCAATGGGAGAGGCCACAACAATGAGAGGCCCGCGTACGGCAAAAAAAAAAAAAAAAAAGAAAGGCCTTATTTTTTCTCTGAAATCTAGGTACGTCAAAATAAATGCATTTAAGTCCATTTACAAAAGGAACAAAGTTTTAACTTTACAGATACAGCCTCTGTTCCTCACAGGAGAAAAAAAAAGACAATTCAGCCTTACTGGGGTATCAACCAACCATCCATGTGTATAAACAGAAAATTTAAATATTAAAAACCCAAGTTTGTGTTTTCCAGATATATACAGAGTAAAAGTATGAACCTGTAGAGAGAATTCATATTACTTTTGACCCCATAACAACTAATTAATAATTAAATTTATTATATAGTTACATAAAATATAATAGAGTAGAACTATTTCATAGCCCTAGTTTGAATGACCTCAAACTATTTTTAAGAAATATTTTTGGTGTGTTCAAATCTGTGCAATAAGTGAAATTTTCATAGTATCTATTGCATACTGTGCCACATCATTTAAATAACTTTCACCTATCTACTAATATTTAGAGAACCATGCTGTAAAAATACCAAGCAAATAATATGGGAATTATCTACAAAGCTCATTTATTGAAAAAAATTTGTCAACATTTAAGATAAGCTTATGGGTTTATGGACCATGCCTCTCTCAGTAGTATTTTCTATGTCTGGAACAGTCATCGTATGTCCTGCGGCCAAGATAGCTCTCATCTCTCCCTCATGTCTTAGTTCAAGCACAAAGCCTTCATCAAACCTTAGGCTATCTTTTTTTTTTTTTTTTTTTTTTTTGCGGTACGCGGGCCTCTCACTGTTGTGGCCTCTCCTGTTGCGGAGCACAGGCTCCAGACACGCAGGCTCAGCGGCCATGGCTCACGGGCTCAACCGCTCCGCGGCATGTGGGATCTTCCCGGACAGGGGCATGAACACGTGTCCCCTGCATAGGCAGGCAGACTCTCAACCACTGCGCCACCAGGGAAGCCCCTAGGCTATCTCTTATGCCTGGCCATCAGTGGACCTCAAGCTTGCTTGCAAATTGAAATCATCTGGGTAGTGAGGAATATTCTCATGCTTCTGTTTTCCTTCAGAGACTTCCATTCACTTGGTCTGGGGTGAAGACTTGGTGTGGGGAATTTTAGAGACTTCATAGCTTAGTCTAATGTGAGCTCCACATTATTCCTCCTCCTTTATATTGACATAATCTGTCCTCCACTTCAATATATGCTTCTTCATGGAAGAAGTTTAGTTGGCCTTTTTTTTTGCCACAGCATTTAACATAGCAATGGTATAATATTAGGCATTGAGTGTTTATGAGATCATGCTGACTACAGGAACCTGTGAATAATAATGTGGTGGTGTCTAGGATAGGTGTTATTAGGGAAATGTGATGAGAGTATATAAGGTCTGGTATTCTGAGAGAGGTATGAATGAGCTAAGAGTCAGGAATATTGATTAGAGCTAAAGAGGAAAGAGGAATTCCTAGAATATTTGTTGTACTGGTAAAAAAGTATCAGAGGCAAAGTAGCAGAAAAAGAAATGTGAAATGGTGGGTCAGTGACTTTCTCTACCTCATGCTAGTTTGTGTCAGGATGCGTGGCACCTGGCTGTGCACCATTCCATTTGAGTATCTTTCACCAAACTGACAAGACCCATTAACATATTCTCCCCTCCCACGACCCCAGCAGTCTGGACATGAAACCTAAGGAGCAAAGTGTTCAGAACGTTCATAGCACTTTATTATGAAGGAGGAGATGAAATCTGGTGCTGTGTCTTGTAATGGAGATGCCTGATCACTTGACATTTACACAGGGCATGGTTGAGTGATAAGACCATGAGAGCTCACTGCTCCAAAGAGTAAAGACGGTTTTATGGTTTTGTTTGAGAGTTTTCTAAATGTAATTAAACTCCAACCACTTTTCGTAACTCATGGAGTTCCAGTCTTGTTAACAGCTGACCAACTCTTTGAAAGTAAACATATAAGGATTTGCTTTTATATTTGTGTTAACACAAGCCCACCCTCTACCCACCCCCCACACCAAAAGAAGAATCATTAAAGCTGAGCACAGGGTAGTTGCAGAATAACTGCTAGATATATCTTAATCACTGAGGTGAGTAGCCAGAGCAGTCCAAGGCCTATCTTAATGAAATCACTAAATCAAATGATTTTTTTGAAGAGATGAGTCATCTTTACAAAATGAAAAATTAGTAAGAACACTGATCTCAAGATCAAGAGTCCCAGAGAATGTCCCAAGATTATAATTTAAAAAATTACTTAAAATTAGGTTTTTCTTTTTACATATTTAGGAAATGAATTGGGGGCAGTTATTAGTGATGGAGTGAACTAATGAGCTGTTAATTCTAAAATTTTCAAGGAGCAATTTCAGGATTTTTTTTTGTATATCTTCAGGTTATAATTAATTTATGAAACCTAGTTCAGCTGAGAACTAATGTCATAAATAACAGTGTTATGTAGACAACATTTCCTTGGAGAAAGAACTAAAGTAAAACAAATCCACTCCATCTATTAGCCAATCAGCCATAGCAATATGATGTGTTTTCTTTATAGAAAAACACTAAGAAATACAGAAGTTAGTGCCTTTTAGGCTGTGTTAAAGTTTTTATAAAATGATATGATTTAACAGTTATAAATCTCAGGGAGGGTAAGTACTATTGTTTTATTGTTTATACATATATAGATATTCATATTTACATATATAAATATTTATATACCTATATATGAAGAAACATAGACTTAGAGAAATTAAACAATGTTTCCAGTGTCACATATGTTGTACATTCATAGAGGAATAAATACTGAGAAATTAATGTGCACCAGTACTTTAAAAAATGTATTCAATTCATTTAAATTAAAAAAAGAAAAATTAAAATTTACCCATATTCTCACCCTCTACCCCCCACCATCACCTCTGGCAACCACCAATCTGTTCTCTGTATCTATGAGCTTTTTTAAAAATTTGTTTTGTTTTCTGCTTTTGTTTCTTTGCTTGTTTTTTACATGCTACATATAGGAGAGATCATATGGTATATAGAATTTGGCTTTTTTCTGTCTGATTTATGTCACTTAGCATGATGCCCTCAAGGTCCATCCATGTCACAATTGGCTAAAGAATATTCTATTGTATATATATTACAAATCCTTTATCCATTCATTCATTGGTGAATACTTACTTAGGTTGTTTCAGGGCTCCAGTAATTTTATGGGACAGAGGAGGTGGTAGTGATCAAAATACATAGACACTTGTGAAGAAGCTTACTTTTTAGCAGGGAAAAAAAAGCAATATAAGTAAGTTAAAAAAATAATACAATAGAGAAATAACAAATGGTGAAAATATTTATACAAAGAATAAAAACATGCCAATTGAAAACTTAAAATACCATTTAGGATAGCTTCAAAATATGAAATTGTTAGGAATAGATTTAAAATATGTATAAGACCTATAAACTTAAACCTATGAAAGCATTCCTCTTTAATAGAAATTACGAAACCTAAATAAATGGCGATATATACTATGTTCACAAATCAGAAGAATCAGTATCGCTAAGATATATATTGCACCCAACTTGATTTATAGATTTACTAAAATCCTGATCAAAAAACCCCAAAAGCATTCTCATAGAAATTTACAAGCTGATTCAAAAATTTATATGGAAGTGTAAGGGTCTAGAATAGCCAAAACAATTTTAGGAAAGGACTAAATTGATGACTCAGAATATGTAATTTTAAGACTTATTATTTTTTTTTCAATTTTTAAAAAATTGGAGTGTAGTTGCTTTACAATGTTGTGTTAGTCTCTGCTGTACAACGAAGTGCATCAGCTATATGTATACATGTATTCCCCTCCCTCTTGGACCTCCTTCCCACTCCCCACCCCATCCCACCCATCTAGGTTATCACAGATGAATGGATAAAGAAGATGTGGTACATATATACAATGGAATATTAGCCATAAAAAGGAACGAAATTGGGTCATTTGTAGAGATGTGGTTGGACCTAGAGTCTGTCATACAGAGTGAAGTCAGAAAGACTTATTATTAAAGTACATTAATAAAGTGAGGGTAAACATATAGATCAATGGACAGAATAAAGAATTCATAAATCAACCTGTACATATATGAGTGATTGCTTTTTGGCAATAGTGCTAGGGTAGCTCAATGGAAAAAGGACAGTATTTTCAACATATGGTGTTTCTATATCGATATGAGAAAAAATGAATCCACACAATGCACAAAAATGATGAAGTCAATTATATAACACTTTGAAATATTTTTTTCAAGGTTATACATATACTTCATCATACAACTCAGCAATTTCTCTTATAGGAATGAAAACTAATGTCATATGAAAATGACTCAAATGTCTATAGCAACTTAAATTATAGTAGCCCAAAACAGGAAACACCTCAAAAGTCCATCACCTGGTAAATGAATAAGCAAATAGGTGGTGCATCTATACAATGCATAAAAAGCAACAAAAGGAAATGAACTCCAAATTCATTCAATGAAACAGGTGAAACTACAAAAAATAATCATATGTAAAAGGAACCAGGCACAAAAGATGCATATGGTTTGATTTCATTTACTTGAAGGCAGATCAGTGATTGCCATGGGCTCAAGGTGAGGGCAGTTTGTTAAAAGCAAAGGTCCTCAAAGTAAGTTTTAAGAGTGACGGAAATGTTTTATATCTTGATCTAAGTGATGTTTACACGCCTGTATATTGAATATATTCGCCAAAACTCATTAAAAAGAAAACTTATAACTGAATATAAATTACACCTCAGTGGAGCAGACTTTACAAAAGTATAAGACATTCTATAAAGAATGGGGGATTGAAGGGGAAGACATCTCTGAGAAAATGATATACTAAAAGTGTATATAGAAAGCCAATAAAAATTGCGCAAGTGCTAAACCTGTTGCTACCTCCGCAGCAAGAATCAAGCTAAAATTCCTCCAGCTCCCTCTAGAGAGCCCTCTAGAAGGAATATATACCCTCTAGAAGGAATATATACAACAAAGTTTGGGAGAAAGCACATCCCCAGAAGAAAGAATGGATAGGCAGAAATGATTAAATTACCCTGCAAAAAGAGAAGGAAGGCCAGCATCTCTGTGTAGGCAAAAGGAAAAGACACAGGAGACAAGGTCAGAGAAGTAGCCAGAGACTAGTCACTCACAGCTCTATAATTCAAGGGAAAAGCTGGGATTTTATTCTAATTGTGAAAGTGGGGAGAGGTATTATAGAGTGGAGTGGGTAGTATAATTTGTATTTTAAAAATTTACTCTGGGGACTTCCCTGGTGGTGCAGTGGTTAAGATTCCACCTGCTAATGCAGGGAACAGGGCTTTGATCCTTGGTCTGGGAAGATCCCACATGCCGTGGAGCAACTAAGCCCATGCGCCACGACTACTGAGCCTGTGCTCTAGAGCCCGTGAACCACAACTACTGAGTCCGTGCGCCACAACTACTGAAGCCCATGCACTCTAGGGCCCACATGCTGCAACTGCAGAGCCCACATGCTGCAACTACTGAAGCCTGTGCTCCTAGAGCGCATGCTCTGCAACAAGAGAAGCCACCACAAGGAGAAGCCTGCACACCGCAACGAAGAGTAGCCCCTGCTCACCGCAAGTAGAGGAAGCCCTCACGCAGCAACGAAGACCCAATGCAGCCAAAAAAAAAATTTACTCTGCTTTGTGTAAAATAGATCTTATGAGGGAAAGTGTGCAAACAAGGAAGCAATTGGGAGACTGTTGCCATAGAGAAGTGTTGGGTCAGAGTGGTAGCAGTGGTGAATTGTTTAGAAGGTTAGTTAATAGGACTAATGATGGATTGGGTGTAGAAAGAGAGGGAAAG
>NW_006774650.1:240439-262404 GCF_000442215.2 Lipotes vexillifer
TTAAAGATGCTGCCAAACTTTTTGTTCTAAGCAATGGGGTAAATGTGGTTGCTATTTGCTGAGGAGCAGAGGTTTGGGTATACAGTTTGGGGGATGGGTGTACAGTTGAGAGACTGGACTTGAATATCCATCTTCTTTTGTAAGAGATCACACCATTGTATGTCAGAAGAAAGGCCTCTTAATAGATAACACTTTGTTTCTATTTTCCTGTAACTTTGGATACCTTCTTGTACCCAATTTATATTGCCTTTTACCTTATTTCTCCTGCAGTCTGCAGTATTTATGGGCACTTAAAAGGTCTAAGTCACTAATTTTCAGACTGTGTATTGTCCTCAATTTCTACAGACAGACTCAGAGACCTTACAAGTGAGGAAGAAACCACTCAGGCTCCAGACCTCTGGCCTCAGGCTCCCTGTGGCCAGAAGACCCGCACTTTAATATTTGGGGTTGACAATTTTTTTTTTCGTAAAGGGCCAGAGAGTAAATATTTTAAACTTTAAAGACAGTATAGTTCCTGTTGCAACTACTCAAATTTGCACTGTAACACGAAAGTAGCCATGGGCAATACGTTAATGAATTAATGTGGCCATCCTTCAATGTATTTACAAAATCAGATGGCTGGCTGAGAGTGGCCTGTGAGTTGTAATTTGCCAACCCTTGATGTAAGGAAATGGTTTCATTTATTTCTAAAGTCCTACTTCTCCATGTTTGCTGACTGAATCTTACAGGTGATATAATTTAGGGTGACTAGGAAATTTGCGTGAAAATACGGGTCTTTGAGCAACCCTCATTAATCCTGTAGATTCTCACTCCCATTTATTATAGCAAGAGCTATAAAGAAAACACTCAGCAATCAGAATGAATGTTCTTTGAAATTAAGAACTTTAAATATTCCTTCATATTTGATCAGTTTATTCTTTCATTCTTAAAAATGAACTACTGAGAAAAAAACAAAGAAAGAAAGAAAATGAGCGTGGGTATATCAGTGTATGAGAAAGCAATTAAGAAATGGCTTATGATTGGACTTCCCTGGTGGTCCAGTGGTTAAGACTCTGCGCTTCCACTGCATGGAGCACAGGCCTGACCCCTGGTCAGGGAACTAATATCTCGCATGCCACGTAGCATGGCCTAAAAATAAATAAATAAATAAAAATTAAAATAAAAAAAAAAATGCCTTATTAGTGCTTTTACTTTTTTACATGTATGTCTGGGGTTTGAGTAACTTTGGACCAAAAATGGAAATATCACAGATTTCATGGGATCTAATAGATGACTTTGTGTTTCTTAACCACAAGGACTGGTTTTAACTAACATCCAGGTTGGGGAAGAGAAATCCATAAAAGGAGGCTTAGGGCTGATAAACGCTAGACCAGTATTTCTCAGCTTTGACACTCTCGACATCCTGTGGTTGTGGTTATGTATCCTGGTATCATAGGAAATTTCACAGCATTCCTGGCCTCTACGCAGTAGATGCTGGTAACACCCTCCACTTGAGACAACAAAATATGTGTGCAGACCGTGACAAATTTCTCCTGGAGGATGATGAAACTGCCCCCCGTTGAGAACCACTGAGATACAGGATTCAAAGTAGTCCTAACACCACTACTTTTTGCTCCAGGTTCAGGCAGAGATTATACTTCTGCTTTTGTTCTTTTCAAGCACAGATACTTTCTCCCTTGGCAACAGCATCTTATATTTTAGAAGATAATGAACAAAATCTGTGCATGAAGGATGAATTTTCCTTGATTCTTCTAATTTCTGTGGATAGCATTATGAAAAGAAAAGTATGAGAATAAGTATGTTAAATTATTACCAAAATGACTCTATTATGTTTCTGATAGTTTGTAGGGACCATTCACATACACAGACCTATTAAAAGTCAAATGATAGAGGGTATGTATTTTGCATTTACTTTCTGACTATTTTTAAACACTTGCCCTATCAAATGGGAAAATTGCATTTAGTAAAATTCCAGTTTTAAAAAGAAGCATAATGGGAGAATTGTTATGCAAGAAACCATATTAAAAGTTGCAAAGCAAATCTGTTCAGGTAGTTGATCTTAAATTTGGTAATAATTTTATATTAATTTTGCTGAAATCACTGTATTAGACCTGACTGCAAATCTCACAGACATTTAAACAAATATTTTTAAAAGGCATTTATTTCTTGCAAACGATGGACCATCATGTTTATTGTGTCACAGTATAGTAATGTGTTTACAGAGGAAAGAAAGTCTAATTCTGTGCAATCTTTTTTTTTTTTTTTTTCTTTTTACTTTTTGGCTGCACTGCACGGCATGTGGGATCTTATTTCCCTGACCAGGGATCAAACCCACGCACCCTGCAGTGGAAGCATGGAGTCTTAACCTCTGAAAAGCCAGAGAATCCCTAATTCTGTGCAATCTTGAACAATTAAAATATCATATAAAATACAGTTTTTTGCATAAAACATTGACATTGCTATAGACTTTTAAAGTTTTAGGGATTTCAATGCATTCTGAACTATTAAATCTTTAACCATATAAAATTCTATGAAATCATTTATATTTATCGAACATTTAAAATGTGTTAGGGTTGAGGACAAATGGATGAATAAGAAATAAAGATTGTTAACTAAAGATCTCACTGATTTAAATATTGGCCCAAAGTTCAATGAAGATGTTGTCCAGAATTCGATAGGGAGCCAGTCTTACTGGAAATGTTGAGTATTAGACATTGCTCTGCTGCATTGGTTTACAGAGCCCTCAGCTGTGCCAGAAAGATTTAATGCTCCCCTTTGCTCTTCACTTTCAAAATTCTTATTACTCTGTAGAAATGTAAAAAACTCTTGATGTAATATTTAGCATATATCATAAACACCTAAACCATACTCCACAAGGTCGAAGCTACACTTACCATAGGAGATATTTGATGTAATACAAATATTGGATATATATCACTTTTTGAGCACGGCATTTGGGGACCTGCAGGCGTGGCTACAACATACTCTGCCCCAGGCCACTTGTGAGGCACAATGGGGAGGATGAAAATACAGTCTCACATACTTTTATTACATGGAGGTTCATCTGAAGTGTTTGTTAGAGACATAAAATACCACAGAAATGCAAACTGGGGAGCAAAAGTGTTATCCAAGACAACACAGACTTGGGCAGTGAAGTTTCATAGAAGATGTGTCTTTCAGCAGCATCAACACCCCTGACATGTTTTAAACAAGAGGCAGAGATATGCAGTTGAATCAAAACAACTGAAGGGGTTTATTTTAACTGGATTGCAGTAGTGTGAATGGATACAATTCTAGTGGACCACGAGACTGGAAAAGCTACTGACTAGTTGAACCCAAATGGTTGAAAACATCGTGTTAAAGAGTATATAATCTCTCTGCAGAAAATGGTAAGCAAACCAGATCTCTGCACAGTACATTTCAAATGCCACAAAAATGAACATCCCTAGCAAGGTCTTGTAGGGACATATTAGGAATTCTAGTGGAAAAATTTAGCTAAAATGATGACCTTAGACACATTGTTTAAAATCACAGAATAATTTATAAGCTTATCAATAGGGATAGATAAGGTAAATTGTGATCTATTTACTTAATGGAATATTATATTGCTGGTATAAAGATAAGTTTTAATTTAAGTAAACACTATTTTAAGAAGAAGAAATTGTGGCTCCTCTTAACTAAGTAAAAAAGATGGGTCTATCTTGGAGGAGAAATTAATGCAAAGGAATATGTTTACAGAACATTGAAAACTAGGTTAAACCAGTATATATATATATATATATATATATATATACATATATACAATGATTCTTCAGTAAATTTTATAAATTAGTATTGAAACAGGAGGGAAGGGGGCAGGGCACAACCTTTAAAAGTATGACATAGCCCAAGGACACAACATAAACTGATTAGAACCAAATAGGTCCAAGATGGCAAAAGATTTGACTTCCAGGGGACCTTGAGCCTCATTATATGCTCATTGTAATACAATAGAATATGCTAAATGACACACCCACCAGCACCATATCAGTTCCAAGGCGGAACATAAAGGTCAAAAGTGGGCTGTGGTCCAATTCCTGGAAATCCCCACCCCTTCTCCAAAATAGCTGGAATACTCCTCCCACTCATTAGCCTATGACATCACCCACCCCTATAAAAACTGACAACCCCATAGGTTAGGGCCACACTTGCCTTCTGAGATGGCCCACACTCTGTCTGTGGAGTGTGTTTCTCTCTAAATAAATCCACTTCTTACCTATCACATTGTCTCTCACTGAATTCTTTCTGCGATGAGACATCAAGAACCTGAGCTTCTTTAAGTCCTGAGACCAGGTGTGTGATCTCAGTTAAAAGACTGTGGGTTCAAGTCCCAATCTGGGTTTTGGCAGGGTTCGAGTGCTGGCACTGGGTTCAAGTCCCAGTCTGAATTGAACAGTTTCAATATGAACATTAAATGTTGTACTAATGAACACCATAATGTTAATGGTAATACTCTCTGGTTTGTAGGATTATGAGTAAGGATTAATTTTATCTCTCAGCTTATCTGCATTTTCTAAATCCTCTACAATGAACATACAATACTTTTTTAATAAGCTAAAAGGCTATTGAAATTAGTTTTTAAATTAAACAGAGTTTCTAATAAGCTGAATAAAATAATGATATGAATTCTTTTGGAAGATGTCTAGGGTACCAACAGGAAATGGAGAAATCAAAGATGCTGCTGAAATTTTAAGTTTAACACACAGGGATGTTTAGTGATTTTATTATGTGAGACAGTGATCAAACGGAGGTTATATTGGAAGGAGGAAAATAATTAATTTGGTTTCTTGTATTGTGTTCAAGATGAATTTTATTTGGAAGTGTCAATAAGAAACGAACTACTTCAGAGCTCAATACAGGACAGAACTTGCTAGAAAGTGCTTGAATAATAGCCAATTTACAGGTGCATGGGTGCAGAGTTAGTTGTACCAGAGCTTGATTTAGTAAGCCCAATCTGCTGTTCTCATTCAGAATCCTATTCCTCTGGGAAAAGCACTGAACTTTTATCATCTTAACTGAAATCCTTGGAAATTTGATAAAGAAATTCAAGGGACTATTTAAATTTGCAAAATAGTATTTCAAAATTCCTGCCATTGTAAGTAATATAACCAGTAAACGTGAGGGTGTGAGTGGCACTTTCCGATTTCAGTGATTTTATAACCCTAATTACTACCCCAGTAGTGCATAGGTGAACCAATTCACTATACTTAGAAAGCAATGAAAGTCTAATAAGCCTCAGTTAGCTTATACCTATTTATCAAATTCCATAACGTGTTATTAACACTTTAAATTAAGTACACTTTTAAATTAAGTACAATTACCTTTTAAAATAAATTAATTTTTGTGTATTTTCAAAGTTCACATTTTATTTTTTAACAAGAAAATTTTTCTCTTATTACCATCTTTTTTTTTAATTTAATTTTTCTATACACCAGGTTCTTATTAGTTATCTATTTTATACATATTAGTATATATATGTCAATCCCAATCTCCCAATCCATCCCCCCATCAACCCCCCCCCCCGCCCACTTTCCCCCCTTGGTGTCCATACGTTTGTTCTCTACATCTGTGTCTCTATTTCTACCTTGCAAACCAGTTCATCTCTACCATTTTTCTAGTTTCCACATATATGCGTTAATATACAATATTTGTTTTTCTCTTTCTGACTTACTTCACTCTGTATGGCAGTCTCTAGGCCCACCGACATCTCTACAAATGATCCAATTTTGTTCCTTTTTATGGCTGAGTAATATTCCATTGCATATATGTACCACATCTTCTTTATCCATTCATCTGTTGATGGGCATGTAGGTTGCTTCCATGACCTGGCTATTGTAAATAGTGCTGCAATGAATATTGGAGTGCGTGTGTCTTTTTGAATTATGGTTTTCTCTGGTTATATGCTAGTAGTGGGATTGCTGGGTCATATGGTAATTCTATTTTTAGTTTTTTAAGGAACCTCCATACTGTTCTCCATAGTGGCTGTATCAATTTACATTCTCACCAACAGTGCAAAAGGGCTGCCTTTTCTCCACACCCTCTCCAGCATATGTTGTTTGTACATTTTCTAATGATGGCCATTCTAACTGGTGCAGGGTGATACCTCACTGTAGTTTTGATTTGCATTTCTCTAATAATTAGTGATGTTGAGCAGTTTTTCATGTGCTCTTGGCCATCTGTATGTCTTCTTTGGAGAAATGTCTACTTAGGACTTCTGCCCATGTTTTAATTGGGCATTTTTTTAAATATGGAGCTGCATGAACTGTTTATATATTTTGGAGATTAATCCTTTGTCTGTTGATTTGTTTGCAAATATTTTCTCCCATTATGAGGGTTGTCTTTTTGTCTTGTTTATAGTTTCCTTTGCTGTGCAAAAGCTTTTAAGTTTCATTAGGTCCAATTTGTTTCTTTTTGTTTTTATTTCCATTACTCTAGGAGGTGAGTCAAAAAAGATCTTGCTGTGATTTATGTCAAAGAGTGTTCTTCCTATGTTTTGCTCTAAAACTTTTATAGTGTCTGGTCTTACATTTAGATCTTTAATCCATTTTGAGTTTCTTTTTGTGTATGGTGTTAGGAAGTGTTCTAATTTCATTCTTTTACATGTAGCTGTCCAGTTTTCCCAGCACCACTTATTGAAGAGACTGTCTTTTCTCCATTGTAAATCCTTGCCTCCTTTGTCATAGATTAGTTGACCATAGGTTCGTGGGTTTATCTCTGGGCTTCCTATCCTGTTCCATTGATCTATATTTCTGTTTATGTGCCAGTACCATGTTATCTTGATTACTGTAGCTTTGTAGTATAGTCTGAAGTCAGGGTGTCTGATTCCTCCAGCTCCATTTTTTTCCCTCAAGATCGGTTTGGCTATTCAGAGTGTTTGTGTCTCCATACAAATTTTAAGATGTTCTAATTCTGTAAAAAATGCCATTGGTAATTTGATAGGGATTGCATTGAATCTGTAGATTGCTTTGGGTAGTATAGTCATTTTCACAATATTGATTCTTCCAATCCAAGAACATGGTATGTCTCTCCATCTGTTTGTGTCATCTTTGATTTCTTTCATCAGTGGCTTATAGTTTTCTGAATACAGGTCTTTTGCCTCCGTAGGTAGGTTTATTCCTAGGTATTTTACTCTTTTTATTGCAATGGTAAATGGGATTGTTTCCTTAATTTCTCTTTCTGGTCTTTCATTGTTAATGTATAGGAATACAAGAGATTTCTGTGAATTTTGTATCCTGTAACTTCACCAAATTCATTAGTAGCTATAGTAGTTTTCTGGTGGCATCTTTAGGATTTTCTATGTATCACTGTTTTCATGTCATCTGCAAACAGTGACAGTTTTACTTTATTTTTTCTGATTTGGATTCCTTTTATTTCTTCTTCTATTGCTGTGGCTAAGACTTCCAAAACTATGTTGAATAATAGTGGCAAGACTGGACATCCTTGTCTTGTTCCTGATCTTGGAGGAAATGCTTTCAGTTTTTCCCCATTGAGAATAATATTTGCTGTGAGTTTGTCATAGATGGCCTTTATTATGTTGAGGTAGGTTCCCTGCATGCCCACTTTCTGGAGAGTTTTTATCATAAATCGGTGCTGAGTTTTGTCAAAAGCTTTTTCTTCATCTCATATGAGATGATCATATGGTTTTTATTCTTCAGTTTGTTAATATGGTATATCACATTGATTGATTTTTTGTACATTGAAGAATCCTTGCATCCCTGGGATAAATTCCACTTGATCATGGTGTATGATCATTTTAATGTGCTGTTGGATTCTGTTTGCTAGTATTTTGTTGAGGATTTTTGCATCTATATTCATCAGTGATATTGGTCAGTAATTTTCTTTTTTTGTAGTATCTTTGTCTGGTTTTGGTATCAAGGTGATGGTAGCCTCGCAGAATGAGTTTGGGAGTGTTTCTTCCTCTGCATTTTTTTGGAAGAGTTTGAGAAGGGTGGGTGTTAGGTCTTCTCTAAATGTTTCGTAGAATTCATCTTTGAAGCCATCTGGTCCTGGACTTCGGTTTGTTGGAAAATTTTTAATCACAGTTTCAATTTCGTTACTTGTGATTAGTCTGTTCATGTTTTCTATTTCTTTTCTGGTTCAGTCTTAGAAGGTTATACCTTTCTAAGAATTTGTCCATTTCTTCCAGGTTGTCCATTTTATTGGCATAGAGTTGCTTGTAGCAGTCTCTTAGGATGCTTTTTATTTCTGCAGTGTCTGTTGTAACTTCTCATTTTTCATTTCTAATTTTATTGATTTGAGTCCTCTCCCTCTTTTTGTTGACGAGTCTGGCTGAATGTTTATCAATTTTGTTTATCTTCTCAAAGAACCAGGTTTTAGTTTTATTGGTCTTTGCTATTGTTTTCTTTGTTTCTACTTTATTTATTTCTGCTCTGATCTTTACGATTTCTTTCCTTCTACTAACTTTGGGTTTTGTTTGTTCTTCTTTCTCTAGTTCCTTTAGGTATAAGGTTAGATTGTTTATTTGAGATTTTTCTTGTGTCTTGAAGTAGGATTGTATTGCTATAAACTTCCCTCTTAGAACTGTTTTTGTTGCATTCCATAGGTTTTGGATCATTGTGTTTTCATTGTCATTTGTCTCTAGGTATTTTTTGACTTCTTCAGTGATCTCTTGGTTATTTAGTAAATGTATTGTTTAGTCTCCATGTGTTTGTGATTTTTACATTTTTTTTGCCTGTAATTGATTTCTAATCTCATAGCATTGTGGTTGGAAAAGATGCTTGATATGATTTCAGTTTTCTTAAATTTGCTGAGGCTTCATTTGTGACCCAAGACGTTATCTCTCCTGGAGAATGTTCCATGTGCACTTGAGAAGAAAGTGTAATCTGCTGTTTTTGGATGGAATGTCCTATAAATATCAATTAAATCTATCTAGTCTATTGTGTCATTTAAAGCTTGTGTTTCCTTATTAATTTTCTGTCTGGATGATCTGTCCTTTGGTGTAAGTGAGGTGTTGAAGTCCCCCACTATTATTATGTTACTGTCCATTTCCTCTTTTATAGCTGTTAGAATTTGCCTTATGTACTGAGGTGCTCCTATGTTGGGTTCAAAGCTCACATTTTAAAATTCCAATATTCATTTCTTTATTGCTGTTTTATATCTCAACTGCTATCAAAAGCATTCTAATTCAAAGTAGAATAATCAGCAGTAATCTTATTTATCTTTGTATAGCAAATCCAAAGAAGAGAAGATAAAAAGGATTAGACTGAAACAAGCATACTGTAGTATGCAAAAATTCAACTTTACATATTACCGTACATATTGTCTGTTATCTACCCCATAAATTATGACCTTAAGTTATCAAGGGAATATTTACTATCTTGACACTTCTTAATCAACAATTTTTTAATAATAACTGCTATCTGTGCTAGGTTGTATTGGGACATCAAATGAAATGTTTTGTGAGCCTTAAGAAAGATATATTGTCTTTGATTTTTGTCCTCCAGAGGTATTTTACAAAATTTCTCCTCTCCTTTGCCTGATGTCATAAATAATGTCATAATTAGTCTTCTAGTAACTTAATCATAGAAGCCTCAACATCGATTTTGACTCTTTCTCATCACCTTTGTTTTTTTTTTTTTTTTTTGCAGTACACAGGCCTCTCACTGATGTGGCCTCTCCCATTGCGGAGCGCAGGCTCTGGACATGCAGGTTCAGCGGCCATGGCTTATGGGCCCAGCTGCTCCACAGCATGTGGGATCCTCCTGGACCCTGTGTCCCCTGCATTGGCAGGTGGACTCTCAACCACTGCGCCACAAGGGAAGCCCACCTTTGTTTTTGATTGCTGAGAAATATCACTTTTTTCTCTTCCACCTAGTATTTATTTCTTCTCTGTTTCCTATGGGGATTTCTCCTCATCTTTTAAAATTTCTAAGCATCTAAGATTTTTACAGGATTTGTTCTTAGATAGCTTCTCTATCTTCATTAACTACCTGGGAGATAACATCTCATCACTTGGTTTTAAATATAATTTATTTGCGGCTGATCACAAAGTTATATTTGCAGCCCAGACTCTCCCCCTGAAAAACCATTCATGCAACTGTTAGTCGGCCTGGCATCTCCACCTACCTGTTGAATAGGCATCTCACATGTAACATGTCTGCAGTGAAACATTTTATACCATGCTCCCTCAATCCCCAAAGTTATCTTATTAGTTTGACTGTGTTCCTCATCTCAATAATTAGCAACTCCCTTCCTTGAGATGCACAGAGAAAAATTACAAAAGATATCTTTTCCCACTCTCCACATCACACATGTAATTTGAAACCGTGTAACTTGATTGGGACTTGAACCCACACGCCAGGACTCAAACCCTGCCTAAACCTAGATTGGGATTGAACCCACGTACCCCGACTCAAACCCAGGCTAAATGCAGATTGGGACTTGAACTCACCGTCTTTTAACTGAGATCACACACCAGGTCTCAGGACTTAATGAAGCTCAGGTTCTTTTTCTTTTTTTGTTTTTCTTTTTATTAGTTATCTATTTTATACATATTAGTGTATATATGTCAATCCTAATCTCCCAGTTCATCCCACCCAACCCCCCTCCCCCATCACTTCCCCCCCTTGATGTCCATACGTTTGTTCCCTACATCTGTCTCTATTTCTGCCTTACAAACTGGTTCATTTGTACCATTTTTCTAGATTCCACATATATGCGTTAATATTCGATACTTGTTTTTCTCTTTCTGACTTCACTCCTTATGACAGTTTCTAGGTCCACCCACATCTCTACAAATGACCCAGTTTCATTCCTTTTTCTGGCTGAGTGACATTCCATTGTATATATGTACCACATTGAAGCTCAGGTTCTTGATGTCTCATTGCAGAAAGAATTCAGTGAGAGACAAAGTGATAGGTAAGAAGTGGATTTATTTAGAGAGAAACACACTCCACAGACAGAGTGTGGGCCATCTCAGAAGGCAAGTGTGGCCCTAACCTATGGGGTTGTCAGTTTTTATAGGGGTGGGTGATTTCATCGGCTAAGGAGTGGCAGGAGTATTCCAGCTATTTTGGAGAAGGGGTGGGGATTTCCAGGAGTTGGGCCACTGCCCACTTCTGACCTTTATGTTCCGCCTTGGAACTGACATGGTGCTGGTGGGTGTGTCATTTAGCATATTCTATTGTATTACAATGAGCATATAATGAGGCTCAAGGTCCCCTGGAAGTCAAATCTTCCGCCAATTTGGACCTATTTGGTTCTAATCAGTTTATGTTGTGTCCTTGGGCTATGTCATTCTTTTAAAGGGTATGCCCTGCCCCCTTCCCTCCTGTTTCAAATTCATTATCCATTTTTCAAAATAATATCATAGAAATTATCCGGAAACCAACCATTTCTTGCCGTCTCCATGGTAACCACTCTCATGTAAGGCAGCATTATCTTTAGCTTGGCTTATTTCAGTAGTCTCATAACTGGTGTCCCTACTCCATCTTTGCACTTATCCAGGCTACTCTCCACTCAGCTACCACAGAAATCTTTTTAAAAAATATACCAAATTTAAAAGAGTGACACATTGCTCCAAATTTTCCAGTGACTATCCGTCTCACTCAGACTAACAAAAATCAGTGTTCTCACCATGGACTATCAGTTGCTCTGTGATTTGGTCTCCTATCCTCCCTAACTTTGTAATCTCCTCCACCCTCTTGTTCACCCTGCTGTGCCCACATTGGCCTCCCTGCTGTTCCTCAGTCATACTGTGAAAGCCCCTGACTCAACAGGCTTTCTTTTAGTTGGTCCTGGAATGTGTTTTCTCCAGTAGTCACATGATTCCCTCCCTCACTTCTTTCAGGTCTCTTTCAAGTTATTCTCATCCTAGAGTCTACCCACTACAAAATAGTTTTATTTATTTATTTTCCTCTTCCTAACATGAATCATCACTTGATAGATAATCTATTGATTGTTTAATGTCTGCATTTTCCTAATCAGAATGCAAGCTGTATATGTACCAGGGGACTTTGTTTCTGGTTTGTTACTATAGTATATCCCACTTCTAAATCTGAGACAGGTGCTTAATAAATGTTTGTCCAATGCATAAATAACTAAATGAACATACTCAATATTAACACAAATGAGCCCCCACTTTCTTACATAACAAATTTTTGAAGAAAAAGATATTTCAAATAAAATATAAAATTGCCAAAAGTAAACTGAAAAGGAACAGGAGTTTTCAATACCAAGAAGCAAATGCTTTATGAAATCACCAAATACACCTGGCTTTTAGACAGGGACATGAAAGATATATTTCTAGAATGCATTTTAATCATTGATTTTATTTTTCTACATAATGTAACATTCAGGATCAGGTTAAAGTATCACTATTTTTTGAATATATACTGTTATTTTAAAATCTTTTTTCAAATACAATATTTTTTTTTTCAAATAAATTGTATTTCCCCTCTTCTACCATTTCACTAAATAAGGGAAAATGCAAAGAAATTTTCAGATACAAATCAACTATGCTCCAATAAAAATTTTTAAAAACTGCTAAAAAATATTCAGATACATATTTTTTTTACATACTAATTGGAGTATAATTGCTTTACAATGGTGTGTTAGTTTCTGATTTATAACAAAGTGAATCAGCTATACATATACTTATATCCTCACATCTCCTCCCTCTTGCGTTTCCCTCCCACAGTCTCTATTCCACAAAGCACCAAGCTGATCTGCCTGTGCTATGCAGCCGCTTCCCAAGAGCTATCTATTTTACATTTCGTACTATGTAGAAGTCAATGCCCCATCTGACTTCGTCCCAGCTTACCCTTCCCCCTCCCCACATCCTCAAGTCCATTCTCTACATCTGTGTTTTATTCCTGTCCTGCCCCTAGGTTCTTCAGAACCTTTTTTCCTGTATGTGTGTGTTAGCATATGGTATTTGTTTTTCTGACTTATTTTGCTCTGTGTGACACTCTAGGTCCATCCACCTCACTACAAATAACTCAATTTCATTTCTTTTTACAGCTGAGTAATATTCCATTGTATACATGTGCCACATCTTCTTTATCCATTCATCTGCTGATGGACATTTAAGTTGTTTCTATGTCCTGGCTATTGTAAATAGTGCTTCAATGAACATTGTGGTATATGTCTCTTTTTGAATTATGGTTTTCTCAGGGTATATGCCCAGTAGTGGGATTGCTGAATCATATGGTAGTTCTATCTTTAGTTTTTTAAGGAATCTCCCTACTGTTTTCCTTGGTGGCTGTATCAGTTTACATTCCCACCAACAGTGCAAGAGGGTTCCCTTTTCTGCACACCCTCTCCAACATTTACTGTTTGTAGATTTTTTGATGATGGCCATTCTGACCAGTGTGAGGTGATACCTCATTGTAGTTTTGATTTACATTTCTCTAATGATTAATGATGTTGAGCATTCTTTCATGTGTTTGTTGGCAATCTGTATATCTTCTTTGGAGAAATGACTCTTTAGGAGTTACACCCATTTTTGGATTGGGTTGTTTGTTTTTTTCATAATGAGCTGCATGAGCTGCTTGTAACTTTTGGAGATTAATCCTTTGTCAGTTGCTTCATTTGCAAATATTTTCTCCCATTCTGAGCGTTGTCTTTTCATCTTGTTTACGGTTTCCTTTGCTGGGCAAAAGCTTTGAAGTTTCATTAGGTCCCATTTCTTTATTTTTCTTTTTATTTCCATTTCTCTAAGAGGTGGGTCATAAAGGATCTTGCTGTGATTTATGTGATACTGTGTTCTGCCTATGTATTCCTCTAAGAGTTTTATAGTGTCTGGCCTCACATTTAGGTCTGTAATCCACTTTGAGTTTATTTTTGTGTGTGGTGTTAGGGAGTGTGCTAATTTCATTCTTTTACATATAGCTGTCCAGTTTTCTCGGCACCACTTATTGAAGAGGCTGTCTTTTCTCCATTGTATATTCTTGTCTCCTTCATCAAAGATAAGGTGACCATGTGCATGGGTTTATCTCTGGGCTTTCTATCCTGTTCCACTGATCTATATTTCTGTTTTTGTGCCAGTGCCATACTGTCTTGATTGCTGTAGCTTTGTAGTATAGTCTGAAGTCAGGGAGCGTGATTCCTCCAGCTCCACTTTTCTTTCGCAAGATTGCTTCGGCTATTTGGGTTCTTTTGTGTTTCCATACAAATTGTGAAACTTTTTGTTCTCGTTCTGTGAAAAATGCCATTGGTAGTTTGATAGGGATTGTATTGAATCTGTAGATTGCTTTGAGTAGTAGAGTCATTTTCACAATGTTGATTCTTCTAGTCCAAGAACATGGTATATCTCTCCATCTCTTTGTATCATCTTTAATTTCTTTAATCAGGGTCTTACAGTTTTCTGCATACAGGTCTTTTGTCTGCTTAGGTAGGTGTATTCCTAGGTATTTTATTCTTTTTGTTGTAGTGGTAAGTGGGAGTGTTTACTTAATTTCTCTTTCAGATTTTTCATCATTAGTGTATAGGAATGCAAGAGATTTCTGTGCATTAATTTTGTATCTTGCTACTTTACCAAATTCACTGATTAGCTCTAGTAGTTTTCTGGTGGCATCTTTAGTATTCTTTGTGTATAGTGTCATGTCATCTGCAAACTGTGACAGTTTTACTTCTTCTTTTCTGATTTAGATTCCTTTTATTTCTTCTTCCTCTCTGATTGCTGTGGCTAAAACTTCCAAACTATGTTGAATAATAGTGGTGAGAGTGGGCAACCTTGTCTTGTTCCTGATCATAGTGGAAATCGTTTCAGTTTTTCACCATTGAAAACGATGTTGGCTATGAGTTTTTCATATATGGCCTTTATTATGTTGAGGTAATTTCCCTCTATGTCTATGTTCTGGAGTGTTTTTATCATAAATGGGTGTTGAATTTTGTTGAAAGCTTTTTCTGCCTCTATTGAGATGATCATATGGTTTTTATTCTTCAGTTTGTTATTATGGTGTATCACATTGATTGATTTGCATATATTGAATAATCCTTGTATTCCTGGGGTGAATCCCACTTGATCATGTGTATGGTCCTTTTAATGTGCTGTTGGATTCTGTTTGCTAGTATTTTGTTGAGGATTTTTGCATCTGTGTTCATCTGTGGTATTGGCCTGTAGTTTTCATTCTTTGTGACATCCTTGTCTGCTTTTGGTATCAGGGTGATGGTGGCCTCTTAGAATGAGTTTGGAAGTTTTCCTCCCTCTGCTATATTATGGAAGTGTTTGAGAAGGATAGGTGTTAGCTCCTCTCTAAATGTTTGATAAAATTCGCCTATGAAGTCATCTGGTCTAGGCTTTTGTTTGTTGGAAGATTTTTAATCACAGTATATATTTCAGTGCTTGTGATTGGTCAGTTTATATTTTCTGTTTCTTCCTGTTCAGTCTTGGAGGGTAGTGCTTTGTAAGAATTTGTCCATTTCTTCCAGGTTGTCCGTTTTATTGCCATATAGTAGCTTGTAATAGTCTCTCATGATCATCTGTATTTCTGCAGTGTCAGTTGTTACTTCTTATTCATTTGTAATTCTACTGATTTGAGTCTTCTCCCTTTTTTTCTTGATGAGTCTGGCTCATGGTTTATCAATTTTGTTTATCTTCTCAAAGAACCAGCTTTTAGTTTTATTGATCTTTGCTGTCGTTTCCTTCTTTTTCATTTATTTCTGATCTGATCTTTATGATTTCTTTCCTTCTGCTAACTTTGGAGGTTTTTGTTTTTCTTTGTCTAATTGCTTTAGGTGTAAGGTTAGGTTGTTTATTTGAGATGTTTCTTGTTTCTTGAGGTAGGATTGTATTGCTGTAAACTTCCCTCTTAGAATTGCCTTTGCTGTATCCCATAGGTTTTGGGTCATGGTATTTTTATTGTCATTTGTTTCTAGGTATTTTTTTGTTTCCTCTTTGATTTCTTCAGTGATTCCTTTGTTGTTAAGTAGTGTATTGTTTAGCCTCCATGAGTTTCTAGTTTTTATGGGTGTTTTCCTGTACTTAATATCTAGCCTCATAGCATTGTGGTTGGAAAAGATACTTGATATGATTTCCCTTTCCTTAAATATACCAAGGCTTGATTTCTGACCCAAGATATGATCTATCCTGGAGAATGTTCCACGAGCACTTGAGAAGAAAGTATATTCTGTTGTTTTTGGCTGGACTGTCTTATAAATATCAATTAAGTTCACCTGGTCTGATGAGTCATTTAAAGCTTGTGTTTCCTTATTTATTTTCATTTTGGATGATCTGTCCATTGGTGAAAGTGGGGTGTTAAAGTCCCCTACTATGAATGTGTTACTGTCAATTTCCCCTTTTAAGGCTGTTACCATTTGCCTTATGTATTGAGGTGCTCCTATGTTGGGTGCATATATATTTACAATTGTTATATCATCTTGTTGGATCGATCCCTTGATCATTATGTAGTGTCCTTCTTTGTCTCTTCTAATAGCCTTTATTTTAAAGTCTATTTCGTCTGATATGAGAATTGCTACTCCAGCTTTCTTTTGGTTTCCATTTGCATGGAATATCTTTTTCCATCCCCTCACTTTCAGTCTGTATGTGACTCTAGGTCTGAAGTGGGTCGCTTGTAGACAGCATATATATGGGTCTTCTTTTTGTATCCATTCAGCCAGTCTCTGTCTTTCGGTGGGAGCATTTAATCCATTTACATTTAAGGTAATCATCGATATGTATGTTCCTATTCCTATTTTCTTAATTGTTTTGGGTTTGATATTATAGGTCTTTTCCTTCTCTTGTGTTCCTTGCCTAGAGAAGACCCTTTAGCATTTGTTGTAAAGCTGGTTTGGTGGTGCTGAACTCTCTCAGCTTTTGCTTGTCTGTAAAGGTTTTAATTTCTCCATCAAATCTGAATGAGACCCTTGCTGTGTAGAGTAATCTTAGTTGCAGGTTTTTCTCCATCACTTTAAACATGTCCTGCCAATCCCTTCTGGCTTGCAGAGTTTCTGCTGAAAGATCAGCTGTTTACCTTATGATGGGGATTCCCTTGTGTGTTATTTGTTGTTTTTCCCTTGCTGCTTTTAATATGCTTTCTTTGTATTTAGTTTTTGACAGTTTGATTAATATGTGTCTTGGCGTATTTCTCCTTGAATTTATCCTGTATGGGACTCTCTGTGCTTCCTGGACTTGATTAACGATTTCCTTTCCCATATTAGGGAAGTTTTCAACTATAATCTCTTCAAATATTTTCTCAGTCCCTTTCTTTTTCTCTTCTTCTTCTGGAACCCCTATAATTCGAATGTTGGTGCGTTTAATGTTGTCCCAGAGGTCTCTGAGACTGTCCTCAGTTCTTTTCATTCTTTTTTCTTTATTCTGCTCTGCAGTAGTTATTTCCACTATTTTATCTTCCAGGTCACTTATCCGTTCTTCTGCCTCATTTATTCTGCTATTGATCCCATCTAGAGTATTTTTCATTTCATTTATTGTGTTGTTCATCATTGTCTGTTTCATCTTTATTTCTTCTAGGTCCTTGTTAACTGCTTCTTGCATTTTGTCCATTCTATTTCCAAGATTTCTCCTATCATTATTCTGAATTCTTTTTCAGGTAGACTGCCTATTTCCTCTTTATTTGTTAGGTTGGTGGGTTTTTATCTTGCTCCTTCATCTGCTGTGTGTTTTTCTGTCTTCTCATTTTGATTATCTTACTGTGTTTGGGGTCTCGTTTTTGAAGGCTGCAGGTTCTTAGTTCCCGTTGTTTTTGGTGTCTGTCCCCAGTGGCTCAAGTTGGTTCAGTGGGTTGTGTAGGCTTCCTGGTGGAGGAGACTAGTGCCTGTGTTCTGGTGGATGAGGCTGGATCTTGTCTTCCTGATGGGAAGGTCCATGTCTGGTGGTGTGTTTTGGGGTGTCTGTAACATTATGATTTTAGGCTGCCTCTGTGCTAATGGGTGGGGTTGTGTTCCTGTCTTGCTAGTTGTTTGGTATAGGGTGTCCAGCACTGTAGCTTGCTGGTCGTTGAGTGAAGCTGGGTGCTGGTGTTGAGATGGAGATCTCTGGGAGATTTTCGCCATTGGATATTATGTGGAGCTGGGAGATCTCTTGTGGACCAGTGTCCTGAAGTTGGCTTTCCCACCTCAGAGGCACAGCACTGACTTCTGGCTGCAGCATCAAGAGCCTTTCATCCACACGGGTCAGAATAAAAGGGAGAAAAAGTACAAAGAAAGAAAGAAAGAGAGAGAGAGAGAGAGAGAGAGAGAGAGAGAGAGAGAGAGGGAGGGAGGCAGGGAGGGAGGGAGAGAAGGAAGGAAGAAAAAAAGAAAGAGGAAAGTGGATAAAATAAAATAAGATAAAATAATTAAAATAAAAAATAAGAAAAAAAAATTTTTTAAAGAAAAAATAAAACAACAAAAAAAACGGATGGATAGAACCTTAGGACAAATGGTGTAAGCAAAGCTATACAGACAAAATCTCACACAGAAGCATACATATACACACTCACAAAAAGAGGAAAAGGGGAAAAAATAATAAATCCTGCTCTCAAAGTCCACCTCCTCAGTTTGGGATGATTCGTTTTCTATTCATGTATTCCACAGATGCAGGTTACATCAAGTTGTTTGTGGAGCTTTAATCTGCTGCTTCTGAGGCTGCTGGGAGAGATTTCCCTTTCTCCTTTGTTCCCACAGCTCCTGGGGGCTCAGCTTTGGGTTTGGCCCTGCCTCTGCGTGTAGGTTGCCTGAGGGCATCTTTTCTTCACTCAGACAGGATGGGGTTAAAGGAGCAGCTGATTCGGGGGCTCTGGCTCACTCAGGCCGGGGGTGGGGGGAAGGGAGGGGCGCGGAGGTGGGGCGAGCCTGCGGCAACAGAGGCCAGCAGGACATTGCACTCAACCTGAGGCGCGGTGTGCGTTCTCCCGGGTAAGTTGTCCCTGGATACTGGGACCCTGGCAGTGGCGGACTGCACAGGCTCCCCAGAAGGGGGGTGTGGATAGTGACCTGTGCTCGCCCGCAGGCTTCTTGGTGGCGGCAGCAGCAGCCTTAGCATCTCATGCCCGTCTCTGGGGTCCACGCTGTTAGCCGCAGCTTGCGCCCGTCTCTGGAGCTCCTTTAAGCAGTGCTCTTAATCCCCTCTCCTCACACACCAGGAAACAAAGAGGGAAGAAAAAGTCTCTTGCCTCTTCGGCAGCTCCAAACTTTTCTCCTGACTCCCTCCTGGCTAGCCTTGGTGCACTAACCCCCTGCAGGCTGTGTTCACGCCGCCAACCCCAGTCCTCTCCCTGCGCTCTGACCTAAGCTGGAGCCTCAGCTCCCAGCCCTGCCCGCCCCGGCGGGTGAGCAGACAAGCCTCTCAGGCTGGTGAGTGCTGGTCGACACCGATCCTCTGAGCAGGAATCTCTCCGCTTTGCCCTTTGCACCCCTGTGGCTGTGCTGTTCTCCGCGGTTCTAAAGCGTTCCCCCTCCACCACCCGCAGTCTCCGCCCACGAAGGGGCTTCCTAGTGTGTGGAAACTTTTCCTCCTTCACAGCTCCCTCCCACTGGTGCAGGTCCCGTCCCTATTCTTTTGTCTCTGTTTATTCTTTTTTCTTTTGCCCTACCGAGGTATGTGGGGAGTTTCTTGCCTTTTGGGAGGTCTGAGGTCTTCTGCCAGCATTCAGTAGGTGTTCTGTAGGAGTTGTTCCACGTGTAGATCCCCTTTGGTCACTTTAAATATGTCCTGCAACTCCCTTCTGGCTTGCAGAGTTTCTTCTGAAAGATCAGCTGTTAATCTTATGGGTATTCCTTTGTATGTTTTTTGCTGTTTTTGCCTTGGTGCTTTTAATATTTTTTCTTTGTATTTTTTTTTGATACTTTAATTAATAGGTGTCTTGGCATGTTTCTCCTTGGATTTATTTTGTATGGAATTCTCTGTGCTTCCTGCCCTTGACTAACTATTTCCTTTCCCATATTAGGGAAGTTTTCAACTATAATCTCTTCCAGTATTTTCTCAGACCCTTTCTTTTTCTCTTCTTCTGGGACCCCTATAATTCAAATGTTGGTGCGTTGAATGTTGTCCCACATGTTTCTGAGACTGTCCTCAATTCTGTTCATTCTTTTTTTTTTTATCCTGCTCTGAGTTAGTTTTTTCCCCTACTTTATCTTCCACGTCACTTATCTGTTCTTCTCCCTCAGTTTTTCTGCTATTGATTACTTCTAGAGAATTTTTAATTTCATTTATTGTGCTGTTTATCATTGTTTGTTTGCTCTTTAGTTCTTCTAGCTCCTTGTTAAATGTTTGTTGTATTTTCTACATTCTATTTCCAAGATTTTGATCATCTTTACTATCATTACTCTGAATTCTTTTTCAGGTACTGCCTATTTCCTCTTCGTTTGTTTGGTCTGATGGATTTTTACCTTGCTCCTTCTTCTGCTGTGTGTTTCTCTGTCTTCTCATTTTGCTTAACTTACTGTGTTTGGGGTCTCCTTTTAGCAGACCGCATGTTCGTCATTCCTGTTGTTTTTGGTGTCTGCCCCTAGTGGCTATGGTTGGTTCAGTGGGTTGGGTAGGCCTCCTGGTGGAGGGGACTCATTTCTGTGTTCTGGTGGATGATGCTGGATCTTGTTTTTCTTGTGGGCAGGTCCGTGTCCATTGGTGTGTTTTGGGGTGTCTGTGACCTTATTATGATTTTAGGCTCTTTCTCTGCTAATGGGTGGTTTGTGTTCCGGTCTTGCTAGTTGTTTGGCATAGGTTGTCCAGCACTGTAGCTTGCAGGTTGTTGAGTGGAGCTGGGTCTTAGCTTGAGATGGAGATCTCTGGGAGAGCTTTCGCTGTTTGTTATTACTTGGAACCAGGAGATCTCTGGTGGTCCAATGTCCTGAACTCAGCTTTCCCACCTCAGAGGCAGGCCTGACACCCGGCCGGAGCACCAAGACCCTGTTAGCCACACTGCTCTGAAGAAAAGGGAGAGAAAAAAAAAGGAAAGGAAAGAAAAGAAAAGAAAGTCATTAAAATAAAAAATAATTTTTAATAACGAAAAAAATTCAAATACTAAATGAAGAAAAAAAAAGCAAGCAAGCAAGAAAGAACAGAGCAATGAAATCAAAAAACAATTCCACCAATGATAACAAGCGCTAAAAACTGTACTAGAAAGAAACCAAAAAGACAGACAAAATCACACACAGAAGCATATATATACACAGTCACAAAAAGAGAAAAAGGAAAAAAATATATATATTGTTGCTCCCAATGTCCACCGCCTCAATTTGGGGATGATTCTTTGTCTATTCAGGTATTCCACCAATGCAGGTACATCAAGTTGATTGTGGAGATTTAATCCACTGCTCCTGAGGCTGCTGGGAGCGATTTCCCTTTCTCTTCTTTGTTTGCACAGCACCTGGGGTTCAGGTTTGGATTTTTCCCCACCTCTGTGTGTAGGTCGCCTGAGAGCATCTGTTCTTCACTCAGACAGGATGGGGTTAATGTAGCAGCTGATTAGGGGGCTCTGGCTCGCTCAGGCCGGGGGAGGGAGGGGTATGGAATGTGGGGTGAGCCTGCGGCGGCAGAGGCCAGCATGACGTTGCAACAGCCTAAGGAACGCCATGTGTTCTTCCAGGGAATTTGTCCCTGCTTCACAGGACCCTGTCAGTGGTGGGCTGCACAGGCTCCCTGGAGGGGAGGTGTGGATAGTGACCTGTGCTTGCACACAGGTTTCTTCGTGGCTTCAGCAGCAGCCTAAGCATTTCATGCCAGTCTCTGGTGTTTACGCTGATAGCGGCGGCTCTCGCCCATCTCTGGAGGTTGTTTAGGCAGTGCTCTGAATCCCGTCTACTCAGCACCCCAAAACAATGGTCTCTTGCCTCTTATGCAGGTCCAGACATTTTCCCGGACTCCCTCCCGGCTAGCTGTGATGCACTAGCCCCCTTCAGGCTGTGTTCAAGTCGCCAACCCCAGTCCTCTCCCTGGGATCTGACTGAAGCCCGAGCCTCAGCTCCCAGACCCCACCCACCCCGGCGGGTGAGCAGACAAGCCTCTCAGGCTGGTGAGTGCTGGT
>NW_006774650.1:262477-263762 GCF_000442215.2 Lipotes vexillifer
CCCCCCATCTCCACCAGTGAAGGGGCTTCCTGGTGTGTGGAAACCTTTTCTCCTTCACAGCTCCCTCCCACTGGTGCAGGTCCTGTCCCTATTCTTTGTCTCTGTTTTTTCTTTTTTCTTTTGCCAAATCCAGGTACGTGGGGAGTTTCTTGCCTTTTGGGAGGTCTGAGGTCTTCTCCCAGAGTTCAGTAGCTGTTCTGTGGGAGTTGTTCCACATGTTGATGTGTTTCTGATGTATTTGTGTGGAGGAAGGTGATCTCCATGTCTTACTCTTCTGCCATCTTGAAGGTTTCTCAGATACATATTGAATGCATTTTAATACATTCAAAGATGAAGATTTTGATACTGTTGGAGCAAAGTCCTGATTGATAGGCAACATCATAATGTAATAAATTTTAACTTTCATCAGTTGATGTACAAAAGACGTAAGTTGGTTTCTAAAAGACAGATTATGAGCATCAGTGTGTGAGAGTGTGGACTTTCTAGAATCAAAGGTGAAGTTGGTACAAAATCAGAGCAGTACAGCTGACTCAGTCACTTCTAAGCTGTGAATGAAGGGAATGAGAATTCCTCAGGTTACATAACAACAATTCATATTCCTCTACTCCCAGAGATGCAGAGTTTCTGGAACCACAGAAGACCACAAATCATGGTTTTTAGCGAGAAACTGGGATGCTTCTGGTGTAGGTAGTATGTCTGAGACATTAAGAAACATCTAATACATGAGGAAGCCATATTATTATAATGCATACATCTTTGGTTGGTGGTTGTCTTAATGCTTATGTTCCATTTTTCTTATATTTCAAGTTTATTGACACAATACAAAGGCTTAAAAACTGCATCAAGGACCTCCACTTCCTCAGCTTTGCCTCTTCAATCTTGTTGAAATTAGGAGCATGAATAATCTTTTGCCTTCATACTTATTTTTGGAGAGTGTAGATGAGAGGAATTTGTCTACCACTGGGATTTTTAGCCTCAGCTACCCAGTAACAACTTATAACTATTCTTTCCATTAGTGTGTCACTTTGATAGACAATTTGTCAAAGATAAAATGGAAAATTGGTAGGTAGAAAAAAACAGACATTCATCACAATGAAGATTGTTCCATAGTTGGTCTTCTAAGATTAGAGGGAACAGGATCAATGTACTTTTTGCTTTTGATCAGTTTATGAATATCTTGACTTTAGTAGCTTCCTCCTACATTTTGTTGCTTGATGTTTGGAATAGCCAGTCAAGGTTTTGTATAGTAATGTAGGCCATCTTCTGAGGAATAGATGAGGGAAAG
>NW_006774650.1:263783-273319 GCF_000442215.2 Lipotes vexillifer
GAAAGAGTGAGAGAATTAAACTCCCTTATCATTCTCCTTGCATTCTTACACTAATTTTTTAGTATTTTTTTGAAGCATCAGTGTGACCCCACACCAGCTCTACAGTCCTATTTCAAAAGATAGTCACTATGCTTCCAGAACTAATGTGACTGCTTTGTTTTACCCACTCTGGAAAGAAAATTAAGTTTAATTTGTCTTAATGAAGTGAAATCTCCAATGCAAACTCATCTCCATATAACTAAGGAAACTATTGTATTTTCCTATTTATAATTTTTTTTAATATTTTGTTACCAAATCTACTTCCATATTTCAGTTAACATTAAATCTTCTGTAAGAGTTAGCCAGTAACCTTTGGAGAACATTTTGTGCAAAAAATAAAAGGCAAATAAGAGTTTAGATTTGTCTAATATACTTCGTTTTTCCATCATAGAGTACTTCATTGTCTTGACCAGGTATATTGATAATGGACTTGAGACAAATCAGGAAATTAGACTGCTAGTTAATTCAGGTACAGAAATAAATTTAATCTCAATATTTACATTTTATTCAGCATGAGAAAGCTAGATTATGATATAAATCTATCAATTAACTGTGGCCTTAAAATTGCGCATATCAAAAATTGGCCAAGAATATGTTAAAAGATTACTAATCTCTTATCACAGTGACCGAAATGGTTCTTTTTCTTATCCATTGAACATATCATTGAATATTAAAATTTTAAAAAAACTGAAAATTCATCTAGTTTAAACCTTTTCCCTTATAAATGTGTTATTTAAGGAGCATAGAGATTAAAGGTCTTGCCACAGAGACATAGCTATAAATTACCTTGAAAATAAAGCAAAGATGCCTTTTTCATAGACCAGTAGTCCATCACCTATTTAAAAATATATGGACACATAATATCCTAAGTCCATATCACATATAATGTCTTTCGTTAAGCTATTACTGCTTTAAAACCTACTTCAATAAGCAAGAATGTGCAATCTTGTAAACTAAGAAGATAACAAAGAGATACCAGTTGTGCTGAAATAGTTGGATAAAAAGAGACAGGAAATTTTTTTCACTGTGTAAGTCCACCATTTGCTGTCATTTCATTAGAAAAGCAATGAAAGGCTAAGTATTATCCTGTTAGTCATTTTAACATTTGAAAGTAAAGATTACTTTCAATTTTAAAGTAATCTAAAAAAGCAGAAACCATTCATATCAGGTAAATAGTATAAATTACAAAAACCTATTAGTTTACATATGCACATAAATCTGTTGTCCTAAAGCATGTCTGTTACATGAGTTACTGATCAGTAAAGACATTAATTGTATGCTTAGTTCTATATGGTCAACACTGCACTGGGAGGTAATAGGGGGGAAAAATGTGATAGTCTCTGTCTAGGAAACTCTAAAAAGTAGATCAGGGAGAAAAGACTTCAAATGAGGTACCATTTGAGAAAATTAAAGAGCAGTGTATAATGAAGGAATAAACATATTTACCCAATCTAAAGGATAAACCTTTGAGAAAGGGAAAAAACGTAATTCAGTTATATTGCATTTATCATATCAATTTGCTTTAGTCTACTTCTGCTATATTTTCTAATCCACATATCACTGTACAGTAGATTGCAGCTTAAAAACCATAAGAGAAAGCTCCATATGGAAGGAAGAGCTCCATATGGAAGGAAGCTCAAACTTCTTGACATAGTATACAGAGGATCACCATTTGGTCCCTGCCAAATTAATATAAACTATACTTTTTTCCACATTAGATGTTACTATTACAGTGAATTATTTGAAGCTTCTCCGGAGTGTCAGATTATTCACAGCCTCCCTGGATAGCCCTTGCTTCCACCATTCCCCAAAACATGCTTGTTTTTGATGACCTTGACAGTTTTGAGGATTATTGGTCATAATTTGTGTGATATCCTTCAATTAGGATTTGTTTGATGTTTTTCTCCTAATTAGGCAGGGCTTATGTGTTTTGGGGATGAAGACTGCAGAGATAAGGTGCCATTTTCATTACATATCAAGGGTCCATATTGTCAGCATGACTTATTACCGTTGATGTTCACCTTCATCACCTGACTGAGGTTGTGTTTGTCATGTTTCTCTACTCAAAGGATATTCTTCTTTTTCTCTTTCCACATTGTTCTCTTTGACTACTATGCACAGCCCACACTTAAGACGTGAAGGGTTATGACCCATCAAATTGAGGGGTGGTGGAATATTTACATAAATAACTTAGAGTTATTCTGCATGAGTTTATTTGTCTCATCCTCAATTTATTATTTATTTAATCATTTATATAAATATGGAATCCTGGGCATTTATTTTATACTTTGGTTTATAGAAAGGATAATTTTCATCCTCATTTAAACATGGTAAATATATCCTAAGAATTTGTACAATTTTTGATTGTAAAGGAATTTTATAGATACTAC
The DNA here is from genome assembly GCF_000442215.2 of Lipotes vexillifer. Lineage (NCBI taxonomy): Eukaryota > Metazoa > Chordata > Mammalia > Artiodactyla > Lipotidae > Lipotes > Lipotes vexillifer. The sequence continues at coordinate 266,213 of NW_006774650.1, forward strand.
TACCAGTGAAGAAGTTTTGCTTTAAAGTTAACATTAAATCAAATAGATCAAAAACAACAAAGTACAAATTGAACTTCCACTCAAGAAATTTAGTGTAAAAGGAGGGTATCAAGAACTAGGTCTCCAACCATGTTCTTTTTCATAAGCTTTATTTTCAAAGGGTTATAGGAAAGACTAAGAACTGTTGTGCTAGAGATAATTCTACTACTTTTTATGCCCCATTTGAATGTTATTAAACTAGGTCAGACAAGGCTGGAAGGGAAAGAACAAATAATTGTGGGTTTTTTTCCATATCAGAGGTGCTTATTTCTCATTTCCAAGACATAATTTTGAGAAATACAAGCGCATTTTTGAGGCTATTGACGCAGAAGGTGTTTAGAAAGATAGACCTTTTCAAACCCATGGACTGGGTGTGGTACAGATGGAATGAGAAGTTTTCTACATACCTTAGGGTGGGATACAGAAAGCCTAAGTGAAAGGAGCTAAGGTTGAGCTGCAAAAGCCACATAGTAAGACCTCAGTAACAGAGACCATGGCCTTCAGCATGTTATATAAGCAAAGTACCCAAAAAAGACAAACCAGAAAACTTTGAGTAGGTCTGAAGAAATTCCAATGAATAGATGAAGGAAGATAGAAGCTAGGGCACAGCTGATAGCATATAAGCCATTTAAGAACTTAGGTAGAATCTCAGGCTGAAAGAAAAGAGAAAGATAGGTTGGAGAGAAACTATAAGACTATGTATTTATATTAAATATAATTAATTAACATGTAACTGACTGATATTTGATATTGAAAATGACTAACTCTAAGGTAGAAAATTTGAGAGTTTCTCTTCACCAACAAGATGGAGAAATATGACCAGTTTAAATACAAAAAAAATCACTAATTATTCAAATATTTTTGGAGAACTGGGGTTCTCATAGTTGTTAGATGACTCCAACCAGCTGGATCCTCTGAGTTCAAATATACCGATCAAATAAAGGGATGAGTTAGGTGGCATGTTAACCCTGAGGTCTAAAGGAGGCCTAAATTTGCAAGGGACTCATGATTCTGCATAGCCCATGGCTAATGCTAGAAATCACTCTCATCTACTTCCATCTGTGACCTTCAGGAAAATTAGTATGTGTGTGAACTAAAATTTAACTGAATAACTATACCACACTGGGATTTTTTTTTTTTTCATGAGACCACCTGACAGAGTGTGACATTGAGAAACATTTATTAAGGGATCCCCATGACCTAGAGGAATTATGATGGAATTATGTTAGTTAGATTGAGAGTGTCACTAGGTGACTTTGTCAGGAGATGGTTAGTATTGGGCTACCAGGGTGACACCAAGGCTCTTTCTTTTGGGGACCATGGTAAATGAAGACTCTGGTCCAGAAAAATTGATGATAGGGCCTACCTCCTTCTTTATGGGATGGCTGTGGTTTTCACATAGTATTCAGCAAAACGCACAAAGAGGAGAACTAGAAGCGGTAAAAACCAGGTGGTTGGGCCAACTACAAGTAATGGAGTTTTGTTTTAGAAGGTTCTTTTGTGATGATCTGACTTTCCTGGCTGGTGGCAGCTGGCACAGTAATAGAGTGGACATATGATCCATATTCAAATGTGAGAAAACCTGGAAATCCCTTGAGGCATTTCAAGATGGCTACCATAAGATATGGCAAGTCTTTCTGATAATTTTGTAGGAAATGTGGACCTTGTTTGTAATCACAGGCAGATAGGTATAAATATTTATATTACAGAGGTAATGCTCTTTGAATCTTTGGGACTTTAACAGATTCAATGAATTGTAGTTACATGCGCTCACTGCAGAACTCTTCATTAAGAGGTTTTTTTTCTGACAACCAGCCAACCTTATTATTCTGAAGGTATTAAAGCTGTAAAGGGAGTTTAGAGAAGGACTAAACTCCAATAAAACACAACTTTTCAAGATTACAGTTTTATAAGTTAAAACAAATATCTACAAAATGTGGGATTCAATATTATGTATGTTATTTGTGAAACTATATAAGTATCATGATGGTAATCTTCTTTCTTTTAGGCTATGCTTCACCTATTCTGGAATCTTTTTATTCTTTATTGATGTCACTAACATGGGGATAAAAACTGAATTATTTCAATGTAACAACTGTGGGGAGCATATTCTCCTAAGACTATAAAAATAATTATTATACCCCCATTATATAATAGGCATATAATGAAACAAGCAGTAATCTCAATCAGATATATATTGACCAAATAGTTTTTAAAGAAATTAAAGTACCAATAGATCAATACTAATGTATTTTCTACCATAAGTTTTTTAGAAAGAGTGAGTCCTAATCAAGTCAAGTTGAAACCGCACACACCTACACAGAAATGCCAAATGAATTTGGCAATAAATAGTGCATAGACCAGTTTATCTTGGCATTATATTTACAAATTACTGGATAAAGAGAGACATTTCTATAACTATTGGTTATCAGGGTATTCTTCTTTTTTCATTGAGATATAACTGGCATAAAACATTGTGTACGTTTGGTGTGTACAATATGTTGATTTGATAGTGCCTTTGAAAATATCTGATGTGTTCCACAGTGAAGTGCCTTTTTACAAGTACTCTCAAGTCTTGCTTATTAGACTGACTGATGCCAGTATGTGGTTAAGTGGTTAGTTCCAGGAACAAGAGCCATTTATTCAAAATCTGAATGTGATGCCTAGTGAGTCAGAAATTCCAGGAAATCAAGGAGGTGGTAATGACTTAAAAAGAAACCAAATGTCCTATTTAGAATAGCATTAACATTTTGGAACCCAGCATTACATATTGTACTTCCCAGGTGTTAGTCCCCAATTTATCAAAATGGGAAAAATTCTATTTATAGTAACATTTAAACTATGGATCTGTTAAACCAAACATCTGCTTGTGAGATTTTAAATGCATCAAGAATCCCCTTGAATTTTCCCCTCCCCCAGTTTCCCTCCCCAGTATATATCCTGTATCTGAAAATTTTCTATCATATGTCAGTTATTTTACGTACTTTAAAAAGGCTTCTCCTATACCAAAAAGCAAATGCCCTAGAAGAAAAATATGCTAAAATTATTTGCTCATGGAAAAAGAATGGCAGAGACAGAGCAAACTTATCAGAAATAATTTTTGCACACAACCCTTCAGTGTTGAAATAGGCAGTGGGATGGAATTACAGTTTTTGAATGGCAGCCACTCCTAGCTGTCATGTTCAATTGTGCAAACCCTTCTACATTTATGGGTGACGCAATTCTAGCAAACAATTTTTAAAGGAAGATTTCTAAGAAAGCATTTTGCTTCAAGATAAAAACAGTAGCAGAAGAGAACTTTCTTATAGTGCCTCTTTGTCCTTTCTGCCTTCTTGAACACATATGGGAAAACAGGACTTGTGACAGTCTTCTCATTGCTTCCCTGCTGAAATCCTGACTGACTTGTTGCCTTGAATTATAATTTTAGTCTCCATAACCCAAAATAATGCAGTATTTCAATGTCACTCTTCTCTTGTCATCCTCCATGCCATGCATTTTGGAGGAGAAAAAGTCCCAGTGGAAAAACAAAGTGGCCATAAATATTTTTTGTCCATATATCTACGTGTATTTCAAAGAATGTTTATAAGATATACTATCCAAATACTCCTTACTTTGTAATGTGGCCTTATTATTAGAAATTTTTTCAGTAGTTAAGTTTGCTTAAAATAATGCCTGGTCAATGGTCATGACTTCCAAATTATTGCTTGATATTTTTTACCTTCGAATTCTAGCAAAATTGAATGGAGAGAAACAATAGCTAGAGGCAGTGCAAACTGCTTAATCTAAAAGAGCTTATGGGAGTGTTTGTCCTTCCCCATTGACTGCATTCTTGCCCAGTTAGACCCAAGATCTGAACCAAACAGAAAGCTTTGTCAATTCTCTGTGACATTTTGGTAGTGGTTTATGAAATCACCAGAAAATGATTCCCACACTCATATCAGTATTATATCTTATACCTTCATGTGAAACTTCAACTATAAGAAAACTATGTGTGTGTGTGTGTGTGTGTGTGTGTGTATTGTACTGAAGATAAGAGCCTAGGAGGATATGTAATTGACAAGGTGCATTTCATAACAGCAGTGTTTTTAATAAGCAAGGTGTTCTAATGAAGGTACAGGTTAGAGAGAGTGGCTAAGTGTATAGTGATCAAGAATAGGCCAAGATTCAAATTTCAATATGGCAAAGAACTATTTGTTTCTAGCATGTTTATTAACCTACGCTAGTTGAACGTGTAGTACATGCAGAATATTGGGACAGTGGCTGTGCACAACTGGCTGCCCCTTTAGTTCATACAGGATTTTGTAAATACCCACAGGACATGTGAATGGGCATGGTGCATACACCGTCTCTTTATGAACACCTGTTATGAACTGAGTTCATCTCATTCTAGAATAAATAATCAGAAAGGGAAAAACACTACAGAACAAAATAAAAAGGATAAAGAAGCATTATGAGAAAATTCTCTTCTGCTACTGTTTTATGCATATTTTATGAAGAATAGATCAGACCAAAAGTGATTTATTGTTGGGAGGGGGGTACAATAAATGTTTAAAAAGATATTTCATATCTTCTAAAGAATATAAAGCAGTATCTTCTCTATGAAATGGAAGCAAAAAGTCATAGAAAAGTTCAGGCTAAGATGAAAGAAAACGGGGTGGCATGAAAAGGTAAGTAAATTATAGAAAGAGCTCAAGGAAAGTAAAATGAAAAGGTAAAATTAACATTTGCCGAGGAGTCAGTCAAATAAAGCATTTGCTCTGTGTAAAATTGAATCAATGATAATGAATAGCAAAGCTGAAAGTTTTTCCAAAATGAAGAAAATAATCTTTGATGAATATGATGATAAAGAGAACATAGTAGGGCTTCCCTGGTGGCGCAGTGGTTGAGAGTCCGCCTGCCGATGCAGGGGACACAGATTCGTACCCCAGTCCGGGAGGATCTCACGTGCCGCGGAGAGGCTGGGCCCGTGAGCCATGGCCACTGAGCCTGTGCGTCCGGAGCCTGTGCTCCGCAACGGGAGAGGCCACAACAGTGAGAGGCCTGCGTACTGCAAAAAAAAAAAAGAGAGAACATAGTAAACAGATTATAACAAAAATAAGTGGTATATTATTCTTAAGCTAAGAGAGAGAATTACAATCAGAAAAAAAATGAATAAAAAATGAAATAATTTTACTACTTGCTTCGTATTATCCCATCCTTGTATATTTCCAAGCCACCAACCTGGGTTAATATCCCACAATAGAGAAATTCAGGCCTTCATAAGCTAAAACTCATTCTCAGTCCAGAATATAAAAGAAACTGTAGGCATAATACCTGATAGTGCAAATTAGAGACATTTCTCTTCCTAGTAAGTAAAAGATGAAAAATGTTATTGAATAAATATCTTCTTCTTTCATAAGACATTTTAATATCCATAAACTATAACTAGATATATTTTAAAAATATGTACAATATATAATGCACTGGAGTGATAATTTTGGGATGATGCTTTTCATAATGTCTAATTTTATATCCATAAAATAACATTAAGTTCTGAAGTATAAGAAACTTGTATTAAAATATATACAAAATAAAAGTTATTAATAGGACTTGCTATAGAGGCCCTGCACAATCAGCTGTTGAATGTTAAAACTGGTATTATACCAATAATGGTAACTTCAAGATTTTAGTAAAGGTTTATTTAGAAAATACATTTTCAGTCCCATTAAAGAACCATTTAAAGGCTACCAATGTATAAAACGTTATTCTCATCATAACCAAAAATATAGTAAACTCTTTATTATATCTTATGATCAGGAAGTTCCAGTGAACCCTCCCCCTTTTAAAATGGATGTGATGTAGTATAGTTTTTACCAGAAATAGATAATAGTAAAAACGTAAACATGGAGACATCTTTTGTGCCAAGAGAAAATTAAATTACTTTGACCAAACTGGATCAAAATATTAGCTTTTATCTAATAAAAGCTAATATTTTGTGGTAATAGTTTTACCACAAAAAGTCTAGAGGAGCACACTAGTGGTAATAGTTTTACCACAAAAAGTCTAGAGGAGCACACTGATTATTTTGGAGATAAACTTTCACTATATTTGTAAAGCAGTCTAAAACATTCCTTATTAAGATTGGGCATCGTTTTCAGGTTATAACTTCTCATAAGGTGAAACTAAATGAGTATTTAAAAATTACAATAGGCTATTTGACATTTTTTATGAAGGGTAATATTTTCAGCATCACTGTTCAGCTGCCTAATGAAATAAAGGCAAAATTTCACTTCAGTGAGTCTTCATGTGTCAGGCACTGTCCTATGTGTTCATGCATTTACACACCACCCTGTTGTATCTCCCTTCTATTTTACATGAGAAGAAACTGAGTGTCATCGAATAAGCACCGCTGAGGTCAGTCACATAGTCTATAAATTTGTTTCTACTACAGATTTACAGTTTGCAAGCATTTGCAATTTCCTCCAAAGAATGACAAGAAATGGTTCCTTTATCTTCTTTTAAACTTTGATTTAAAACAAAATTAACGTTTTTTTACAAATCTACAGTAAATCAAAAATAATTTGAAGTACTGTGAGCAACATGCATCCAAATCAAGAATCTTTGCATCTCCTGGAGTCACCTTAGTGTCTGCTTGCGTTGGCCTCGAGCAAGTCAGCTAACTTCTCTTTCCACTAGACATGTAATGGGAGCTGCCAAATGAGCTGGTAGAAATTAAATGGAATGATAAATGAAAAAAGCCTAAAACAGCATTGTAAACCAGTAAATAGCATGAGCTGTTGAGTATATGATTGATATTAAGCTGTGTGGGTTTACTTTCAAATGTATAGTCCTTTTAACCAAGAACCTAAGGAGTCACCTTCTCCAAAGACATAAGGATGCTGAGCCATAAAACTCAATTTCCTATAATCCCTTAATTGAGAGAAAGTTCTTATTATCTCTACCCATCTAACAATGAAAAACTAGAATGGTGTTATAGGAATACTATTTTTTTATATGTAGGGAAATAAATAGTTTTTTACTCAGTTGCCTAAAACATTGACGCAGCTTTCTAGGTAAGAGATGAAGGCA
>NW_006774650.1:273381-292862 GCF_000442215.2 Lipotes vexillifer
TAGGGAAATAAATTGTTTTTTACTCAGTTGCCTAAAACATTGAAGCAGCTTTCTAGGTAAGAGATGTAGGCAGTTTGTCTTTGTCAGAAGACAAACCTTCCTAGGTGATTTGCACAGATTACAAAGAGCCGTGGGAAGTAAATGGAAAAATAGAGACTGGAAATGATGTAGTAGCCAAATCTCATAGAGTGTAAAGGGAGAAAAGCATGAAAGGCAAGAAAAGAAATAACAGCTAGAATGGAAGAACTGAAACCATTTTTCCATGTGTCCTGGGAGCAAGGTCAGCTATATAGTTCTCTGCTAACCTTACTGATAACATAAACTAGTTTTGATATAAATGCTTAGTGATTATCAAAAATGATACATATAAAATGAAATTTGGTTATACCTCAGCGTAATCCACTTTTCCACCTCTCATTCTTGTATTCCAAGGAATTTTTTATTATATTAGTTGCTTAGAAAGAAAGAGAAGAGGTAAATCAATAGCAGTAACAGTATAGTAGGTACTTAATAAATATCTACTAATTTATTAATTCACATAACAAATAATCAGTGGCAAAAAATAGTTTCATATCTGGAACATCATGCAACACTACTTATGTGATATAAATTTTTAAGCTAGAAGCTCTTACTGTAGTTTTTATATAAAAAGGGGTTTGAAATCTAGTGATTTATTGGAGTTTATTGAATAGTTAAGAGAATGACTAGGATCAGAAACTTTGTGATTCTTATTATATGTGTGTCATTGTATATTGTGTGTTATGTGTGCCAGAGATAGAGACAGAGAGAAGGAGAGAGACTCCTAAAGCCAACTTTATTGTGTTTCTTTTTCTTTAATAATGCACCTTTTCAGAGTCAGTATATGATCTATGCAGATGACAGCCAGTATCTTTCATTTAAATTGCCACTGAGTTCTAATTACCCTATTGGAACAAATTTCTAAGGGACATTAATAATAGTAATACAGAATGGCTGGTTAGTTGCTGATCAATTAGGCAATCTGTGACTATGTATTAGCTAACCAGTTTGTCAGTGGATTCTCTGCTATGTGAATCTCTGTGTCTCCAGGCAAATCCCTAACCACTCACCCTTTCACATTGTGTGCTCCAGCTGTAGAACCACTAGTTCCCTATTTACTTCACAGTCTTCCTAGCCTCAAGATCCCTGAAAAGTGCCATTTCCTCTACTATTTCCTTTTATTTTGTTACCTTTAATAGATTCTTACATTCACAAGGTCCTAATGTATATGTCACTTTCAGGAGCTCAAGGCTTGGGTTAAGCATCTTCTCCTATAGGCATCAATAGTGTGCTGTATTAACTCTTTACATTTCCTATACACTCACTTGTCTCTCTTGTCTACTGTAAGTTCTTTACAAGGCAAACACTTTTTGTCCAATGTTATAGTCCCAATATCTAATAGTATAGGACCTGACACAAAGTGTGTCCTCAATAGAGAAATATTATATAAATTGACTTGGTGAGCAGATGAAACAAAATTGTATGTGGCACACAGAATAGTGGTAGGAGGAGGAAATACTATTTACATTTGGGCCATATATGAAATAACTGAATATTCTTTATTCTAATAAATTCCCTCATATTTTACCAACAACCTGCAGGGAGATTAACTGCCTATATACATAGCTAGATTATTGAGACTGACACATATGAAAGAACAGAAAACAAATGTTGAATGTAAATGTATAAAATGCATATTTCTGACTAGATGTTCTATATGAATAAAGAGATGAAAGAAAGTGATTTGGGCTGGAGGATAGAGTGGGAGGTAAGATGAATTTCAAGACATAAACAAAAATGGGTGAACTAACTGTTTTATAAAAGACTAGTTAGTAAATAGTATGAAAGCAGCCATAGATGATATGGAAGTGAATGCGTGTAGGTGTGTTCTAATACAACCTTAAAAAAATCAAGCAGTGGACTGGATTTAGCCCACATGTACTAATTTGAAGACACTTGAACTAGAGGAAACTGAGCAAATAAGGGTATTTTCTTAGAAAAAGAGGACTGACTTTCTATATGATTCCTCAAAGATTAGGTAAGTCAAAAGTTGATAGTAATGTAGCTTCCAGAGAGAACTGGTCGCCTCTGCCCACCCACCCATCTAATATCACATGCTTCATACATAAATCATTAAGAACATTTTCCTCACCCATACACATTTTCTAGAATTACTGAAACACACACACACATACAAATACAGGACCTGAGAGAGAGAACACATGCATGCAATGTGTGATCCTACTGTATGATTTTGGTTATGACTGTGATAATGAATATTTAATAAGTGTCTTGTAATTATGAGAGAAATTAGATAGACTAAGTTTTATTTTTATTCTGTAATATTGTTTCAATTTTTCTATCCAGAATGTAGAAATAACCATATTTTGTGCAATTTTCTCTCATTATACTCAAAAAAATTGTAAAGTTATGTTTTTTCTTTCATAATTGGCATTACCTACCAAAGCCCAGTATACTATTAAATAAAATTATTGTAAAAAACCATTTAAGTATGATTTTATTTTATATATTTTAATTATATCTTTAGATTTTGTGATATAGGAATATAAATTATAAAGCTTACCCAGGTCAATATTTCCCTTTACTTAATAACTGTCCTTAAGTTTACTCCTCTAAGAGCTGATAAAACACAACTATCTTTATTTTAAAAGCTATGTATTGAAAAAGGATGAAATCTTAATGGTATAAATTATGAAATCCACCTATCAAACCTAATTGAGTAAAATGAATAAAGAAGACTTCTATTTCCATTATCATTTCATGACTTCTTCATATCTGATGCTTTGAGATTTTTCTGTTAAATACAGATTAAACTATAACGAGACATAACAAACATAAAGTGAAAAAACAAGGAGGCTCTAAAAACACCACAATGCTTAGCAGTTAAGTTATGAAAGACATTTTTAAAAAGTCCTAATAGATATACAGTGTTTAAATAGTTACACAGTTATAAAGATATAATCTCAATATTATGATTCTTTTTGGGTGAAATTCTCATAGTTTCAAATGTCTCAACAATTAAATATTTCTATAAAATATTTTAAAATAACTTTCAGTGTTTCATAAGGGTAAACTAAATGTCATTGCCTTTTTCTTCTTTTACAGTCTATGGCATGGATTAAAATTAGCCCTAAATTTTATTTTATTTTTTGTTTGTTGTTATTTTTTTTAACATCTTCATGGGAGTATAATGGCTTTACAATGTTCTGTTAGTTTCTGCTGTATAACAAAGTGAATCAGCTATATGTATACATATATCCCCGTATCCCCTCCTTCTTGAGCCTCCCTCCCACCCTGCCTATCCCACCCCTCTAGGTGGTCACAGAGCACTGAGCTGATCTCCCTGTGCTGTGCAGCTGCTTCCCACTAGCTATCTGTTTTACATTTGGTAGTGTATATATGTCAATGCTACCCTCTCACTTCATCCCAGCTTACCCTTCCCCCTTCCCGTGTCCTCAAGTCCATTCTCTACATCTGCGTCTTTATTCCCGTCCTACCCCTAGGTTCATCAGAACCAATTTTTTTTTTAGATTCCATATATATGTGTTAACATATGGTATTTATTTTTCTCATTCTGACTTCACTCTGTATGACAGACTCTAGGTCCACCCACCTCACTACAAATAACTCAATTTCGTTTCTTTTTATGGCTGAGTAACATTCAATTGTATATATGTGCCACATCTTCTTTATCCATTAATCTGTCAGTGGACATTTAGGTGGCTTCCATGTCCTGGCTATTGTAAATAGTGCTTCAGTGAACATTGTGGTACATGTCCCTTTTTGAATTATGGTTTTCTCAGGGTATATGCCCAGTAGTGGGATTGCTGAATCATATGGTAGTTCTATTTTTAGGTTTTTAAGGAATCTCCCTACTGTTTTCCTTGGTGGCTGTATCAGTTTACATTCCCACCAACAGTGCAAGAGGGTTCCCTTTTCTCCACACCCTCTTCAACATTTTTATTGTTTGTAGGTTTTTTGATGATGGCCATTCTGACCAGTGTGAGGTGATACCTCATTGTGGTTTTGATTTGCATTTCTCTAATAATTAGTGATGTTGAGCATCTTTTCATGTGTCTGTTGGCAATTTGTATATCTTCTTTAGAGAAATGTCTGTTTAGGACTTCTGCCAATTTTTAGATTGGGTTCTTTGTTTTTTTCATATTGAGCTGCATGAGCTGCTTGTATATTTTAGAGATTAATCCTTTGTCAGTTGCTTCATTTGCAAATATTTTCTCCCATTCTGAGGGCTGTCTTTTTGTCTTGTTTATGGTTTCCTTTGCTGTGCAAAAGCTTTTAAGTTTCATTAGGTCTAATTGGTTTAATTTTTATTTTATTTCCATTACTCTACGAGGTGGGTCAAAAAGGATCTTGCTGTGATTTATGTAGAGGTTTCTGCCTATGTTTTCCTCTAAGAGTTTTATAGTGTCTGGTGTTACATTTAGGTCTTTAATCCATTTTGAGTTTTTCTTGTGTATGGTGTTGGGAAGTGTTCTAATTTCATACTTTTACATGTAGCTGTCCAGTTTTCCCAGCACCACTTATTGAAGAGGCTGTCTTTTCTCCATTGTATATCCTTGCCTCCTTTGTCATAGATTAGTTGACCATAGGTGCATGGGTTTTTCTCTGGGCTTTCTATCCTGTTCCATTGATCTATATTTCTGTTTTTGTGCCAGTACCATGTTATCTTGATTACTGTAGCTTTGTAGTATAGTCTGAAGTCAGGGTGTCTGATTCCTCCAGCTCCATTTTTCTTTCTCAAGATTGCTTTGGCTATTTGGGGTCTTTTGTGTTTCCATACACATTGTAAAATTTTTTGTTCTAGTTCTGTGAGAAATGCCATTGACAATTTGATACGGATTGCATTGAATCTGTAGATTGCTTTGGGTAGTATACTCATTTTCACAGTGTTGATTCTTCCAATCCAAGAACATGGTATATCTCCCCATCTCTTTTTATTGTCTTTGATTTCTTTCATCAGTGTCTTATAGTTTTCTGCATAAAGGTCTCTTGCCTCCTTATGTAGGTTTATTCCAAGGTATTGTATTCTTTTTGTTGATGTGGTAAATGGGGGTGTTTCCTTAATATTTCTTTCTGATTTTTCATTGTTAGTGTATAAGAATGCAAGAGATTTCTGTACATTAATTTTGTAACCTGCTAGTTTACCAAATACCTTGATTAGTGCTAGTAGTTTTCTGGTCGCATCTTTAGGATTCTTTATGTATAGTATCATGTCACCTGCAAACAGTGACAGCTGTACTTCTTTTCCAATTTGGATTCCTTTTATTTCTTCTTCCCCTCTGATTGCCATGACTAAAACTTCCAAAACTGTGTTGAATAATAGTGGTGAGAGTGGGCACCCTTGTCTTGCTCCTGATCATTGATTGATTTGTATATATTGAAGAATCCTTGTATTCCTGGGGTGAATCCCACTTGATCATGTGTATGGTCCTTTTAATGTGCTGTTGGATTCTGTTTGCTAGTATTTTGTTGAGGATTTTTGCATCTATGTTCATCAGTGGTATTGGCTTGTAATTTTCTTTTTTTGTGACATTTTTCGTTTTGATATCGGGGTGATAGTGACCTCGTAGAGTGAATTTGGGAGTGTTTCTTCCTCTGCTATATTTTTGAAGACTTTGAGAAGGATAGTTGTTAGCTCTTCTCTAAATGTTTTACAGAATTCACCTGTGAACCTATCTCGTCCTGGACTTTGGTTTGTTGGAAGAATTTTAATCACAGTTTCATTTTCAGTGCTTGTGATTGGTCTGTTCATGTTTTCTATTTCTTCCTGGGTCAGTTTTGCAAAGTTGTACTTTTTTAAGAATTTGTCAATTTTATTGGCACATAGTTGCTTGTAGTAGTCTTTCATGATCCTTCGTATTTCTTCAGTGCCAGTTGTTACTTCTCCCTTTTCATTTCTTATTCTGTTGACTTGAATCTTCTCCCTGTTTTTCTTGATGAGTCTGCCTAATGGTTTATCAATATTGTTTTTCTTCTCAAAGAACCAGGTTTTAGTTTTATTGATCTTTGGTGTTGTTTTCTTCATTTTCATTTATTTCTGATCTGATCTTTATGATTTCTTTCCTTCTGCTAACTTTGGGGGGGGTTTCGTTTTGTTTTTTTTTTTGCGGTACACGGGCCTCTTACTGTTGTGGCCTCTCCCATTGCGGAGCACAGGCTCTGGATGCACAGGCTCAGCAACCATGGCTCACGGGCCCAGCTGCTCCGCGGCATGTTGGATCTTCCTGGACTGGGGCATGAACTGGTGTCCCCTGCATCGGCAGGTGGGCTGTCAACCACTGCGCCACCATGGAAGCCCATAACTTTGGGGTTTTTTTGCTTTTCTTTCTCTAATTGCTTTAGGTGTAAGGTTAGGTTATTTGAGATTTTTCTTCTTTCTTTAGGTAGGATTGTATTGCTGTAAACTTCCCTCTTAGAACTGCTTTTGCTGCATCCCATAGGTTTTGGGTTGTTGTGTTTTCATTGTCATTTGTCCTAGGTATTTTTTGATTTCCTCTTTGATTTCATCAGTGATCTCTTGGTTGTTTAGTAGCGTATTGTTTAGCCTCCATCTGTTTGTATTTTTTACAGTTTTTTTCCTGTATTTGATATCTAGTCTCATAGCGTTGTGGTCGGAAAAGATACTTGATACAATTTCAATTTTCTTAAATTTACCAAGGCTTGATTTGTGATCCTAGGTATGGTCTACTTGGAGAATGTTCCATGAGCACTTGAGAAGAAAGTGTATTCTGTTGTTTTTGGCTGGAATGTCTATAAATATCAGTCAAGTCCATTTTGTTTAATGTATCATTTAAAGCTTGTGTTTCCTTATTTATTTTCATTTTGGGTGATCTGTCCATTGGTGAAAGTGGGGTGTTAAAGTCCACTGCCATTATTGTGTTACTGTTAATTTCCCCTTTTATGGCTGTTAGCATTTGCCTTATGTATTGACAAAGAAGGACACAAAGAAGGACATTCATCAAGGGATCAATCCTAGAAGAAGATATAACAATTGTAAATATTTATGCACCCAACATAGGAGCACCTCAATAAATAAAATTTTAGAGTATATATATGTCTACAGAAAGAATCCTGGACATTAACAAAAGCCAGGAGTAATGTATTACATTTTAAAGAAATTATAGCATCTCTTCTTTCTGACTTGTGCCAGAACAATTATGGGACTCTTTTTTTTTTTTTTTTTTTTTTTTTGTGGTATATGGGCCTCTCACTGTCGTGGCCTCTCCCATTGTGGAACACAGACTCTGGGCGCGCAGGCTCAGCGGCCATGGCTCATGGGCCCAGCCACTCCGTGGCTTGTGGGATCCTCCCAGACTGGGGCACGAACCCCTGTCCCCTGCATTGGCAGGCGGACTCTCAACCACTATGCCACCAGGAAGCCCTATGGGACTCTTAAATCCAAGTAATTGACATAAATGAAATTATTTTTGTATATCCTTCATATTCAGATTCTAAACATCTAAAATATTTGCAAACAAGCCCTGGTTTAGGGTCAAACTGGTCTTACTATTGTAATGCAATAGGCTCTTCTTTCCAACTCAGCAAGCCACAGTCCTCAGGGTGATCCTAGAATATGGGTCCACAGGGTGTTACCAGACTCTCTTCTCCAAACGCAAAGATTCCTTGCAGTATAACCACAGAAGTCCAATTGCACATTCAATGAATGGATTTTTGTCAGTGGTCTTATGAGGATAAATATTGTGAATTTAATTAATGTTCAAGAAATTAGATTATTGAAACTACTGTTCCAAGCTAAAGTCCTTCTGTAACTTCTGCCACATTTACCCTGTCTGATGTTCTGGGTTCTGTGAACTAGGGGTAAAAGTGTATTCATCTCATAGGAGATCTTTTGACACTCTCTGCTTCTTGATCACAATGGTATTTGTTGCCTACATGATCAGAGGACGTTATTCTAGATGAGGTCAAGTCACTTACACTCTGTTTTTCTTTATATATTGTTGTGACTTGCTTTGCTAATTCATCCTCAAGTGGACTATAATTTCACCTGTAGCACAACATGAAAATCAAAGTTTTATTTAAATTAGTATCACAAATATTTCCAACATGAAAAAGGAATGGCTCTCTTATATGGAAAAACTCTATTTCTCTTGATTAAAATGAAGCAAAATTATAGCCATTTTATGACCTGATAGTAATTATTATAATTAGTCTTTAATTTATGTGTGTCTACCATCTTAGAATTGGCTACTTTTTGTGTGGCCAAGAACAACTGGCATTGGGATTACCTGGGAGCTTTTTAGAAATGGTAGAATCTCAGCCTCCACCCACATCCACTAAATAAGTTTAAGAAACACTTTTCTAGAATATTTTACTGCCACTCATAAGCTATTCACATTTCCTGACGCCTCAGCATCCCCAAAGACAGGCTATGAGAAACCATCCAGATGACCAGGTGCACCAATGTGATCAGATTTCTCCCAAGTTCCCTTCCTTTGCCCTCCTCTGGTTGTGGCCTGGTGACATCCAAATGCACCAGTGAAATACCTTCATGCCTTTTGCTTGTGTCCTCCACCTTGATCCTCCAAAGAGACCCTTACCCAGGAGTCCTCATGCTCTCTCTTAGCTCCCCAACTCCTAGGTTGCACCACTCCCTTGGTGCTTCTCCCACGTGGTCCTTGCATGCTGTGCTGTGCCTCCCTCTTCTGGAGCCAGTGAATATAGTAAATCCTTTTAATCTCGTGTACTTTTCTGAGTGTAATTTCCACAGTCATGTTGGAATAATCCTTAAAGACCCCACATGGGGGCCTTGCTCCTCCGTTTACAACACAAATGGGAATAAGATAAATTATCCATGGTCCCTGCATGAGACCATGGCCTAATGGGAAGGACGTTAGGTACATAGGGCAATTTGGTGAACAAAAGGCAAAGTAAAGAGGAATTATAATTTCCCCCCTCTGGTGGTAAGGAAACTGGATTTAGCCTTAATAGGTGGGAAACATCTTCTCATTTGAGATGAGGATAGTGTATTTTTCATTCCTCTGGAAGACACCTACTTTCCAATAACAAGGGGCATGTGAGAGCTGAGCTTATAATAAGACTTTATTCAAGTCCTCAATTCTATCAAAAAGGTCAATGTGAAAAACTGCACATTTGGAATAAATGCACACATCATGGACAGGGATCAGAGTAAACTCTATGAAGGGATTAATATGAAACATTGTCCATGACTTATGCTCTGCATGGTTAGGGGTTAAGAAGAACCAGTGCATCACTGCACCTCACTTACAACTGCCCTGCCTACTGCAAACAATCACAGCCCTGCTGTCACTCTGTACCTTGAGTTCTCTAAGAATGGTGTCATTATGTTTCAGGATGTCAGTCATCACAAGAAGCTGCAGACTACCAGATCACCACCTAGTCATCTGTGTACTCTAATCCTGGTAACCCTTAGCACATTTTCTATTTAGCTCTCTTTTTTATTTGTTCCCAACATCCCAGATGCTTCCTTTGTGCCCTCTGGAATTCATGGCAGATCAAAAGAAAAATTTCCTATGTTTTCTACCTTTGTTCTAAGCATTTCCTTTACCTTTTTACTCTGAGGGAATGTTGGCTCTCCACTGGCTCTCCACTGGGGACCTTGTTTTCCCTGCAGCCATCTCACAACTCTGGGATCACTGGGGCTGGAGATACAGGATTTGTGGTTCTGGCTCCTCATTATCACCTCCCAACCCTTCTGCTTCTCTCCAACCAAAAATCCAAGTTTTAAAACTTGTCAATGTACTATAGCACTACTTCCCCTCCTTGTGTTGTCATCTACAAAAGCTCAGTCATTCTCCCTCATTTCTCAGTAAATGTACGTCCTAGATCATTGCCTTTCTTTTCAGGACTTCTCCTGCCTTACTTCTTGGTAGTCTAAAGTACAAATTTAAATAATCTTTCTAATGGCCAGACCTCTCAATCTTTTGAGACATTCTCCTCCAGTGGTATTAACTTCTAATTTGAGCTCTTCACTGGCCTGGTCACAAACTAGACCCTGTCTTTACTGATATCTGCAACCCTTCCATCATATAGATTCTATAAACCTCAAGGTTTTATAAACTTCATTCACTCATTACCTCCTAATTCACTCATTACCTCCTAATGTTTGACCTCTTTTACTCTAGAACTACAAATCCTCACTGTACATCCTATCCATTGTTTGTACCAAGCTTCTTCAAAGTTCCTGCCTTTCTCCCGTCTTTTAGTCCTGTGAACCTTTCTCTCTCTTAAAAATGTGCCCTATTTCCCTTATAATCTCATTAGTTTCATGGCTTTAAATACCATGCATATATACTGATATTGTCCATGTTCATATTTTTACCCACTTCTCTCTCTTGAACTCCAGATTTACATCAAAAAGTAAGCCCAAGGAGGGCAGAAATCTCTGCTTATTGTTTACTTTGGGATATGGTAGTTCTTCAATAAATACTTGGTCAATATATTTAATATGTAAAATTACACTAGAATACATCCACACAAGGTAATAAGAAATCACTTATTTAAGTGATTTTGTGTAATAGCATTGTTTATGCCTTGTAATAGTTCACAAAATCAAAGGTTTAGTTACTATGTTTTCACAGAATTAAATAATCAAAGGTCATAGATCATCCTGGGTGTAATTTTGCTGTGAGAAAAGAGAACTCAGAAACAGATACTAAATGATATGATTTGAAAAAACTAGAGACTAATTTATTTGATATATCAGGTATATTTCTGTGAATTCATTATTTTAATAACCATATAAAATATAAGCATAATAATTCCTAGGGTATGAAAAAGTTACATAAAATTTTCATTGACAATATATTGATAAATATAAAATAGTATTTAGCATCTTATGTTTGTTAAGATTATTTTTTAAATATATTGATAAAGAATAACTCATTCCTTTATCTAAAGGAATAACACATTCCTTTATGCTTAAGTGCTTCATGAGAACTTGGAAAAATAAGGATGTTTTAACTTTGTGCAGTTTCACCCCAACTTATAAAGGTTTCTGGACTATTATGACTGTTCCGGTCCCAGCTTATTATATGTTAGAGCTGAGTGCAAGAAAATTGGCCAGAATTCACTGTAAGAACCCTATGTTGTCTCATTGCGTTTTAGGAAATCACTGATCTTTGTGTCACTTTGAGTGGACTGTCATTCTTCCTTCCTAACAGTGCATGAACAGGAATAATGATTTAGAATAAGTGGGCCATTCTTTAATAAAAGATTTCTCAGATTGGGGCTAGTGTAGAGATCTGTGCTCCACTGAAGCAATCATAACTGTCCTTGGCTGTGTCCTCAACACTCAGCACAGAGTCTCAGTAGAAGGAGCAGAAGAATTACATCTATTAAATTTCAATTTTTTATCTCTTTCCTGTTAAGCAAGGCAGCAAAATATTATTAACCCTCCACTATTGCTCGTTAAGCAGCTTATGGTATACCTATTGAAAGACAAGTTTCTAGCCCTATGTTCCTAAACTTATTTGCATTTATGCACATGTGCACAGACTTTCTAATACCAAAATAATAACTTTTTTCAGCATCTCCAGCTTTGCTTTCCTATATATGCACCAACTGAAAAGGCTAAGATGAAATTTCAAGCCAAATACTGAGTAGGTTTTATTTAGTAAGGTAAATTATTATCAGAACTGGAAAAATATAAAAAATAAAAATATTCTACCAATATTAAACGTTTATACTCAAAATCGTTAGCCATTAGGCAGATGCAAACAAGAACCACAGAGAGATACAACTACACTCTCATTAGAATATCTACAATTAGAAATGCTGATAATAACAAGTATTGAAAATATGTGGATTGATTTGACCTCTCATATATCACAGGTATATCATTGATATATAAGTGAAATAAAGACATATGCCAACACAAAAAATGTGTAAGCAGATATTCTACATTATTCATAATAGCCAAAACCTGGAAGCAAACCAAATGTCTGTTAGTCATGGAAGAATACAAAACCTGTGTTATAGCAATACTGGAAACACTACTCAGCAACAAAAATGGAACAAAGTGTTGATACCACCAACAACATGAATAAATCTCCAAAGCATTATGCTAAGTGAAATTAGGCAGACACAAAATACTGTTATATGATTATATTTGTATGATTTTATAGACATGTCAAATCTGTAGATTAAGTGGAATGTTGGCTGCATGACATAGGGTATTGCTGATTACCTGGGGGCAAGAGGGAACTCTTTTGGGAGATGGCATCATTCTATATCTTGATTTTGGTGGTAGTTACACAAGAGTATATGTTTATCAAAACACATTGAACTCTAAACTTAAAATCATTGAACTTTATTTTATATAAATTATATCTTAAGTGGATTAAACAGCAAATTAATCAATATTACGTGATTTTAAAATGAAGAATATACATTTCAGCCAAATTAATGCATACCCCTCACCTCTTCCCTAGACCCAGTATCTCTAGAAGTAAAGCTCAGGAATCAATGTGTTTGAAAATCTTGGCCATGGACTCTCATTACTGTTTAAAACATATCTCAATAGTGTATTACATATACACTTTGGAAGAGACTGTAAAGAAAATAAAAACACAAGTGAGAAAGTTAGAGAGACTAGGGAAAATATTTACAAATCTTATGTCTGATTAAGAATTAATCCAAATTAGAGTATAAAAAAATCCTTCAAAACTCAATTATAAAAAAAACTCAATTATAAGAAAACAAAATACCCAAATATTTTAAAAAGCACAAAAATTTGAATAGGCCCATTACCATAGAAGATACGTAAATGACAAATAAGCATTGGAAAAGTATCAATATCAATAGTTATTAGGAAAGTACAAATTAAACCAAAATGAGATAACAGTACACACCCTACACACCAATTACAATAACTTAAACCAAAGAGACTGACCATATGAAATTTTAGTAATCATATGGAGGAATTGAAACTCTCAAACCTGGTCATGAGAATGTAAAATTTTGTTACTACTTTGGAAAATAATTTGCCAGTTTCTTAACGTGTAAAAAACACCTATCATACAATCCAGCCATTGCATTCAGGAGCATTTACCCAAGGGAAAACAAAGACTTTTACACAAATGCATATAGTAGCTTTATTTGTAATAACCAAAAATTTTCATCTGTAGGTGAATAAACTGTCAAATGGCAATACATTATACTATTCAGCCATACATGAATGCACTACTGATATATAGTACCATATAGATGGGTCTCGAAATAACTATGCTGAGCAAAAAGACTAGACAAAAAAGAGTACATAATATATTAGTTATCTTATATAATTGTAGAAAACACAAATTATAGTGACAGAACAGAGATCAGTAATGTCTGGGGAAGGGGATTCAAGGAGTGGTAGAAAGGAGGCATTATAAAGTGGCACAAGGAAACTTTTGAAGGTGATAGGTATGTTTAGTATCCTGTTATGGTGATCATTTCATGGGTGTATGCAAATGTCAAGAGTTATCAAATTGCACACTTTAAATATATGCATCTTTTTGCATGCCAAGCATACCTCAAATTAAAAAATTAAATTAAAAGATGCAGGAGAAAAAAACCTCCTAGATTTTCTGAGTATTTGGCTGATATGGTAACCAATAATGCAGGAGCAGTCCAATCTGTGGGATTTCACTTGTAAGAAATAATGAGTATTTTAGAATGTTTTCTTTCCTTCACATTCTTCCCAGCATATCACTTGTATTTAATAATTTAATGGCTATGAATTTGTCTGAAATTGCTTTGTAAAGGAAATAAATTGGTTTCAAAAGCAACCATTGATTCATTAACAGGTGGTGACTTTTAGTAGCTGATAATTCTTTTAAAATTCTAGCTAAATAGTGATGTCAAGTTATTAAAGTTTGTACTTTAAAAGTGTTAAGCACTATAATCACCCTCTGCGCTATATATCTTTGTTAACTGCTATAACACCAGAGCGTTTTTTTGTCCCTTCCTACAAAATGAATCGTCTGCTGTTGTGATGTCTGAAAATAGACTTTAGTTAACTTGTCTCTATCTGGTAGCTTTCTCCAAGGACCTGTCTTATCTTATTTTTACATTTTTTTGAATGGAGTTATTTCTTTTTGCCATCACTATTTTGTCTTTAAATCTTATTTTTAATTTTCAGTAAGCCTTTTAGAGTCGCCCAGGTTTGCCATCTTTGAGACATAACTTTCCCCTTGACTCAACTACATGTGAAAATGCAGTTTAACTTTACTGCAGAAGATAAGCAGGGAGGCAGAAAAAAATAAACGTTGTGAAGACTCCATGTGCTAAGAATTTATTGGGGTTTTTAAGACCCCCAGATTTCTGCTAATATCTCACAACAATTACTAATAGATTTGGTCTGTGGAGGGAGTGCAAAATTAGGAGAAGAAAAGCTTATCATCCTTGATGTCTCACAATAAATTCATTTTATTTCTGTTAATATTTTAATGTTTTCAAAATAACAGCAACTGACAGTAGGACCTTGCCTCTAAATGTTTCTATAAATAAAATTCATGATGAATTATCAAGAACTATATAAGAAGACATGTACATGGCTGACTATGTCTTTATTCATTGTCTACCTGGAACCAGATGTTGTGTTGCTCTCATAGAATCAGGGAAGGCGTTGTAACCAGCTGGAAAGATGAATATTTGGTGAAAATATATTCCTTGTGGGAGAAGAAAATCTTTTCATTTACTCAGTGTTATTATGAAAAGCTATTTTAATTTGTTGATGGAGGCAGCATTTTTTAAAATCAGATTTGGTTAAAATAGTTTCCTTGATGGGGTATAAATATGAAAACTATTTTCTAACAGTTTAGAAACTATTAGAGTTTTTCTAAGCATCTTCTACATCCTTGTATTTATTTTAAGATAAAATTGGTTATACATATAAACCAGAAACTTGAACAACCATCAGTCAGTGAAAATGATGATTTTGTAAAGAATTCTATGAACCTGCCCCAAATTATCCTGCAGCCCAGTCTGAAAGAATTGCTTTCTTAATTGTTAACCCTTTTCTAGGTTATCACTACATTCAAACACTTGCTTGGAGGTAACTTTTATTTTTTAAATTCTTAATCTGTTGGCAGAGCTGTTAGAATGGCATATGGAATGAAATCTATTAAATAGGATACCTTCAGTGATTTACTATGCAGTCCTCTACCGGGGACAACAATATAAACTAGAGAAATGAATGATTTTGTTACAACGATAACATTTATTTAATAGAAGTGACAAATCCTACAAGTAGTAACTTTGCCATGTGTATGAGGAAATCCATGGGTATGTCCTCCTCTGTTACCCCATCTCCTATGATGCCAGTTGGTAGCGTCCTTAGGGTCTCCAAATTAATTCCTCCCTTGATTATTGTATTATTAGCCCCACATGATTTCTCACATGTGTTCACTCTGCTGAACACTCTCAAATCACAGCCTTTTAAACACTTTTATGAGATGTTTAGTTGTCTTGCTGCTGTACAGTGGTTTAATTTCCAAAAAAGAGCCATAAGAGTGTTGACTTTTTGGCATAGAATTTTATATTATCTTTAAACAATTTCTAATATTATTTTTATTTAAAAACACAGAAATATATGAATATAAATACTATGTAATAATTTCACTGATGAGTTTGATGAAACTTAGTCACAGTTGATATGCAAAAGTACCAAAAAATAATCTTCTGTGCATCCATGAAATTCTCATTATCCATTCTCCAAAAGGCTTTATTTGACCATCTTATCAAAAAGAAAGTCTTAGTTTTTATATAGCATCTTTCCTTATTTGTTTGATTCACAGTAATTCTCACAATCTCTTTTCTTAATAAGTCATCTCCTCTTCGAGAAAGGATAAGCTTACTATAAAGGATAGAATATTTTATTTTTTAAATTCAACTGTAAACCCAAGGTCAAACTCTATAACCAGAACATATTTTTATTAAATGAATTACTAAATAATTTGAATTTGGATTATAATATTTTTGATAGAAGTATCTTAGAGCTTAGTGATCATTATTTATCCTTTTATTCTCCCCAAAATTATCAGGGCTGAAAATGTACAATTGTTATGTGAGGTACAGAGGATATTATGTTGAGCAATATTGATATAACCTATGCTTTTAGAGAGGAAATAGACTATAAACTACTAATTACTCAATTTAGTCATAACTTTATTATATGTTATAAAAGTATAGAAAGAGAAGTCAGTACAGGAAGTTAGTATGTTTTAGAATGCATTTAGCTGTCCTTTTTTCCACATGATATTTTGTGTTTTCTCATGATATCATAGTTTCTTAAAAGTCATCATTATAATGAGTATTATTGGAGAAAATTTTTTGACCATATATGTTTTGGCAATATATCTTTAGTGTGTGAAAGCCAGTCTTCCAAGTAAAATACCAGAAGATCCAGCCTTACAGCTGGTAGAGATATATAGAGACTTAGAAGAATATCTGATATTGTGGATAATATTGTATGGACGACCATCCATTATTATAAAGAGAAACAGGATTAATCAATCCCAACCTCTCCACCACACTACTGGTATTATCCCCACTTCCCCTCAGATCGTAGGGTCGATTTCAAAGAGACTGTCTTTAGAAATTGGAAAGTCATTTCAATAAGAGAAAAGAACAAAAATGGTAGATATATATCAGGAGGAAAAACATGAAATACAAGAAACTAATAGTCCAAATATGAAGCAAAGTAAAATGTGGCATAATTTTTAGAACATGAGAAAAGAGAATATTATTTGTTCTAGAATTCATTTCCACTGTATGGCAGAGAAATTGTGTTATTGAATCATAAGGACAAAAATAACCCTAGTGCATTCTTGGCTCTTTAACAAAGAGAATTTACCAGGTTATTAAAATGTGTACTTTATTTATTTTTCAACTTTTAGAACTTTTAGAGGTATTATACCTTAAAAGTATTATAGTAAATAGTGTAAACATTAGAAGGGGAAAGTTTATGATGGGGTGGGCAGATGAAAGTAATGCAGGGCTGTTAATATGGTCATATTACATAATGAGAAGCCAAGATATACTCTTAGCTTAATAAAATAAGAATTAGAGATTTACATATGTAGTGTATGTATATAAAGTATATAATACAAATATACAAATTCTGAAGTTGGGGCATGAAAAGTTGTGATGAAATAACTTATATGAGAATGGCCTCATCTTTTATTTACTAAGGTTAATAAATAAATAACATTTTGCATTTATATATTGTTCAGAGTTATAGAAGCTAAAAACAGAAAACTTGAACTGTAAAACAAAAGTTATTGTTTCAGGAGATTAGATAAGAGTGAGGAGCAGGCTTAGGGCAAGGAGGATGTTATTTATTATACATCCTTCTGTTGACTCAGCCTTAATCCATGTCACATTTATTTAAATAATATGTCAATTTGACAATTTGAAATTTTCAACTTTGGCATTAATATTTAATTTTTAAATTGCCATTAAGGAAAATAATTGAAGTTTTAGGATACAAATGCTAAAATAATAACCAAATTATATTAACCTCTGTTGAAATATTTGTAGTCATTCATCAATTTTTAGTGAAAATATTTTTTCATCTTCAAATTTTTCTTCTTTTTTAATTCTGCACAGTATTTTTTATTAATTAACAAAAAAGGTAATACTAAAAGCCTTAGAGATATAGCTAGGAGAAGTAACATTTTATTAATCACCAAACAAAATCAAACAGAATCTTCATGATCATGTGTGTACACAGTCGTAACCAGAACTGGTCATTTTGATGGAATAAATAAAATTACTTCAAATTTATTATTATCTCAAACCCTCTTTTTTTGGTATTTTAATAGGTACCATAAACATTCCTTAATTAGTACTACTGTGTCTATCAACACACACACACAAATACATACACATACTCCCTTATCTCCTAAAGGTAGCAGTCTGTAGGACATATTTTTGGTCTGTTTTTAATATTATGTGTTTTAATGTACCATCTAATATATTTTTTAATTAACCTTTTTATTTTTGAAATCATTGAAGCTTCATATGCTATTTAAGAAATAATACAGAGTCCCTGTGTACAATTTGTACAGTGTTCCTCAGTGGTAGCATCTTGAAAAATTATAGTACAATATGACAACCAGGATATTGATATTGATTAAACCTACCAATCTCGTTGACTCGTGTGTGTGTGTCTGTGTGTCTGTGTGTGTGCTTAGCTCTTTATAATTGATCTTTTATCACATATGTAATTTGAGGTAAACACCAATAAAACTGCTTTTCTCAATCTAGTAGTCATTTATATGATTATTATCTATAGGTATATAATTGCATTAATCTCATACAATTGAACTATGGTTTACTCTTTATTGAATACCTACACAATGTGAAACACTGTAAACATATTTTTAAATTTAATCCACATCAGATATGATTCACTGTCTTAAAATTTAATCCATCTGATATGATTCATAGTCTGTATCACGAAACTACAGAACTGTGATTCTAGTTTTATATCCTTATTAAACAGTCACTTTAATTAAAATAGACTAATAAGAGGAATTTTCCCTCCCCAAAATGGTACCACTTTAGATGTAAAATTCAAAGTTGAAAAAGGAGAATCAAATAGAATGAAAGTCCTTAGTATAACTTTTCAATAAATCTTTCCAGCAAAAGAAACTTCACAGTAAATTGATGCAGCTGTCAAGAGCAAGATAAAATTATGTTTTTGAAAATTTGATTATATATACTGTATTAGTTTCTGAGAGTTGCCATAACAAATTACCACAAACTTGGTGGCTTAAAACAAACAAACTGTTCTGTCACAGTTTTGGAGGCTGGAAGTCCAAAATTAAGGTGTCAGCAGGGTCATGGTCCCTCTGAAGGTTCTAGGGAAGAATCCTTCCTTGCTTCTTCCTCGGTTCTGTATGGTTGTGGGTAATCCTCAGCTTGTAGCTCCATCTCTCCACTCTCTGGCTACTTCACATGACCTTTTTCTCTGTGTATCTCTGTGAATCCCTTCCTCTTATAAGGATGATAGTCATTGGATTTACAGCCCACCCTAATTCAGTTTGACGTCATCTTAGCTAATAACTTTAAAGACCCTATTTCCAAATAAGTCAGATTTTGAGGTTCTGTGTAGACATGATTTTTGGAGGAACACCAGTCAGCTCACTAAATGTACAGAAGAAACAATTCTAATTGGTAGAGTTATCATATTTAGTTAGATGCAATGGTAGAAATATGACCATTTGTCTGTGGTATGTAGAATAAGTGCTCAATACCATCTGGATCTCTTTTTGGGCTCCCAGAGAAAACAACATTTTCTAACAGTTTTTCAATAAGATAGAGCTTTCAATAAGATAAAATTTATTCTTGTCATAGTGGTGTAAGTGGAGTGATATACCTTTACTTCTAGGCTAAATCTTTTAATTATGGGACTTAATTTCTACCTCTTTCCC
>NW_006774650.1:292872-316578 GCF_000442215.2 Lipotes vexillifer
GGGACTTAATTTCTCCCTCTTTCCCTGCTGCAGTGACCAAAGGGACCTCATCTTTATAGAGAGTGGATTGACACAAAAGACAATGCAGCCTCCATTATTCTGGATCATTCATGACTTTGTGGGGTTGAACCAACCAAACGTGCATTGGATATTTGGGTGAGTGAGAAACAGTTAATGATTTTGTAGGAATTAACCTAGTGTACGGTTGTTGTTTTTTTTTTTTTTTCTGCAGTATCTTCCCTACTTGAACAGATACTTCCTTTCTAGATACTCCCTGTTCCAGACTCCCTTTCACCCATTATTAGACAAATGCTCCAGTATTAAATTATTGCCTTTATCTGTAATTTGGTAGCATAACCAACCAAATCTCAACTGTTCTATATTACAAAAAACATAATTATAAATTATATTCAATCTGATACTTAGTAAATCCACAAACTTCAGGGGCTTTTTATTTTCTCATTTATGGTCCTCAAAGAATAAACATTCATCTCTCAGATTTCTTAGTTCCTTAAAAATGTTGTATTAGAAAATATAAAACAATTCAAATTATAGATATATCAATGTAAAGTATATAAATGTCTTATTAAAGTGATTACATACTTTATTTTTATTTCCACATATTCCATAATTTTACAGTGAGTTTATAATAAAAAATCAGGGTTGTGGACCATAAGAAAGTGTTCTAAAATGTTTTATTAGTTGATATACGAAGTGACTCCTTTCTAGATGATACTATTTCCATGAAGCTATATAAGTGAATACATGTTGTTACACATTCTATAGTCCTTGAAATGAAGAATTTGCAGTGGATATGGATTATAAAGAGACTCCAAGGCAGAAATATATGGCAATAACATAAAAATTACAAGTCAATTACCTGAAGAACTTAAAAAAAACAATTATGTGTGACAATTTAGGAATACAAATGTAAGGAATATATGCTTGTTTTCCATTTTAACTCCCATAATAGAGGAGACCCAATTACAGTGTGTTCCAAATTAGAAGGCTAATTAGCTGCTGAAAACTGCCATCTTCATGGTGCAACATATTGTATTTCAGGTCTCAACATTTTAATTTCAAGCGAGTATGCTTTTATTCATAGCCTTATGTGATATATATCACATATATTTTTATTTTATTATGTTTATATTTTATATATATTTAAATACAGTTTATTATGTATATATCTAATATTTCCATAAATGGAAATATGCTACTACATTGTATGTATCATGGAGCATATTGATGATACGTGTGTATGTGTATATGTGTGTGTATGAGTGTATGTTTATGCACATACATTGTTTCCAAAGTAATTTTTTATTCTTTCATTTGGATTATATTTATTGGATCAGAGTCAACTAAACAAATACTTGACTTCACAGGAGTATTAAATGATACAAGGTATGAGAGAGAAAAACATTATCTTCTGGTACCCAAAATAGATTTTTAGGTGTGTTGAGAGGCTCTTTATCACTTTACAATCATACTTGATGTTTTTCCTCCAAGAGTTATTTATACCCAGTCACAACATTCCTTACTGTATTACAAAAATTTCATTGGACAATTAAAATTATAAAATGAAAGAGAAGAATGAAGTAAAATACAAATGCTAGGGCAGGAAGTAGTGGAAGGGAAGATGATGAGCAAAAGGACCTTTCAATCTATGCAGTCTTACTATCCTCCTTTGGCTACATGCCCAAGGTGAGAATTAATAATGCCAGCAAAGTGTATCTAATGGGATATTTAAGCATGAAGACTCAATTCATGACCGCAAGGAATTACAAATTCAACTGGACGTTAGTTAAATCAACCTGAACATCAGCTAATAAATAAAAAGTAGTAACTGATGAAGGTCCAATGAAATCGGCAGAAAAGAAGTTTTGAGTGATGGAACAAATTAATTAGGTGTAGTTGGGTTTGCTAATTTAATATTTTTCTCATAAATATAAGTTGAATCTTTTCATAAATAAATGAATCATGAATTTGTGTGTCACTTATAACCCATTTTCAGCCAGTATATTTAAAGCTTATAAGGTATAATTTATATGTATATATGTCATATATATGACAAGAATAGATTATATTTTCATTAATATAGATTTACCTTTTCGACATAGCATAGCATAGATTTGAAAATAAAAAGATTCTCCTCTATACTTAAACATCAGAGATACTCATTTATGAGTAAATGAATCAATCATTCAACCCCTACTAGATCACTTGATATATGTGAGATTGTATCAGAAACGGCACCTGAGATGTTTTGTTACTTTTGGTAATTTCAATAAATAGTCTTTTTTTTTTTCAGATAACTGAAATCTTGCCAGTTAGAAACACATTTCAGCCTGTCACTCTCAAATCCCTATAGGAAAAGCAAATCAGTAATAACAACAATACTAACATTAGAAGGGGGAGGAAAAAAACTATTGAATTACAGAGATCCCAAGTTATTTATTTTCTAACTGTAGAGTTAATATATATCTAAACTTAGATATTAAAAAGTAATGTCAGGGCTTCCCTGGTGGCACAGTGGTTGAGAGTCCGCCTGCTGATGCAGGGGACACGGGTTCGTGTCCCAGTCCGGGAAGATCCCACATGCCGTGGAGCGGCTGGGCCTGTGAGCCATGGCTGCTGAGTCTGCGCGTCCGGAGCCTGTGCCACAACAGTGAGAGGCCCGCATACTGCAAAAAAAAAATAATGTCAAAATCCACACATTTTTTTCTTTCATTTTCTTTTAAAGAAACACAAATGGTAAGGAAGTAGGCTGATTTTAGAAGCCTATTCCAACATGCTGTTTCTAGAACATGTAATAAGATTAATACAGATTTAAAATAATTTTCTGAATTTTCTAATTTTCAAATAATAGCACATAATGAGAACTCTGAAACTTTGCAATATCCTGAAGTGACTTATGGATTAATAAAGACTGTGGTGTGTAGTCAGCACATATTTAGTGTTCATCTTCCCCCCTTGGAAATTGATGCTTTGTTTGTGTGAGTATATTAAGCAAAACACTCCTAGTCACAGAGCAGGAAGCCTCTCCTAGTCACAGAGCAGGAAGCCTAAGTCATACTTAGTGCAAATTAGAACATCTAAACTGTTTTCATTTAGTGTATATGGTCTGTGTGTATATGGTCTGTTAGTAAATTTTGTTTATCAAAAAAAACCTTATTGAGTTGGGAATATTGAGTTCAAATGATTTTTTTTTTCCCCATAACCTTAATGGACAAATATTTATGTTGAAATTAGAAGGGGGAATAGCTTAGGTGCAATATTTTCCAATGTCATTTGACTATGGGTGGTTTTTCCATAACAGTTACCATGTCACTGAACTAGGGTTCCATACAACACCATTTTTGAAGCTCTTCCCTAAGCCAAAACCATAATTTTGTCAATGAAATTCTTGCCTCTTGCTTACTTTCCCATCTGCTATTGACCAAATTCAGTCAGTCTTACATGTTATATACTTCTTTATCCTATTGCCCTTCATCTTAACTATTGCCATTTGGCTTCTCACAGTTTATTTTGTCCATTCTCACTGGACTCTGTTGTGTCCTCCATTTCGCTGTAATCATGTGCTTTCTTTAGCACAGATGACTCACGTACCTCTGCAGCTACTTTCTGTCCTTGCAGGTCCAGCTTATATGCCACATCCATGAAGCCTTCTGAAATAATCCTACTCAGAATAACTTCTTTATTCTTCTTCTTTATTATCCCAAATGTTCTGTGAGTCTGTTACTACAAGGATCACGTATATCTATTTTTGCATGGTGTATCTCCATTTAGACTCAAAATTTTTGTTGTTTATTTTCCTTAAAAACAAGAAGTAGACATTAGTACAGCTTACCAAGTATTTCCAGTTTTCCTTATGGATCCATGGTAGGATAGCTCTTCATTGACCCTTGGAATTACGGTCATGTGACTCCATCAACATTATGCTAAGTGAAATGTCAGATTGAGAAAGGTAAATACTGTATGATATCACTTAAATGTGGAATCTGAAAAACAGAGCAAACTTTATATATCAAAAAAGAAGCAGACTCACACATATAGAAAACAAACTAGTGGTTACCAGTGGGGAGGGGGGAGAGGCAATATAGGGGTTGGGGCGTGGGAGATACAAATTACTGAGTGTAAGGTAGGCTCAAGGACATACTGGATAACACGGGGAATATTGCCAATATTTTGCAATAACTGTAAATGAAAAGTAACCTTTAAAAATTTTAAAAATTAAAAAAGAAATGAATGGAAGAGATAGTTATTACTTTGGTGTAAAGCCTTAAGAGTCAATGCATGACTCACCACATTCTGTCTTTCCTTCTGCACTAGCAACTTGCAGTACTTCAGAGAGCCAGCCTAATCCCAGAGTAAGAAAGACAGGGAGCTGAACTCCAAAAACCAGGCGGTAATGATGCAGCATGAAAGAAAAATAAATTTCTGTTGAGGTTATGGAGTTGTTTGTTACAGCGGTGTAACCAAGCTTATCCTATTGCTACACAAAACAAAGAACACACTGCCTTGTATGTAAAAGATGCAAACAAATGTGTTAAATGGATAAAGAAGTAATCCCTAAAATTATAACAGTTTATTGAAATAATGAGCTTAACTCTTAAGTTTTTGTTGCTTATCAAATTTTAGGAAAGTCCTACCAGAATAAACACAACAAGTGAATTTATTTTAGCTTAAAAATATGAAAATAAATGAGTTCTATTATCATGAATTTCTAGTCACAGTGGCCCCAGTCATTGTCTGCAACTTATTGACCTGTTGTCAATGACACAACCATTCCAAACTTAAAGAAGCAAGCACGCAGGTTTCCATGCTAGTCAATAATCTTTTTATTATTACATGTAGGAAAATTAATAAGCATCTAAAGAAATGAAACTAAATTTTAAGGTGGATAGCAAACTCTTATTTTTTTTTACTGGATTTCCAAAATTTAAGATAAGCTGATCAGTATGCCTGTAATTGGACATAAACCTTCTGACAGGTGTATATCATGGAAAACTCTACAAATTGTGGCCATTGAATTAAAATAAACCATCAGGTTCCTTCCCTATCAAAAACTTTTTCCCCTTCTATGATAGAACAACATGAGTGTCCCATGGTTTGTGAACTCTCAGGGATTCTGTGAGTCTCTGGAATCAGTAAAGAAAAATGTATGTGTTTATGACTTTCTGGTATTTTGAGGGTATTGAAGACCATTATGGTTGTATCTCTAGTAATTTCCCCACTCTATTACACTGTATATCACAGTGCAGTAAATGAGATTGACTCTATGGTTAGGCACTGATTGAATTCTGATTCATTCTACAAACGGAAGTTGTGACCTATTTGTAGGTTATCAGATCAATTTACAGTGTTGTAGCCAGCATTGAAATAAAATTAAATGTGGGCATTTTTTTATATGAAAAATTTATTTTAGCAACATATGTTTATGTTGTGTATGTATATGCATATATGTGCCTAATGATTCACAATGTAAATATAGGGTTTTGCTCGATGAGGTTTGTCATCAAATAAGTTTATACCCATTCCTCTGAGCTAGCCAGTGTAAGTAATCCTATTCTGTTGCTGGAGGTTCATTTAGACAAGCAGAGTATGCTTGGTAATCCCCTGACTACATAAATTAATACTATGGAAAGTTTACTGGGGGCCTTTCCTTCTCTCTTGAGAAAAGCTTTAGAAGTGATCTTTCTCTTTTCTTTTGGAAACTGAGTGTGAATATGTAAAACCTAGAAGAACTGCAGTCTTCTAGATGTCAGCCTGAAGATGGAATTCTCACAAAGTATTTCAGAGCAACAGAGGCAGAACCTTGATGTACCCAGCCAGCCTGCTTTTTCTTTCTCTTGACTTCCTCAGTTATCTGAACCTGAAAGTCTTTTTAATGTTTAAGCTAGGATAACCAAGGATGACAACAGTCAAAATATTCATTGTAAAATGTATCATAGGCCATACAGATCTACTGTAATAGGAACGTTTGTAATATTTGCCATTGTAGTGATGTACTAAGTTCAGGTGCATGTAAAGGAAAGCTAAATGATATAAAAATAATATAGTGTGTTACTATTTTCAAGTAGAAATATAGATCAGGCAGCTAGCTCATGGTGTTGTTTCAGAGACTTGAAGACATCAGATCTGAAGTCTCAGCGATTCACCTGGTTTGTTTCCTTATGGATATAGGATGGCTGCTTCATCACCAGACATCATGTTTGAATTCTGTGCAGAAAGAAGGAGGAAATGCTTAAAAGATGAAGGGAGAATGGGAATTATAGATTTTCCTTTTATGCTGGGCATATTAGGGTTAAAACAAAATCAGGGTTCTCATTAGATGCTAAG
The DNA here is from genome assembly GCF_000442215.2 of Lipotes vexillifer. Taxonomy (NCBI): domain Eukaryota; kingdom Metazoa; phylum Chordata; class Mammalia; order Artiodactyla; family Lipotidae; genus Lipotes; species Lipotes vexillifer. Next base: position 299,218 of record NW_006774650.1, read on the forward strand.
GAGAAACTGTATATTAGAGTAGGAGCCAGCAGTCTACTCTGCCATGTCTATTACAGCATGAAAATAACAAGAAATTTCCATGGTGCTGAGAAACTATACCTTTTGTTCCTGTACATCAATGAGATAAGATGGCAGAAGTGTTAGCCATTGTTCCAAAGTTAAATCAAATTCTAGATACTCTAGAAATCCAGGGAAAGAAGTATTTTTCCAGAAGTCTCAAGGAAGAAAATAGAAAAGTCATTTAGGTTTTACAAGATCAAGTGCCTCTCTGTGTAAGACTGGGAAAGACTGATTTTCCAGGGTCATTTTACAAAAAGGATAAATCTGCTGCATGACAAGCACAGTTCAAAACACTAGAATTCTAGCAATATCAAGAAAGAAATAATGATCCACAGAGCAACTTAAAACTGCTCATTATACTAAGGAAATACAATTCTTAGTGGTATGACAGAATGTTTCTCTTGAAATATCTACATTATCCATCTTTAAAAGGACAATAATGAAAGAAAACTTCTCTCATGGGAGTTACCAGTTGAAAAAGACTTCATGTCTAAAGATTATACAATGAAAGAATTCTTTCACATTGTGAAGATAAAATTAAGTTTACATGTATTCGTATGTTTCTATATAGTTTTATATGTATATAAAATATACATATATGTGTATATGTCTATAATATGCATATATACATACATGTATATATACATACATATATATACATATATACATGTATGTATATATACATATATAAAACTATATATATCTTATCTATCTACATAATGTATATAAAAATTGTCAAGGAGATCTTAAAGTAAGTGTTTGAGGTCAGTTAACTCTGGATCAAACATTTTAACAGAAGTTAGTTGTCCACTCAATCAAACAAAAATATGATTTTATCTTCAAACAGTTTTGCCAGCTCTTTGACTGAGATGATCATTTGCAAAGTAAAACATGGTTTGCTCCTTGAACAAAGTGGCTACTGAAAATGTTTTACTGATAAAATCAGAAACACTTCTCCTCATAAATAAGCATTTAAATTGTTACATATTTCAATGCGGGCCTGACCATAGAGGGGGTGGAGAAAGGAGGATGAGTATATAAGTACAAGGAGAAATAGATCAGTATACAATTTTATTTTGAAATTTAAATATTCCTCTCACAAAAATTGTAGGACAAATAAAAAAAAAATCGATAAGATGTAAAATGTCTGAATAACCCAATCAGCCAACTTTAACTGAGTTTTATAGAATAGTCCACCAAACAAAAGCATAACATACATTCTTTCCAAGCACAATGAAACATTTACCAAAACAGACCATAAGACAAGTCTCAATTAATCTAAAATGATTCAAACCATACAAAGTGTATTCTCTGACCACAATCGAATTAGAAATCAATAGAAGTATGTGTAAAATTCACAAATATTTGAAAATGCAACAACACATTTCTAAATAGCCAAAAGGAATGCAGGTGAAAATTACAAAATATTTTACCTGAATGAACATGAAAAGAAAATCATAATTTGCAAAAGCCTACTGAAGCAGTACTAAAAAATAAATTTATAGCAGTAGGCCTTTCCTTATTAGGAAAGAAGAAAGTTTTCAAATCAGTGATATCAGCTTCCACCTTAAGAAAGTAACAAATGATAGCACAGGGAGATCAGCTCATTGCTTTGTGACCACCTAGAGGGGTGGGATAAGGAGGGTGGGAGGGAGGGAGATGCAAGAGGGAAGAGATATGGGGACATATGTATATGTATAACTGATTCACTTTGTTATAAAGCAGAAACTAACACACCACTGTAAAGCAATTATACTCCAATAAAGATGTTAAAGAAGAAAAAAAAAGAGTAAATTAAACCCAAAATAAGCAGATAAAATATACTAAATATTAAAGTGAAAAACAATGTAATAAATACTATAAAATCAGTAGAAAAGATCAATGCAACCAAAAAGTGGTTTCCAGGTTTTTCAGATTGTAAAATTGATAAATTTATAGCTTGTCCGATCAAGAAAAAAAAGACAGAAATTACCAATGCCAGAAATGAGAACTGTGACATCACTAGAGATTCTGCAGACTTTGAAAGGATAAACAGAAAATATTATGAATGAATTTATTGCAATAATTTGACAATGTAGATGAAATAGAAACATTCCTTGACTGCCTGTTAAAGGACACTGAAGATGAAAAAGGTGAGCAAAAGAGAACAAAATTCCAGGCCTAGATGTCTTCACTAATGAATTCGACCAAGTGCATAAGAAATAACTAGTACCAATACTACACATACTCTTTTACAGATTTAACAAGGAGGAAACACTTTCCAATCAGACAAAGACATTACAAGAAAAAACAACAACTGCAAAACAGTATTCTCATGGATGTAGATATAAAAATCCTTAACAGAATTTAGTAAAGTGAACCCAGCAACATTTAAGCAGGGTCTATCTCAAGAATTCAAGACCGGCTTAAAATTCAAAAATCGACTAATATAACCTACTTTATTGACACTAAAAAGGAAAATAGAAAACACTTCAGTATATGTATAAAAAAGCATTTGACAAAATCTAAAAGCCAATCATGATACAACTCAGTGACCCATGAATAGAAGGGAACTTCTTCAATTTTATAATACGAATCTATGAAAAACCTAGTGCTAACAGAAAGTGAAATACTGAATACTTTCCTCTAAAGATCCTCATTTCTTTGCAACATTATCTGAGATTTTAGGCAGTGAAATAAGCCAAGAAAAGGCAATAAAATTATCCACATTGGAAAATAAGTAATAAAACTGTTCCTAGAAGACATCATCATCTGTGTAGAAAATTCCGCAAGACTCTCAAAAAAACTTCTAGAATTAATAAGTGAATTTAGCAAGTCTGCATAGTAGCAGATCAATATAGAAAAATACCATTAGTATTTCTGTAAACTAGCAATACAATCAGAAATCAAAATAAAATATACCATATACTGTGGCATCACAAAATATGAAGTTCTTAAGGATAAATTTCAGAAAAGAAGTGTAACATCAATATCATGAATACTAAAAAGCATTTCTGAGAAAAATCAAAGAACATCTAAATTAATGGAGAGACACACTGTGGTCATGGGTTGTATCACTTGATATTGTTAAGGTATAAATTCTCTACATATTGATGAATAGATTCTACCTAAACAAATCAAAATCCCAGCAGGTTTTTTTTTTTCTTTTGTAAAAATTGTCAAGCTGATTCTAAATTTCATATGGAAATGCAAAGAACCCAATATATCCAAAACAATTTTGACAAAAATACAAAGATGCAGGACTAACAGTACCTGATTTCAAGACTTTAAAAAGTTGTACTTTTGGGACTTCCCTGGTGGCACCGTGGTTAGGAATCTGCCTGACAATGCAGGGGACACGGGTTCCAGCCCTAGTCCAGGAAGATCCCACATGCCACGGAGCAACTAAGCCTGGGTGCCACAACTCCTGAGCCTGAGCTGTAGAGCCCACGTGCCACAACTACTGAAGCCCGCGCACCTAGAGCCGGTGCTCCACAACAAAGAGAAGCCACCACAATGAGAAGCCTGCTCACCGCAGCAGAGTAACCCCTACTTGCCGCAATTAGAGAAAACCACGCACAGCAACAAAGACCCAACACAGCCAAAAGTAAATTAATTAATTAATTTTTTTTTAAAAAGCTGTAGTTTTAAGACTGTGGTATTGGGCTAATAGAGCAGAATAGTTAGTCCAGAAATATACCTAAACAAAAAAGGATAACTGATTCTGACCAATGTGCAAATGCAGTTCAGTGGAGTAAGAATAGTCTTCAGTGGTGATTGAAAAAGAGGATGTCTGTGCAAAGAAAAATGAAATTTGACCTATACCTTAAATCATAAAGAAAAACTAACTCACGATGAATCGTAGACCTAAATGTATAACCCAAAACTCAGTAATATCAGGAAACAGAGCGTTGAGAAATTATTTATGACTCTGAGTTTCTTGGATCTAGCACAAAAATTATATTTCATAAAGAAATATCTTAATAAATTGGACTACACCAAAACTAAAAATGCCTGCTCTTCGAAAGACACTCTCAAGAGAATGAAAAGAGAAGCCACAGACTGAGAAAACAATTTGCAAATCATGAAGAAATTGTATCTAGAATATATAAAGAACTCCCAAAACTGAACAATAAGAAAAAACTCAATAAAAAATGAACAAAAGGTTAGATTAGACACTTTGTAAAAGAAGATATATGGATGGCATATAAGCACATGGAAAGTCGTTCAATATTATTATGTACTTACAAAAACATATATGAATGTTCATTGTAGCTTTATTTGCATTAACTAAAAACTTAACAACATATTTGTCTATCAACAAGTGTATGGATAAACAAATTATGGCATAATTGGTACAATGGAATACTTGTAACAGTATAAAGGAACAAACTGTTATGTGCAACAACATAAATTAATCTCAACATAATTATGCTGAGTGAAAGAAGTCAGACAAAAAAGAAAACCCCAGAAAATACAAGTGTAATCTCTAGTCATTGCCTAGGAACAAGTAGGGGATGGGAGGAAAGAAAGGAAGAATTGTAAAGGGACATGAGGAAACATTTAGGGGTGTTCATTATCCATTATGGTGAAAGATTTAATTGATGCATACTTACCACAAAACTTATCAAATTGGGATGAATTGGGAGATTGGGATTGACATATATACACTAATATGTATATAATATATAACTAATAAGAACCTGCTTATAAAAATAAATAAAATTTAAAAATTAAAAAAAATTTATCAAATTGTACACTTTAAATATATGTAGTGTTTATGTGTCAATTTTATGTGAATAAAGAAGTTAAAAGACTAGAAAAGGCATATTGCAGTGCAGTATAGAAACAAAAATAAATGAAAAAAAATAATGACAAAGAAAATAATAATGAATCCTGGCTATACGTGAAACAATGTTCTAAGATGTTTACACGTATTATTTAATCCTTCAAAACAACAGTATGAACTCAATATCATAGTTACCCAGTTTTACAAATGAGAAAATTCAGGCACAGAGATATTAAGTAATTTACATGTGGTCATTCAGCCAATCATGAGTACAGATTAGATTTAAACATTGACAGTTTAGTACTAGTACTAAACTAGTACTGAACTATGTAGTAGTGGCTAATACTAATGGCTTTCCTTTATTTTCTCTCAGTTACAAACATATTTGAACTATTTACATTGATAATAATGATGATAATGTAGACATTAACAATAGTAAGTTACTAAAAATTCTTTTGGTGGAAGCTACACTTCATGCAAACAGGATTCTGCTGTTTCCTTCTGTATTTCTCGTGCATAGAAACAGCACCTAGCTTATAGTTGAGGCTCATTAATCATGTGTTGAAATGATTTATTGAATTAGAAAATGAGAGTATGATACCATCACAACTTAGATGCTGCATTTTTAATTTTCAAAGATTGGCTTAATCTTTCTAGATGAAAAGATATATGGTAGTAGTAGACTAAGGTAAACGATTAGAATACAAGTCAAGACTCCTGAATCCTGTCTTCCACACAAAATGATTTCTGAATGGCTATCACATGCCACTTCTAAGCAACTATTTCCCTTTTGGTAAAATTGAGCTATTAGAAATGACCACTGGCACTGAAAACTAATTTTTGCCGCAAAATATTTTCCCCTTTATCTTCATGTTATAGGGGTACTGTTATATTTAGGGTAACAAGAAATGTGATTTGAAGACTCATAAAGTAAATGAACTTTAATGTCCTCTCCAGGTATAAAATTCTGACTCTTTTAAGTTTAAAATAAAGAAGACTTGCCCTGTTTTTTTTTAAAGTTACCCCCTCTTTTCTTTGCCTTGAATTTCCTCTGTATGCTCACACCAAGGAAAGTCCTCTTGAATTCACCCTTTAATGTCTATCTCAGTCTCCATCTCCTGGAAGTTTTGCATTCCTCCAGTCAAAATTAATCTCAGTCTCCATCTCCTGGAAGTTTTGAATTCCTCCAGTCAAAATTAATCTCTGTCTTCCTTGTACTTCCCCAGCCCAGTGCTTGTACCAAGTTGATAGAGTTTGTCACACTTTGTCCTAAATTGTTATGGAAGTGTTTGTTTCTCCAACAGAATTCACCTTCAGGAAGGAAAGAGCTGTGCCTTATTCATCTCTGAATTCTTAATCCCTTGCTCATAATTGGCTTTCAAAATTTGGCACTTTACAATTCATTTCACACATTTTTTTTTGGAAATAGTGGCAATTAATTAGATCCCTTTTAAATTTAGCCTTTTAAACTTAATTCCCTGGTGTTGGTCAAGAAGTGAATCTGTTCTCAGGGAGAGAAGCAGCAACAGTTTCACTGCAGACAGTATATAGCAGGTGCCTTTGTGCATCAAGCCCTGAACTACCCAGGGAAAAATGTATTCCTTAAGAAATATGTATTGAAGATCAAAGTCCATCTTTATAAGGACCTTCTTTATCTGTCTGCTTCTGTTCTAGGTAACAGATAGCTTTGGACATTTCAGCATGCTTGAGTTGCCTGCACTTATTTTTCTGAAATCCACACCATAGCAAAGTCCAGCTATAATAGATCTAGATTTGCACTAAATTTCCCTTTTGACTTAATGTTCCATTTTTTGTTAGACCAGATCCAGAAGAGACAAGAAACAAATATATGATTCAACTGCATTACACATTATAGCATCTGATTGCAAAAACAGGGCAATAAAACCAAAGTATGTATATCATGAAATAAGTATAGCCAGTAGGTAGCTATTTGCCTTAAATACTCAGGAGGTTTTATGATGCTAAACAATATGATGTGTATAGAAAAGGCTCATAGGCTGTCAAATTCTTGAGCAAATCAATTTCAACCACTTTCTAGCCCCCGTTTATCCTCAGGAAACATAGTAGTAAATCATAAAAATGTTCTTTAAAAGTAATCAGGAACTTTATTGATGTATTTATTACAGAAGAATAGGTGGTATTTCAGCCATTCATTTGGATATGTTGAACATTTTAAGATGGAAAGGGCAATGGTAGTGTTCCATGGTAGAGCTCACATGCCACACACAAAAGCCACAGTAAGTAACAGTTTCTCCCCACACTTATGCCCTGGAGCAAGGCTCTGCTGCACTGTGACTCTGAGGGGTGGGGGGGCTAGGCCTGACAGTGATTGGGGTTTGCTTCGTAGGTGGTGTGAGCCAGACTTCTTACACATGAGTCTGGGACAAGGACACCAGAGTACCCATGTGTATCTCATCCCAGGATGCCCCTGCTGACCCAGTGGATTTACCAAGATCCTGGGAGACTGGGCTTCTTCAGGGAAGAGTAGTTGTGGCAGAAACAACTTGGGCCTGATTCTTCCCTTCTCTGAGCCACCCCTCTTGCTCAGTGCATTAGCCCATCTTCTCCCTGACCCTCCTTTAGGACCACACTTACTCCTTCCCTCCACACACACCCAGAGCCACACAGCGCACCCTGTGGGCTCCAGCCTGCATCCCGTTGGCCTGCCTGGAAAACCCCCACTTCCAGCCACCCAGACCAGGCCCCAGCCTCGGCCTGCCAGCATTCCCCATAAAGAAATTAAATTAAATTAAATTAAAAGGTTTGAAAGTTGAATTCATTACTATGAAACTCTTGCTGCCCTATTTTAATTATGAATACAATATTTTATGAAGTGTTTTGCTAAACATATTAATTATTTACATACTATAACAACTATAAGGTCATAGAATTTAAAAAATGAATTAACTGTAGAGATGTCAGGAACTCTCTGTTCCTGATCCCACATTAAGCTGAAAAAAGGACTTAAGGTGTTATTCTATTTATATAACAAGGGTATTTCTGCCTTGGATGTTTATAACATGCTGAATGAGAATCAAATAATAAATCATTTTTCTGTCTTTGCTTTTATCAGTAATATAATCTTTCACTTATGAATTATTTCCTTATCACTCATCCTTCACATACGGAGTGGCTAATAGACTCAAGGTATTTTGCTAGACAGGGAATACAGCAGTGAGAAAGATAGAGAGAGCCTCTGCCCTCAAGGAACTTGCTGCATCCATTTTAAAACTACACAAGCAAACTATTTTGTATGTGTAATATAATAATTAAAGAGTAATTGATAAGTTCAGTTGTTAGTAGGTGAAATGTTATTTTGTACCAAGTGTTGCACTACACAGTTCATATATACTGAGCAGTATAAGTTACAAGCAAAAATAAAATAACATATTTCAAAGTTTTTCTATGTGATAGAAAAAAGTATTGCTCAAAGAAAATATAAATAGAGATTTTTATATTAAATGCTTTAATTTATATCATGATACATTACTAAATTCAAAGTCTCTTTGATTGTTTAAAAGTTTGTGAAACAAATATTGTGTTGTATTTTTACATCAAATACATTTAAATGTATATCTAACTAGTTCTTTTTCTTAAAGAAAAAAATCTACATTTTTCTTGTTTCTGTTTGGTAAACCAACTTTAGAGAAATGTATTTCTGTTAACTGGAATTCCATGGTTTTAGTCTAGCAGGGAAAGGAAATTATTTTGACAAGAACATTTTACTCTGTCATCATGGCCTGTGTCTTTCTTGTTTTGTTTTGTTTCTTTTCTTTTTTGGTTTGGTTTTTTTGTTGTTGTTGTTTGGTTTTAGTAACCAAAATATGTAACACAGTGACATGAATAATTTAGGAACACGTAACTGATTCTTTTGAATTCCTGAACAGGCAAAGTTCTCTAGTAAACAAATACACAGAATTATCATTAGACTACCTTCTCAATAAAAAGTTTTCTCTAAGCAGAAGTTACTAATTTCCATCTCCTTTGCAATTCTCTTATCTATTTCTTAAGCACATGCTTATTTTTCAACAGAGATTTCTGCTCCCCTGTTTTTTAATTAAAAAATAAATCCCAACTGTTTTCACTCCCTGTATGGAAATGGTGAGGTTTTCATCTATGGTGTTGACATTCATTATACCTGGTTTCTCTATAAGCTAATTATATTTTTATTTTTGTCTGAAAATATAGACTTTACTTAATAATTAATCACTGAATGCCAATAATATTTGACATCTGTGTTGAATGGCCAAAAATGTCACCAAAGAAATTTAATAATCTACATACTCCCAAGAGAATCAGCTAAAACAAAAAGAGGAGAAAACAGATATATAGAGGGGGAAAAAAAGAAGTGATTTTAAAGTGAAAGATAAATCACCTAATGGAATTTCTTTGCATTTAGAAGACAGATGATTCCTAGTTTTTAACATTTGAAACCATTTTTGTGCATTTTTATGTCTGCAACCAAGATGAAAGAACTAAAGACAGAATTCTTTAAGTGCATCAAATTAGTTGTGGGAATGAGTTGGTTGGTCAGGCAATCCCATTTGAAGCAATTTTGTAGACAGGGCTTGTGCTGGAGAGGTTACCTTGGAGAGAAATGTAATTAACATGTCCTCATTGATTATAAGCCTAGCAACACTGGAAAGAAGAAAAGACTTGAAGAAAAAGTGGAATACTGTCACTGAAATAGAACATCTAATGAAAGTTTCTTGGGATATTTTCTAGAAACTAACAAATGATTTACAGATACTTTCTGCTGGAGTCTTTCAACACTAAAGGGTCATTAATCTCCTCCACATTTTCACATATTGAAAGCCAAGAAAGGATTTCTGGTAAGAACAGTGACATTGTTTTGCATTTAAGCTCATGGGTGTAGACTTTGATGTGTTGTTTTTCCTTTCAACTAATTAAGTTTTCTTTTTACTCCCCCAAGTTATTTTTGTCAGCATTAGTTTCAGAAAACATTGTAAAGAAAGAAAAGGAAGCACAACAGAGTCAAAATAGCCTCCTGTCTATAAGAGTAGGCACGGGCCTATGATGTCAGGATGTTGGGAGGACTGTTCAAAAAAACAGAATTGTCCCTGATTTTCCCATTGTGAAAAGCATGTATTACTCCACAGGTTATTGGGAAAATGCTCCATTATGCTCAGGGTAAGATTCTCTCAGAACATAAAATAAAAATTAAAGTAGAAGAAGCTTAAAAATGGGACATATTACATTTATGAGTTTTATTAAAAGCCACGATACTAGTACTAAGTTTTTATTGATGATTTCTGAATTTTGATAAGGTTGACGTACACACTTTTCAATACACTTTGCCATTTAACCATTGGCAGAAATGTTCCTACACCATAGCTGATTACAATCACCTTAGGGAAAAAAATGTCTTACATTCTATTTTTTTTTCAAATTAGAAATGTAAATTTTAAAGCTTTCTTCCTGGAAAAATCAGGTCACACTAACTTTTCATGATTTGGGGTTTTAGTTCAATGTAATTCTCTAAGACTATTTTGTTTATATAAAAATCAAATTTCAAAATGTTTCAGTGATAGACTCTTCTCATATTGTCATTTCCATATTCAAATGGAACTTTTTCTGATTTTAGGAATTATGTTAGAGCAGGGTTCCCCAACTCCCGGGCCATGGACAGGTACTGGTCCGTGGCCTGTTAGGAACTAGGCCACACAGCAGGATGTGAGTGGCAGGTGAGCAAGCGAAGCTTCATCTGTATTTACAGCTGCTCCCCATCACTCACATTATCACCTGAGCTCAGCTTCCTGTCAGATCACTGGCAGCATTAGATTCCTGTAGGAGCGCAAACCCTACTGTGGACTGCGCATGCGAGGGACCTAGGTTGCGCGCTCCTTATGAGAATCTAATGCCTGATGATCTGAGGTGGAGCTGAGGCAGTGATGCTAGTGCTGTGGAGTGGCTGCAAATACAAATTATCATTAGCAGAGAGGTTTGACCACACAGAGAGCATAATAAATTGCTTGCAGACTCATATCAAAACCCTATCAGTGAGTGGCAAGTGACAATTAAGCTGCATCTGGTGGCAGGCTTTATAGTGGCAAGTGAGTTGATGTACTTCAGTTGTACAGCTGCATCTGGTGGCAGCCTTTAAGTCAGAATCCGACACTTATTTTAGTTCATGTGTGGCCTGCCCATTATTTTATTTATCACTTCTGTCCGTGACTCTTTCCCGCACTGCGCACTTGTCTCAGTCACGGTTTTGGTAAGCCCACAAGCTAACCCTAGCCAAAATGAGTAAAAAGCAAACGTTGCTGGAGAGCTTCTTTGAAAAGGGGAAAAGACCAATGATGAGACAGCAGAAGACTCTAAGACTGCCAACAAAAAGAAAGCTGCATTTAAAAGAAAATACCAAGAGTCCTACTTAAATTATGGGTTCATTGCAAAAGGTGATTCACATTCTCCAAGCCCGCTTTGTATAATATGTGGCGACTGGCTATCCAGTGAAGTCATGCAAACTTCAAAACTGCTTCGCCACATGGAGCCAAGCACCCTGCATTAAAAGACAAGCCTTTGGAGTTTCTCAAAAGAGAAAAATGTGAACACAAAGAACAGAAGCAATTATTGAAGGCCACCAGTTCATCAAATGTGTCTGCACTGAGAGCATCGTCCTTAGTGGCTAACCACATTGCTAAAGCTAAGAATCCCCTTACCATTGGTGAAGAGTTGATCCTGCCTGCTGCTAAGGACATTTGTCATGAACTTTTAGGAGAGGCTGCAGTTCAGAAGGTGGCATGTGTCCCTCTTTCGGCTAGCACCATAACTAGACGAATTGATGGAATAGCAGAGAATACTGAGGCACAGTTGTTAGAGAGGATTAATGAGCCACCATGGTATGCAATCCAGGTTGACGAGTCTATCGATGTTGATAACAAGGCAACAGTGCTTGTTTTTGTGCCATATATTTTTGAGGAGGATGTGCATGAGGATATGTAATGTGCACTTTTGTTGCCAACCAATACCAGAGCTGCAGAACTATTCAAGTCTTTGATGATTACATATCAGGAAAACTGAATTGGTCATTTTGTGTTGGTATATGCACAGACAGAGTGGCTGCCATGATTAGATGGCTTTCTGGTTTCTCTACTCAGGTCAAAGAGGTTGCTTCTGAACGTGAGTCTATGCACTGTGTCATCCATAGAGAAATGCTGCCTAGCCAAAAAATGTTACCTGAACTTAACAATGTTTTGCAGGATGTGATTAAAATGATCAGCCACATTAAAGTACATGCCCTTAACTCATGTCTGCTTATGCAGCTCTGTGAGATGACACATTTGGGACTTCTGATCTCCAGAATTGTAAGATAATAAATATGTACTGTTTTAGACAACCAAGTTTGTATTTCATATGATTAGAGGAAGCAGAAGAAAAAATGAAGGAATAGGACAAAATAGAAAATGTTTAAAAAAGTTAGTAATGGACTTTTGACAGGGAAATGATCAGAAATAAAAGAAAAAAACCCTCCAATGGTTAGGTTCCAGCTCCTTCAAGCCCCTACCATCATCAGTCATATTGTTAGCATAGACTGTGCGATGTGGGCCAATGACACTCTTATCATGCTAAACCTTCTAAGGGTCAGAGATGATCTCCCAGCAGCTGAGAACAAAAGCCAAACATTTCTTTTGTCAAGTTTAATCCTTTTCTCCACAGCATCACATATTTAAATTCTTAAAACACACTGTGATACATAGCTGCTTGAGAGGACCCTGCTCTCTCTGCTTAATTAATTCTTGCTGATCCTTCAGGTCTATGTCACCACCTTGGAAATGGCTTTACTAACCCAATTAACATAAAAATTTAGAGGTATAGCAGAGTTCACTCAGTGCCTCAGTGTTACCATAAACCTATTTCGTCTTCTCCACTTTCCTCAACCTCTTCGCCTGTCGTCTTTGTCCTTCATAATCATGAGATGGCTGCCATAGTTACAAACAATACTTTCTTACTCCAGCAATCTAGCAGGAAGAAAGGGCATGAGCCAGGTCTTCTGCTTGAGAAGCTGTGATTTTTCGATCAAAGAAATAATGCCTCACAAAATTCTTCTTGCCCATAACTGGATCATAATGGCCACCCATAGCTGCAGGAAAAGTAAGAAAAGTATGAATCCACCAAGGGGGAGTGGGATTATGATTGGTCAGGGTCAACCATGAGACATTCCTTGGGGCTGCCTCAGATGAGCTTGGCCTTCCATTAGAGAGAAAGTGGAGAATGGCTTCTGGAAAGGTACTTACAGTGACTGTGACATACCCCTTTCTTATCTCAGTCCTGAATGCTAAGTGAGTCTTTAGTATAATCAATGTATGAATAAGTGAATGGACTAGATTATAAATATATTGTCATTTTTAATATAACAGCTTTTCCTCTTAATTTCAATGATTTTGGTCAGATTGCTTAATCTGAGTCTCATTTGTCTTCATCTTTAAAATAATGATAGTACTGTTCTGGAGTATATTGAGAGTTCAAAGATTATAGCAATGTGTGAAAGTGTCTTTTACATGCCTGGCATATAGTGCATGTTTCACAATAAGAAGAAATATATAAAAACTGTGTCTTGAAATGTAGAACAGTTAGATCAGAATGCACTATGCAAGCAAATATCTATGGAAAGGATCATTGTGTTCTGTATTTAGGTTTCTTATATATATTGAGGGGGCAGGGCCAGTCCGACACTAGAAGAGAAGCTGCCAGTACTGACAGGTGAGTGCAATAGCCCACCCTCTGAAACTCCCTCACTGTTTTAGCTGTTACTTCTTCCCTGAATTCATTTGGATTAAGTAACTCCACCCAGACTATTATAATTTTAAATATATATATATATATTTTCTACTAATTATAGAAAAATAGGGCAGACTCTGGAACCATACTTTGCCCCACCCATACTGTTGCCTCTTTTACTTTTGTCTTTTCATCCTGGAAAAGCAAGTTTTGTCTATTCGAAAGAACCTTTTGTTAACTTACGTGTCAATACTGTAGATAGGTTAATTGAGAGTGACTTTATAAGGACAACCATTATATTCAAAATATAAAGGAACCTCACAATAGTGCTTTATGAAATATCAGATACAATGTGAGCATTTACTCAGTGTGGTAGAACACAGCCACTGTTGCTTGCAAAGCCCCAAGCCTGGAAATGTACATGTGAGGTGATTCCTATGTAATGTGTTAAGACCTGTTAGGTTGAACAGTTCCAGGCCATGTGGTGTGCTTATAAATCTAATACCAGGAATACAGAAGCGAGGTCTCTGGAACATGCAGTTCCAGAGCAGTTTCATTGTCATGGAAGCAGCCATATATCATCTGACTAATGGATAAAAGTACTGAGAGCAAGTTGACTTAGTTCCTTTGACAGGGCACTATGCCCACATTGAACAGAGCCCATAAAATCAGATGTCCTCAAGAGGTTAAAGAAGTCACAGGAGAGTTTTCACTACTTTACTCTGTGTTGTATCTTTTGACCTATCTTTTGGATTTAGTATTACACTAAAATGAATAAACATTTGCAATAATCTTGAATACATATCCAAATATCTGATTTTTTGCTGACCTATTAATTTCCTGAAAGTTTTTAGGCTGAAAAACTACCTCTACTGTAACAACAATAATAAAACCAGCTCTCAGTGCTGTGAAAACAAATTTTCTTTAAAAACATACATTGTTTTCACTCACACAGCATACTTCTTCTCCTGAGTCCGTTAGGTAAACCTGCCACTATTATAATCACACTCTGAACATTTGAAGTATTCAAATGAAAAGCATTACAGAATTGCACACATACAATAACGAGTACTATTTTTTATTTTAAAGAGAGAATGCTACTTCTCTTTAATGTGACTTCCTATTATATTCCTCTTAGATCATTCCCAGTGCTATTATAATGTATTCCTAGAAAAAAAATTCTTGCCTCTGTTACATTTTAAAAATCTTAGAATGATATATTATAAAATATGCTTTTGGAGCAAGCTGTTTTTACTGTTATGGTTCTCAAATAAATCAGGAATCAGAAGAGAAATTACCTATTGTTTATTAGTCTATGTATGTTAAGCTCTAGGAAAAGCAAATTGGAGCATGGTGTGAATTTAAATACTAAATATTATATTAGAAAAAATAGGTAAACACATCATATGCAGTTTCTCTCCTTATTTAAAACTTTTCTTTAATAGTTTTTTGAATACACTTTCATAGCCAGTGTGACACACTGCAATCCTAGAAGCGTCATGAGCACCTTACATACCACAAAACTTTGTTTCAATCTTAGAAACACCAGAAATATAAATTCAAAATGTATTATTAATCTGATTCTTAGGATACTGTGGATTTTTTTAGAATAAATGAAAACATAATTTCCTAAAGTGCATTCTGCAGAAATGTCATTTCTCAAGATGCCCAAAAAAAGAACACAGTTCTCTGGTTCGCTATGTTTGGAGACCATACACCATAAGACATCTTTGGAGATTCAACATAAGTTAAATTATTAACATCTCAATAAGCCCTGAAACAAAGATAGATAGATAGATAGATAGATAGATAGATAGATAGATAGATAGATTTAAGTTAAACTTGTAGTTTTCATCTTTAATTTATCCTGGAAACTTCCTTTTCTGCCTGACCTGCAATACTACCCAGTATAATTAGGGTCCCATAGAATTTGTTTTTGGAAAAACTAAAGTCAGGCAAATATTAATGAAGCTTAAGTTCAAACCAGCATTATGCCTGGCAGAGTATCTGATAAAATTCACAAAAGCCTCTGTGGAGTAAAACATGGTGTATAAATGTGTCTCTATTTTTGACAAGAAGAAAGATCAAGGACATGGAAACCCTGACTAGTTGTGAGGTACTATGAAAACTCTGGTAAGCTATTTTATTGATGTTGCTTAATCCTGTCTTAGAAAGTGGTTACCAACTTATTGTTTAGTTCTCTAGCTGTTTTCATATCTAGGGTATAATGGAGATGTAAACTCCTGATAGCTTCTCTTTTATTATATCATATATTTTATTGATTTTATGTTATTTCATGACATTTATAATACTAATGTCATGGTATATATTTATTATTACCTTTTATATGACTCCAGGGAGGCTAACATTTTTAATTAACATTGAAAAGCAATATAAATACTTTCAAAAGTTACTTTAAAATTGCTGTATATCCCATATGATTTTCAACTGGCAATTACCAAAATTTAAATATATACTACTCATTGATTTGTTTCAATCAGCATATAGCAGTTTCTTTGTAAACATACTTGGGAAGATTCTGCGTGATTTACCTTTAGCACATTTTAAGTATTTGTCATTTTTGAGTGTCATTATGAACTTAGACCCTTTATAGAATCAACTTGATAGGATTGACTGCAATTACTGTTTTCTTTTCATGAAGCACAAATTGTCACTATTTGACAGGAGGGGACTCTGATACTCTGGCTTCTTCATTCTTATTGGTACTATTTTAGACATCTTTGAAATTATCTTTACTTTTTGATGGTAACAAGATATCCCTGGGTTATCTTGACTTTTCTTGCCCTAAACTTTGATTTAACTGACTCTTAGTCCAATATTAGAGGCCTAAATTTGAGTGCTAAATTTCACTGAAAATAGCCCTATCTAACCATGAGTGGCAAGCAGAGTGACACTAGAAATTTCAGAAACTCCTTTGTGTCTGATAAGGGATATATTTTTTTTAATTTCATGAGGTTATATTTATTTCTCTAATTTTAAATTTAGAGTTCTTATCCTGTTCTTCTATAAATTTTATTTAATGCATTATTCATTTTGTTGAGCTAGCAGCTTATCTCCTGTCATTAGAGCTTTTATTATCAAATGTAATAGAATATGCTATTTAGTTTCTATTGAAGAATGTCATTAAGTTTGTTGTTTATATTGCTCAAATATTTAAATAACTATGTAACCAACATAAAACAGTGAGTAGCATTTTTTAAAATTTTCTGTAGACTATCTGAAATATTGAAAATAACTGACAAGTCATTTATTTCCTGTCATTGATTTAATAATTTGTGTAGATGAGTGGCAAAACATAGTTTGAATCTGAATGTAGTGATCGGACTTAGGCCTAATTTTAAAATAGATTTTGAAAGTGGCATCATAAGTGTAGTCAGGCAGGTTTCCTGAAGGTACAAGGTACAGAGTTGAAGCAGCTCTTGCTCATAGCTGTACCATGTCATTGGATGGAAATGATCAGAAGTACTACTACCTTAAGGAAGTGATAAGAGTGACCATGGTGAGTGGTCCAAAATGTCTTCTTTAATTATAAAAGGATAAATATTCTGAAAAACATTTGAGAAAACTGAGGCTATGCAAGATAGCAAGGAATTTGAAAGCAATGAAATCAAGTGAGGCTGGAGTAATTCCTAAAATTGTTTGCTGTTGACTATTGGCAAGTGCATTCTCAAAACACTGAAAAATCTCATCATAGACTAGATATTAAGGAATCAGTAAAGAACCATACTCTGGTATTTATTTAGCAGGAA
>NW_006774650.1:316845-320378 GCF_000442215.2 Lipotes vexillifer
GCAGGAATGATGGTGTGAATAATCAGAACTTTCCTTTGTTTGTACTAATGGAGATCACTAGCAGTATGTAAGTAAATAGATGAAATAGTTTTGATTGTTGTTCAGGGTGAAAACCAGGTGCTAAAACACACACACACAGGTGTGTGTGTGTAAGATCACTTCAGGAAGAGCAATGCCTACCTAGATTTAGACAAGAACCTATGGCTCTGTGATATATAAAAGTCCAACCAAATTAAATCATAAAAAAACACCCATAATAAATTAGATGAGGAGAACTGACATTTTTATTTTACTAATAAATCGTTATAATACTATAATGTTGATTATTTCTCTTTGACCAGATTAATATGAATATTGATAAAACTCACAAATTCAGTGATAATAATAATATGTTGGATTTTTGCAATAGTTTGAAATTGAATATTTTGGAAATAGATAGTTATTAAGCTTTCTCAAATGCATAAAGATATTGAAAAGCAAACTATTCAGTATTTTGTATGTAATTCAACTTTTTCTGTTATTAAATGAGCTGACTTGTTTTGTTTGTTTCAAATTGCTTCTAATGTTGACAATTTAGTTTCAAAGTAATAGATAATTTTCTTAGGTCTTAGGTCTTTTCATCAGGAATAGTTTGCAATTTTTCCACATCAATGTTGAGGATTGTTTTTGTATTATCAGCTTCTGATTGTGTTGGCATTAATATTCTTTCAAATCGAGAGCTGTTTAAAAACTTGATTTTAGTCCTGTATAGTCACTGTGAGTAGTGATAATTGATTGATATCCAATTTTATGTTAATGCAAGACATTTTTATTTCCAATCTTACTACCAGTGTTGATAAAAACATGTACTTTGAGTAAAGTGAAAACACACAGATGGTATCTAGATAAAAACAAGATGTTAGCACTTTACTTTTATGTGGAGAAGAATGTGTACTTGAGGAAAGCTTTTTTTTTTTTTTTTTTTTTGCGGTACGCGGGCTTCTCACTGCTGTGGCCTCTCCCGTTGCGGAGCACAGGCTCCGGACACGCTGGCCCAGCGGCCATGGTTCACGGGCCCAGCCGCCCCGCGGCATGTGGGATCTTCCCGGACTGGGGCACGAACCCATGTCCCCTGCATCGGCAGGCGGACTCTCAACCACTGCGCCACCAGGGAAGCCCAGGAAAGTTTTAATAATTAGAATAAACACCTTATGAGGAAGTAGGAAGACTTGGCAAGAAAAGAATATACCCCAAATAGTATTTTTATATTGACTGTGACTATGAAATAACAGATGTTTTTCTGAAAAGAAAAGCTAGCCCCAAGATGATGTAATCACACATTTGAATAAAGCACCAAAAACAGTTGAAAGGAAACTAATACACTTGTAATAAAATTAAAAAGTCAGATTTTTTCATTTTCAGAGGGAAAGAGCACAGTTCAGTTAGGCTGAAAGGTCTTAACTGACTAGTCATATTTGAATCTAAATTTCAAGAAACTAAAAGGTGATTCCTAATATGGCTTCCACCATCATTTCAAGATTTAATTTTTATAATGTGTTAGATATTGAAAGTTAATATGTTGATTTAATCCTCTTCAGTGTTAATATATGAAGACATTAGCTAAACTAGTTAAATGGCAGTTAACTAGTTTAACTGGAAGTTGTTTATTTCTATACAGCCCTTTGGTTTTAATGAGGCCTCAGAATGCTTTCTAGGTGCTTGATTTGAAAGTGGGTGGCCTGCTCTTAAGGAGATATTTTTTGAAGCCCTTACAACAGCTATTTTTAAAGTTGTATTTTCAGTATCTACCACATTGAAGCTTTAGGAAGTTAAGTTTGGAAGAAATAAAAGAAAGGACCACATCAAAATTTTATTTCATCTGTAAGATGATGCTAACTGATTATATGAATACTACAATAGAGAGGCTGAATTAGAATTATGAATGGAAGAACTAATGGACAACCTCAAGAAGTACTAGTGTATGTTTGGAGGATAACTTTTCCCTGAATTTTACTGGTGAATAGACTATGTTTAAGGTCAGAGTGTTAGGATGGATAACCATCAATGAAAATAACTTTAATTAAGCAGTAAGAGTGTCAAACATGTACTAAGAACTTCATGTATTTCTCACAGATAGGAAAACTAAGCTTAGAGAAGTTAGGTTACCTAGCCAAGAGACAAGGCTATTAAGTGGTTGAATTAGCAGAGCAAATGTTTAGAGCACCTCCCATTGATATAATTTTTGCACATTTTGAATGATTTCACATGTGATCAAATTTTACAAGGAGGACAGGAATTCACAGTTTTTTCTTTCATTGTCCCAGCCTTGTCACAGATAGGTATGAGAATCTCTTGGCATGGCCTCTTAACATCTTTCTTTCTTATTGTATCTCCTATGTTCAGAGTCACAGATGATTCCCCAGGAACATGTACCCTATTGTGCCCTCAGATAAATGAGACTGGGGATCGCTGCAGATGGCATTATTTCATTCTTTTTCTATAGCTGAGTAATATTCCATCATATATATATATATAATATATATATATATAAAATATATATATATATATGTCATATTTTCTTTATCCATTCACATATTGATGGACACTTAGGTTGCTTCCATGTCCTGGCTATTGTAAATAGCACTGCTGCGAATATCAGGGTGCATGTATCCTTTCAAGTTAGAGTTTTTGTCTTTTCTGGATATATGCCCAAGAGTGGGATTGCTGGATCATATGGCAGCTCTATTTTTAGTTTTTTAAGGAACCTCCATGCTATTCTCCATAGTGGCTGCACCAGTTTACATCCCCAGAGAAAAGATATTTTAAACATTTAAAATACAGTATGTGTAGTCATAGTATTATGCAGCATGTTAAATTATACTTTATGTGTAGGTTAATTCAAATTGTTGTATTGGAGCCTGAGGCAAAAGATCAGTGATGTTGATGCTATCTCTATTTAAAATCTATTTAGGGCTTCCCTGGTGGCACAGTGGTTGAGAGTCCACCTGCAGATGCAGGGGACATGGGTTCGTGCCCCGGTCTGGGAGGATCCCACATGCCACGGAGCGGCTGGGCCCGTGAGCCATGGCCGCTGGTCCTGCGCGTCCGGAGCCTGTGCTCTGCAACGGGAGAGACCACGGCAGTGAGAGGCCCACGTACCACAAAAAAAAAAAAAAAAAATCTATTTAAAATCTTGGTTTTTTTTATTTCTCATGGATTTTTCACATTCTTTTATTTTTAAAAGTTGCATTTAAATATTATTTATCTTAATTTCTTATTTCTTGGAACTCCTTAAATTTTTCACCATAAACTCAGTTCTGCTGAATGTTGATTCTTACCTTAGCAAGCAGTTCAGTTTAAAGGTATCTTTATTTCAGTGTTCACTGGAATTGTTACAAGGAGCTGAGTGTCAAATATATGGGCCTTTTCTAAAGAAAGGATTGAGAATAGTGACGTATCAGAACAACTGCAACATGACGTAATCCAGAAGCCACAATTTGTGTGAGGCTCTCGTGTATTTGAACTTTTGTAGGCTTGTTTTTTTTTTTTTTTTT
>NW_006774650.1:320388-366422 GCF_000442215.2 Lipotes vexillifer
CAAAAAAAAAAAAAAAAAATCTATTTAAAATCTTGGTTTTTTTTATTTCTCATGGATTTTTCACATTCTTTTATTTTTAAAAGTTGCATTTAAATATTATTTATCTTAATTTCTTATTTCTTGGAACTCCTTAAATTTTTCACCATAAACTCAGTTCTGCTGAATGTTGATTCTTACCTTAGCAAGCAGTTCAGTTTAAAGGTATCTTTATTTCAGTGTTCACTGGAATTGTTACAAGGAGCTGAGTGTCAAATATATGGGCCTTTTCTAAAGAAAGGATTGAGAATAGTGACGTATCAGAACAACTGCAACATGACGTAATCCAGAAGCCACAATTTGTGTGAGGCTCTCGTGTATTTGAACTTTTGTAGGCTTGTTTTTTTTTTTTTTTATGGTACGCGGGCCTTTCACTGTTGTGGCCTCTCCAGTTGCAGAGCACAGGCTCTGGACACGTAGGCTCAGCGGCCATGGCTCACAGGCCCAGCCGCTCCGCGGCATGTGGGATCTTCCCCGACCAGGGCACGAACCCATGTCCCCTGCATCGGCAGGCAGACTCTCAACCACTGCAGCACCAGGGAAGCCCCTGTAGGCTTGTTTTTAAACTTTGTTAGTGTGTACTGTGGAAGGCCCATGGTATCCACAATCCTTCTGAAATGAGGGACTCAACTTCCAAACCCTTTGGCCTCTGGGGAATCTTTTCAGGTCTTGCTTTAAATCTTTCTCTTAGGATGACTTTACAATAAGTATTATGGGTTAGAATGTGTCCCCCCCACAAATTCATATATTGTAGTCCTAACCCCCAAGTACCTCAGAGTACACACTTATTTGTAAATAGGGTCATTTCGGATGTAATTAGTTAAATTAAGATGTGGTTATGCCTGGAGTAGGGTGAACTCCAATCCAGTATGACTGGTGTCCTTATAAAGGGGGAGGATTTGGGCATAGATGTGCACACAGGAAGAACATCATGTGAACATGAAGGCAAAGATGGGGTAATTTATTTCTAAGACAAAGGATGGCAAAGATTGCCAGTAAACCACTAGAAGCTGGGAGAAAGGCATGGAACAGATTCTCCCTCACTGTCTCAAAAGAAACCAACCCTGCCAACATCTTGATCTCAGACTTCTAGCCTCCTGAACAGTGAAACAATAAATTTGTGTTGTTTAAGTTACCCAAATTATGAGACTTTGTTATTGCAGCCCTAGGAAACAAATACAAGTCTTAATTTAGGACATGATCCTTATATTTCAGGTTTGGTCTTTTTCATTTTTCAGTGGGATTCCAGGGAGATATTAAGTAGGTTGAACAATTCTGACAGAGTCAGAATTCCTGTGTCCCAAGGAACTCTTCTTTTACTGGAGTTTTTCATTTTCTAGTATCCCCCTCTCAGTCTTTGATCAGCCACTTTCTGGTAGACATGAGTGGTCCTACACTGCAGATGCACAGCCCAGCCCTCAGCCATGGGCTCACAAGGAATCCCCATGCTGACTTCTGAATTCCAGTCTCTACACAGCCTCTTCCTTATCAGTACCCTGGCCTGTGGAGTCCTGCCACTTCAGCTGACCAGCACTCTGATCTCTGCCTCCTCAGTACAGTGGCACTGACATGCTCTGCAGAATTCTGAATGTCTATGCAGCCCAAGTTTCCACTCAGTTAGAGACTCCTCACGTCATGGAGTCATTTCCAAAGTTCTGTCAAGGATTGCAGCTTTGCATTGACTGTTGTCCTCTTTGTGAAACCCAATGCCTCATATGCTTTGTCCAGTTCCATACTTGTTTACAGCAGACTAGTCCCGTTCCAGTTATTCTACCAAGGCCAGCCTATGTCTTTAAGAGTGAAACGTGGAAGCTAATAATTTAGACACTGATAAGCTACTATCTAGATATTTAGATACTGATAAGCTGCTATTTAAATTTCTCTGGAGGTTTGATTAAAAAACTATATCACATCTGCCCCATCGCTACTATAATCTTTTGGGTTGATAGTAAATCTTTCTTCTTTTTTTTCTCCCTAGTTGATTTTCAGAAGAAATATAAAGAGGGAAATTGATGAAACTGTAGAAGTGCAATTCTAACTTCTCTTCCAGAAGCCTGATGGAAACTGTTGCATTCAATTTTAAATGTTGATTTAAAATCTCTTTGCCTAGCCAAAGAGCTAATTTTAGGTGTAAAGAAAGTGGATAGTAAACCTAAATAGCTTAGAGAATCTCACAAATCACATTTTCCGAGTCTTTCTCAGTGAAACCTCAAATCTACACCATGCTCAAACAACTGCCCCCAAGCTCCTCTCCCACCCTACCCCCTTTCTTATTCTATCTATTCAGTTTGACCCTGAGGGTTTTGTGATTGTTTCATTAAGCAGTTCCATTGACCAAAATATATAAATGTTACAGCGCTGAGTCAACAAAGTCCCATAGTAATCACACAGAACAATACATTAACCTTTTCTCTCCAGCCTAAATAGTTTTCTGATATCATGATACTGTATACTGTATTAACCTAGAGTGAGATGTAGTATCTTTGATACTGACAGATCTTCACCTCATAGAAGAAAATAATGGTTTAAATCATTTGCTTTTGGTAACAAAAATTGGTGATCAGTAATCTCAGGTGATCATTGTTATTTCAGTTCTTACTTAAAGGAGTTGAGAGAAAATAGGTTAACTTTTTTTGGAAATCATAATAACAGTGGTTTGATTTGCACATCTTAATTCTCCAAACAATCCTTAAAAATACCATAAGCTGCCAAATGAGCAATGAAGATACAGTAATCAGTCATCAGTAAAGAATATTTTTAAAACTGACAGATTTAACCATCTTGGACAGTTCATAACAACAGAGGCTAAAGACAATATAGAATATAGAAAAGACACTAGCCAAATAGAACTAAACAAAATATAATGAGACAAACAAAAACTAATCAAAATACAAAATACTCTACAAATGTGACTATTTTTTTATAACAGGTAGGTGATTTTGACCCAAATGTTGTCAAAAAATATGTTACTATCTGGTCTTGTATTTCAAGTAATATTCTTTTTTGCATAATATCATTAAATCTATTTTCCAAAGAAAAGTACTAAGGATTTTTACAACTATCTTGATAAGGCAAGTTATCCAAACAGCAATCTTTTAATATCAAATTAAACAAGAGAACATCTTCAGGGAGTCGATGGTCTCCTTTAAATAATAAATTCCCTCATATATTAAAATACTTGACATGCATTGCACTAGGTTTTCAGAGAAAAAACTTCAGGAGAAAAAACACATTATTATAGAAAAAACAGTATTATTATAGAAAATTATTTAGAAAATAATGGGAGTTGTGGAAACTACATTTTCTAAATAGAAAATTAAGCTATACCTGCATGAATGAATGTTTCTAAGGAAATAAGATTTCTGGGGTGACAGCATTTCTCCCCGTTTTCCATAAATTTAATATTTGTGAGATTGAGAGGCAAAACAACTTATAGACATTAGTGATTCTCCTTACTCTAACCTATTTTTTCTAGTACTGATCAAAACTAGCAACTACATGTATAGTTTTTTTTTTTTTTTTCCTTGCGTTATGCGGGCCTCTCACTGTTGTGGCCTCTCCCATTTGCGGAGCACAGGCTCCGGACGCGCAGGCCCAGCGGCCATGGCTCACGGACCCAGCCGCTCCGCCGCACGTGGGATCCTCCCGAAACGGGGCACGAACCCGCGTCTCCTGCATCGGCAGGCGGACTCTCAAGCACTGCGCCACCAGGGAAGCCCCTATAGTTTTTTTTAATGTTTATTATATATTGTTTGTATCCTGCTTCTAAAAGGTAAGCCCAAGAGGGTCTAGAATCTTTTCTGTTCTTTTCACTGATGAATAATACAGAGTACCTAGGCTAGTACCTGTCACATAGAAGGCATTTGGCAAATGTATGTTGATCAAATAAATGGATGAATTAATGAGTGAATGAAGGCATGGGAATAAATCTTGCATGACATTTTTCAGTAACAGCTTATTGTGAGGTGTTATGCAAACTGCCTACACAATGAATCAGACACAGATAGTGAAACATTTCATAAAAGAAAATCTCTTTGTTCCCATATTAAGAATGTAGAGCTCATGTTCGTTCTCATATACTTATTCTGGTTTTCTCAAAACCTTGTTTCCATATATCCCCCAGAAAAGACACATTGCAGTTTTCAAAGCCTTGCAGTATTACAATCTCTCAATACATTTGGAGCAAAGTATATAAGGAATTATGTTTTTCTGAAACTTGTTTACATAGAACTTCTGATTCAATTTTTAGTTCTACTAAAATGTTATGATAGTTCCTAGAAAATGAAATAGATCCATTCTTTCATTTCATGAGTCATGTGAACTTAGTTCTTCAATGCATGTATCAATTTTTCTATGATCTTTTCTTACATAAGAATGTTTAATAGTTATGTAACAATGTAGTGATCAAGTTAAAAATATTTTCAATCCTATACTATGATTATCGTTGGACTAAAAGTTAATATCTGTAAGAATTCAAATTTATTAAATACACTATGTAAAACAAATTAATAGTGCCTGAATAGCCAGTTTTAAGGTTTCTACCCAACAATATGAGTACTTTTATGCTTTTCAGAAGTCAGTTCCTATATTTAGAACCTTAACTCTTAAAACAGTAGGCTTGTTATATGTCTAGTCAAATAGTTTAAAAATATTTTAGATCATCTTGGGATAAGATATATCTTCAATTATTTCTTTCAATTCAATTAGTTCTGTGGCATTTTACTATAAAAATGTAATAATTCTAATTGGTGATGTAGATAAACACCTTAAAAAGGAGGAAACCAGAATTTACAATCAAGTAGAATCAATTCCATCCGATTATGAATTGATTTTTAGTTAATTCGGAATAGGAAGTATAGCAGAAAACTTTGATTCCAATTGCATGTGACAGGGATAATTCAGGGATATTACACATATACTGCTTGACAATAGAAATGCGAGTTACTCATTTAAAGATGCCATTTATTCAAGCAGAAATAAGAGTTACCAAAGATAGTGGAAAGGCTGTGTATTTTGATCTTTGTCCTTTTTTGATGATATTTGAAATTGTGAGCATTTTGAGTTCTAAAAGATTCAAGGAGACTTGAAATAATATCAGTGGGGGACTGTGATCACAATATATAAGTTATAGTGAGATTCAGGATGTGTCTTATGGCTAGGGATGGTGTATTTTGTTTATCATTTCCTAAATGTTGTATTTGTGACACTTTTGAATTTTGGATGAAGAACATAAGTAAAGGAAACTAACACAATGGAATATTTTAAATGGACATTACATATGAAATTCAAAATCTTTGTGTAACAGATGGATATTATTTTCACTTTCTTAGTAACAAAGGGTATAAGTAACATAGGAGGGGGACTCTCCTCAATATATCATTATGTACTTTATTCCATGAATACTTACTAAATATCTGACAAGCACTGCTGTTTATTAATTTATCCAGTCACCACAGTGTCTAGTAAGTGTCACTTACTAAACACTGTGGTTCCAGATAATATGCTATTTGGTGAGAAGCAGTGACACAGACATGGTCCTTTCTCACAAGAAGCTTAAATAGTTGAGGAGATAGGTGAGTAAATCAATCATAACATATATTAAAACATTTTAATTTTTACTAATTGGTTTATTTAAATGTTAAAATTTGTCTAAAAGTTTTATGGGAGTAGAGAGGAGAAAGAGGGATTGTGACCTGAGGTTATTCTAAGTTAGAATAATGAATATGTATGAATTAGACCCCAAAAATGTGAGTTGCTTGCTACTGATAGAGGGACCTTGGAGACATGTGTTGGTGTAATGCATACCTGCTTCAGAGGGTAGTTGTGGGAACCAGAGAAGGATGAGGTTATTCAGAAACTAAATGTCCAAGGGCCAGCAATGAAATGCTAAGTGATATCAGCACAAAGGAAGAAAATGATCGCATAGGATTTTAGAAAGAATATCTGGCTTTCGGTGCCAGCAATCACTTGAGTGATTCTTATCTATTGTATATAAAATGACAGTAAGTTAAAATTTCAAAACAGTTTTAAATATTTTATTTCTAAAGCTAATGGGTTGAAAGAGTCTCTCAAATGACAATTATATGTTGCAGGTGTTTATTTGATTCAGGAAAAAAGTCCAAACTGTTTAAAAGTTTTAAGTTTAAAATTTTGATTTACCTTTTTTAAAATTATTGTACTTAAACCAAAAACTTCTCCACATTTTACTTTGAAAAAAGCAAACAGTCTTTTTAATGTAAAGTTTAAACCCTTTGGGAGAAAAACTACCTATCAAAACTGGAGTGTGCATTTCTCGGAGGATTGAGGAAGATGGCAGAAGAGTAAGACACGGAGATCACCTTGCACCCACAGATACATCAGAAATACATCTACACGTGGAACTTCTCCTATACAACACCCACTGAACGCTGGCAGAAGACCTCAGACCTCCCAAAAGGCAAGAAACTCCCCACGTACCTGGGTAGGGCAAAAGAAAACAACAGAGACAAAAGAATAGGGACGGGACCTGCACTAGAGGGAGGGAGCTGTGAAGGAGGAAAGGTTTCCACACACTAGGAAGCCCCTTCAAGGCAGGAACTGCGGGTGGCAGAGGGGGGAAAGCTTCGGATTCACGGAGGAGATCACAGCAACAGGGGTGCACAGGGCAAAGTGGAGAGATTCCCGCACAGAGGATTGGTGCCGACCAGGCACTCACCAGCCGGAGAGGCTTGTCTGCTTACCCGCCAGGACGGGCGGGGGCTGGGAGCTGAGGCTCGGGCCTCGGAGGTCAGATCCCAGAGAGAGAACTGGGGTTGGCGGCGTGAGCACAGCCTGAAGGGGACTAGTGCGCCACGGCGACATGGGAGGGACTCTGGGGAAAAGCCTGGACCTGCCGAAGAGGCAAGAGACTTTTTCTTCCCTCTTTGTTTCCTGGTGCGCGAGGAGAGGGGATTCAGAGCGCCGCTTAAAGGAGCTCCAGAAATGGGCACGAGCCACGGCTAACAGCACGGACCCCAAAGACGGGCATGAGACGCTAAGGCTGCTGCTGCCGCCACCAAGAAGCCTGTGTGCGAGCACAGGTCACCGTCTGCGCATCCCCTCCTGGGAGCCTGTGCAGCCCGCCACTGCCAGGGTCCCGGATCCAGGGACAAATTCCCTGGGAGAACACACGGCGTGCCTTAGGCTGGTGCAACGTTATGCTGGTCTCTGCGGCCGCAGGCTCCCCCCGCATCCGTACCCCTCCCTCCCCCCCGGGCCTGAGTGAACCAGAGCCCCCGAATCAGCTGTTCCTTTAACCTTGTCCTGTCTGAGCGAAGGACAGATGCTCTCAGGTGACCTACATGCGGAGGCGGGTCCAAATCCAAAGCTGAACCCCAGGAGCTGTGCGAACAAAGAAGAGAAAGGGAAATCTCTCCAGGCAGCCTCAGAAGCAGTGGATTAAATCTCCACAGTCAACTTGATGTACCCTGCATCTGTGGAATACCTCAATAGACAACGAATCATCTCAAATTGAGGACGTGGACTTTGGGGCCAAGATAGATTATTTTTTCCCCTTTTCCTCTTTTTGTGAGTGTGTATGTGTATGCTTCTGTGTGAGATTTTATCTGTAAAGCTTTGCTTTCACCATTTGTCCTAGGATTCTGGCCGTCTGTTTTTTTGTTTGTTGTTTTTAACTTAAAAAAATTTTTTTTCTTAATAATTATTTTTTCTTTTTTATTTTAATAACTTTTTTTTACTTTACGTTACTTTATTTTATTTTATCCTCTTTCTTTCTAGTTTTTCTCCCTTTTATTCTGAGCCGTGTGGATGAAAGGCTGTTGGTGCTCCCGCCAGGCATCAGGGCTGTGCCTCTGAAGTGGGAGAGCCAAGTTCAGGACACTGGTCAACAAGAGATCTCCCAGCTCCACGTAATATCAAATGGTGAAAATCTCCCAGAGATCTCCATCTCAACACCAACACCCAGCTTCATTCAATGACCAGCAAGCTACAGTGCTGGACACCCTATGCCAAAAAGCTAGCAAGACAGGAACACAACCCCACACATTAGCAGAGAGGCTGCCTAAAATCTTAACGCCACAGACACCCCAAAGCACACCACCAGACGTGGACCTGCCCACCAGAAGGACAAGATCCAGCCTCATCCACCAGAACACAGGCACTAGTCCCTTCTACCATGAAGACTAAATAACCCACTGAACCAACTTTAGCCACTGGGGAAAGATACTAAAAACAACGGGAACTACAAACCTGCAGCCTCTAAAAAGGAGACCCCAAACACAGTAAGATAAGCAAAATGAGAAGACAGAAAAACACACAGCAGATGAAGGAGCAATATAAAAACCCACCAGACCTAACAAATAAAGAAGAACTAGGCAGTCTACCTGAAAAAGAATTCAGAATAATGATAGTAAAGATGATACAAAATCATGGAAATAGAATAGACAAAATTCAAGAAACATTTAACAAGGACCTAGAAGAACAAAAGATGAAACAAGCAATGATGAAAAACACAACAAATGAAATTAAAAATACTCTAGAAAGGATCAGTAGCAGAATAACTGAGGCAGAAGAACGGATAAGTGACCTGGAAGACAAAATAGGGGAAATAACTACTGCAGAGCAGAAAAAAGAAAAAAGAATGAAAAGAACTGAGGACAGTCTCAGAGGCCTCTGGGACAACATTAAATGCACCAACATTCGAATTATAGGGGTCCCAGAAGAAGAAGAGAAAAAGAAAGGGACTGAGAAAATATTTGAAGAGATTATAGCTGAAAACATCCCTAATATGGGAAAGGAAATAGTAAATCAACTCCTGGAAGCACAGAGAGTCCCATACAGGATAAATCCAAGGATAAACATGCCAAGACACATATTAATCAAACTATCAAAAATTAAATACAAAGAAAACATATTAAAAGCAGCAAGGGAAAAACAACAAATATCACACGAGGGAATCCCCATAAGGTTAACAGCGGATCTTTCAGCAGAAACTCTGCAAGCCAGAAGGAAGTGGCAGGACATATTTAAAGTGATGAAGGAAAAAAACCTACAACCAAGATTACACTAACCAGGAAGGAATTCATTCAGTTTTGATGGAGAAATTAAAACATTTACAGACAAGTAAAAGCTGAGAGAGTTCAGCACCACCAAACCAGCTTTACAACAAATGCTAAAGGAACTTCTCTAAGCAAGAAGCACAAGAGAAGGAAAAGACCTATAATAACAAACCGAAAACAATTAAGAAAATGGGAATAGGAACATACATGTTGATAATTAACTTAAATGTAAATGGATTAAATGCTCCCACCAAAAGACACTGACTAGCTGAATGGATACAAAAACAAGACCCATATATATGCTGTCTACAAGAGACCCACTTCAGACCTAGGGACACATACAGACTGAAAATGAGAGGATGGAAAAAGATCTTCCATGCAAATGGAAATCAAAAGAAAGCTGGAGTAGCAATTCTCATATCAGACAAAATAGACTTTAAAATAAAGACTATTAGAAGAGGCAAAGAAGGACACTACATAATGATCAAGGGATCGATCCAAGAAGAAGATATAACAATTGTAAATATTTATGCACCCAACATAGGAGCACCACAATACATAAGGCAAATACTAACAGCAATAAAAGGGAATATCGACAGTAACACAATCATAGTAGGGGACTTTAACTCCCCAATATCACTAATGGACACATCATCTAAAATTTAAATAAATAAGGAAACAGAAGCTTTAAATGATACATTAAATAAGATGGACTTAATTCATATTTACAGGACATTCCATCCAAAAACAACAGAATACATATTTTTCTCAAGTGCTCATGGAACATTCTCAAGGATAGATCATATCTTGGGTCACAAATCAAGCCTTGGTAAATTTAAGAAAACTGAAATTGTATCAAATATCTTTTCTGACCACAATGCTATGAGACTAGATACCAATTACAGGAAAAGATCTGTAAAAAATACAAACACATGGAGGCTAAACAATACACTACTTAATAACAAAGTGATCACTGAAGAAATCAAAGAGGAAATCAAAGTATACCTAGAAACACATGACAGTGGAGACACGACGACCCAAAACCTATGGGATGCAGCAAAAGCAGTTCTAAAAGGGAAGTTTATAGCAATACAATCCTACCTTAAGAAAGAGGAAACATCTCAAACAACCTAACCTTGCACCTAAAGCAATTAGAGAAAGAAAAACAAAAAACCCCAAAGTTAGCAGAAGGAAGCACATCATAAAGATCAGATCAGAAATAAATGAAAAAGAAATGAAGGAAACGATAGCAAAGATCAATAAAACTAAAAGCTGGTTCTTTGATAAGATAAACAAAATTGATAAACCATTAGCCAGACTCATCAAGAAAAAAAGAGAGAAGATTCAAATCAATAGAATTATAAATGAAAAAGGAGAAGTAACAACTGACACTGCAGAAATAAAAAAGATCATGAGGGATTACTACAAGCAACTCTATGCCAATAAAATGGACAACCTGGAAGAAATGGGCAAATTCTTAAAAATGCACAACCTGCCGAGACTGAACCAGGAAGAAATAGAAAATATGAACAGAGGAATCACAAGCACTGAAATTCAAACTGTGATTAAAAATCTTCCAACAGGGCTTCCCTGGTGGCGCAGGTGTTGAGAGTCCTCCTGCAGATGCAGAGGACACGGGTTCGTGCCCTGGTGCGGGAAGATCCCACATGCTGCGGAGCGGCTAAGCCGTGAGCCATGGCCGTTGAGCCTTCATGTCCGGACCCTGTGCTCTGCAACAGGAGAGGCCACAAGAGTAGAGGCCCACATACTGCAAAAAGAAAAGAAAAAAATCTTCCGACAAACAAAAGCCCAGGACCAGATGGCTTCACAGGAAATTCTATCAAACATTTAGAGGAGAGCTAACACCTATCCTTCTCAAACTCTTCCAAAATATAGCAGAGGGAGGAATGCTCCCAAACTAATTCTACGAAGCCACCATCACCCTGATAACAAACCCAGACTAAGGTGTCACAAAGAAAGAAAACAACAGACGAATATCACTGATGAACATAGATTGAAAAATCCTCAACAAAATACTAGCAAACAGAATCCAATAGCACATTAAAAGGACCATACACCATGATCAAGTGGGGTCTGTTCCAGGAATGCAAGGATTCTTCAGTATACGAAAATCAATCAACGTGATATATCATATTAAGAAATTGAAGGAGAAAAAACATATGATCATCTCAATAGATACAGAGAAAGCTTTCGACAAAATTCAACACCCATTTATGGTAAAAACGCTGCAGAAAATAGGCATAGAGAGAACTTTCCTCAAGATAATAAAGGCCATATATGACAAACCCACAGCCAACATCATCCTCAAAGGTGAAAAACTGAAACCTTATCCACTAAGATCAGGAACAAGACAAGGTTGCCACTCTCACCACTCTTATTCAACATAATATTGGAAGTTTTAGCCACATCAATCAGATAAGAAAAAGAATAAAAGGAATCCAAATTGGAAAAGAAGAAATAAAGCTATCACTGTTTGCAGATGACATGATACTATACATAGAGAATCCTAAAGATGCTACCAGAAAACTACTAGAGCTGATCAATGAATTTGGTAAAGTAGCAGGATACAAAAATAATGCACAGAAATCTCTGGCATTCTTATACACAAATGATGAAAAAAATCTTACAGTGAAATTAAGTAAACACCTCCATTTACCATTGCAACAAAAAGAATAAAATATCTAGGAATAAAACTACGTAAGGAGACAAAAGACCTGTATGCAGAAAATTATAAGACAGTGATGAAAGAAATTAAAGACGATACAAATAGCTCGAGAGATTTACCATGTTCTTGGATTGGAAGGATCAACATTGTGAAAATGACTCTACTTCCCAAAGCAATCTATAGATTCAATGCAATCCCTATCAAACTACCACTGGCATTTTTCACAGAGCTAGAACAAACATTTCACAATTTGTATGGAAACACAAAAGACCCCGAATAGCCAAAGCAATCTTGAGAACGAAAAATGGAGCTGGAAAAATCAGGCTCCCTGACTTCAGACTATATTACAAAGCTGCAGTAATCAAGACAGTATGGTACTGGCACAAAAACATAGATCAATGGAACATGATAGAAAGCCCAGATATAAACCCATGCACATATGGTCACCTTATCTTTTATAAAGGAGACAAGAGTATATAGTGGAGAAAAGGCAGCCTCTTCAATAAGTGATGTTGGGAAAACTGGACAGGTACATGTAAAAGTATGAAATTAGAACACTCTCTAACACCATACACAAAAATAAACTCAAAATGGATTAAAGACCTAAATGTAAGGCCCAATAGTGTCAAACTCTTAGAGAAAATCATAGGCAAAATGCTCTATGACATAAATCACAGCGAGATCCTTTTTGACCCACCTCCTAGAGAAAAGGAAATAAAAGCAAAAGTAAACAAATGGGACCTAATGAAACTTCAAAGCTCTTGCACAGCAAAGGAAACCATAAACAAGACCAAAAGACAACCCTCAGAATGGGAGAAAATGTTTTCAAATGAAGCAACTGACAAAGGATTAATCCCAAATATTTACAAGCAGCTCATGCAGCTCAATAACAAATAAACAACCCAATCCAAAAATGGGCAGAAGACCTAAATAGACATTTCTCCAAAGAAGATATACAGAGTGCCAACAAACACATTAAAGAATGCTCAACATCATTAATCATTAGTGAAATGCAAATTAGAACTACAATGAGATATCATCTCACACCAGTCAGAATGGCCATCATCAAAAAATCTAGAAACAATAAATGCTGGAGAGGGTGTGGAGAAAAGGGAACCCTCTTGCACTGTTGGTGGGAATGTAAATTGATATAGCCACTATGGAGAACAGTATGGAGGTTCCTTAAAACTAAAAATAGAACTACCATACGACCCAGAAATTCCACTACTGGGCATATACCCTGAGAAAACCATAATTCAAAAAGAGTTGTGTACGAAAATGTTCATTGCAGGTCTATTTACAATAGTCAGGACATGGAAGCAACCTAAGTGTCCATCAACAGATTAATGGATAAACAAGATGTGGCACATATATACAATGGAATATTACTTAGCCATAAAAAGAAACGAAATTGAGTTATTTGTAGTGAGGTGGATGGGCCTAGAGTCTGTCATACAGAGTGAAGTAAGTCAGAAAAAGAAAAACAAATATATATGCTAACACATATATATGGAATCTAAGAAAAAAAAAAAAAAGTCATGAAGTACCTAGGGGTAAGACAGGAATAAAGACACAGACCTACTTGAGCATGGACTTGAGGATATGGGGAAGGGGAAGGGTAAGCTGTGACAAAGCAAGAGAGAGGCATGAACATATATATACTACTAAATATAAAATAGCTAGCTAGTGGGAAGCAGCCGCATAGCACAGGGAGATCAGCTAGGTGGTTTGTGACCACCTAGATGGGTGGGATTGGGAGGGTGGAAGGTTGGGAGATGCAAGAAGGAAGAGATATGGGAGTATATGTATATTTATAACTGATTCATTTTGTTATAAAGCAGAAACTAACACACCATTGTAAAGCAATTATACTCCAATAAAGATGGTAAAAAAATTTAAAAAAAAAAGAATCTGGAGTGTACATCTTTTGTGGTAATAGCAAAAAAAAAAAAAAAGAAAAAAAAAAAAACTGAACCACAAAGACCCCAGTGTAAATATTTGGTGCACTCTCACTAGGCATAATAGTTTACTGAAATGCAGGTGAGGTCTTAGTTAATTTGTCATTTACCACTGAAATAAAAAAAAAAATAACATATTTTGGAAAATGACAATATACATGTAAATATTATTAAATGTTTAAAAGGATCCTTTACCTTTTTACACATTGAAAACACATTTGCAGACATGTTAATTGGAAATACATAAAACTGGCAGATGTAGGGTCTCTATAATAATTCACAAACATAAAGATACTGGGCATAAAATGCAGTAGTTTCTTAGATGATAAAATTTTAACATGCTACGAACTAACAGGGCAGATCAAAGAAGTGACATTTATTAGATGCATCAAAATGGATTAAAAGTGTCTTGGGTAGACAGGTTAACTTCATGAAAGGCAAGGATATTCCTAAAATCAAATGTATTAAACTATGAGCACAAGCTGTCATGCATGTCTTGGTGAAATTAGGTTGAGAAATGTTCTTTTAATAAAAAAGAATATCAGTTTGATAAATGTAAACTCCCTTGATTGAAATTATTTTAGGACAAATGTTAAATAGTTCATTTAATGGCAAAGGAAACAAAGCTACTATATTCTTCAAAGGTATTTGAATAAACTGTTACTCTTAGTTACATTAGCCATGTTCAATCACCATAAAATCATCTCCTAAAAATTCAAATGAAGTCAATTTTTCTTCTGATGAATATGCTTTAAACAGTTACTTTTCAGTTCCAGAAATTTGGGCTATAGTAATTTTCCCATCTCAATTGCCAGTTCTGGTTTAGGTATTTTTGTGTAGTAGTATGTCTATAGATAACTTTGTGTTTGTTGAAAAATAATATATGAATTTTGAAACCCAGGCTAATATTTATTTTAAAACCAATAGTGTTTTGAAACTAATATGAAACACCATTAACTGTCATTTGAATATCAGTTATAATGTCATGCAACAATTAATTTCTAATCATGAATGAATGAATTACTAAACAAAAACTAGTCTTAATGGTTGAGAAACACAAAGGTGTAGTTCTCTGGCTACATATCCATATGGTTGGTGGGGGGCTATGCTTTTTATTTTTTATTTCATCATCAATCTTTAACTGAGGATGATGGTTCAGCCAGTTTGAGACAGTGTGGACCATTGCAGCAGAGGTAGAAATGCATACTGGTCCTTATATCCTCAAAACTTCCACTAACAATTCATCTGCATAATCAAGTCATATGGCTGATTCTGATATCAAGATGGTAGGGAAGGGCTTCCCTGGTGGCGCAGTGGTTGAGAGTCTGCCTGCCGATGCAGGGGACACGGGTTCGTGCCCCGGTCTGGGAAGATCCCACATACCACAGAGCGGCTAGGCCCCTGAGCCATGGCCGCTGAGCCTGCGTGTCCGGAGCCTGTGCTCCGCAACGGGAGAGGCCACGGCAGTGAGAGGCCCGCGCTCCGGAAAAAAAAAAAAAAAAAAAATGATGGTAGGGAAGTATTATGTTCACTCTGGCAAAATAATTTTATATTGTTGGACAGAAATACAACGTACTTACCATAGCTAGTAAGTGAAATATTTGGAGATTGCAAAGAAACCACTGTCTTTTTGATCCAAAGCCCATCCCTTAACCTCTACATTAGTGGTACACAACTTTAGTAAAAAAAAAAAAAAAAAAACTAGAGTGTTATCTTAAAAATGAAAATGCTCAGTTCCTAACTCAGAAGATGCTAAGGTCAATATATAGGTGAGATATTGGTGAGCTGTTAAACTGTTAGTGGGTTTATCAACTGTTTGTTTTGTTAGTGTTGTCATTTACCAAAAATTCAATAGACAGAGATCAACAAAGGACAAAGAAAAGGATATTAAAACTGCTACAATTGATATGCTCCATATTCTTGTGCATATGAGGAAAAGCATGAACATGAGAGAAATATGTGACATAAAAATGTCACAGAAAAACTTTAAGAAAGGAAAATGCATCTGAAATGAAGCACACAATGGATAAAATTATAAGCAAACTGATCAGAGAAATACAAAATATGAATGCTGCCATATATGTACAAAAATGTGTGGTTATATTAACTCTCCCTGGAAAAAACCACCAAATACGGTGCTACTAATGAATTCTGTTAGACATTTCAGAAGGAAAAATTGCCAAATGTACAGTTTTTTTCCGTAAAATAAAGGAGGATAAATAGCTGCTCAGTTTGACAAAACTCAACTTCCATTCAGGATAAAAAGTGATCAGCAAACTTGAAATAGTAGCAAACATCCTCAAACTGATAAAGGATCGCTACCAAAAATCTACAGCCAAAATCATACTAATGGTGAAACGTGAATAGTTTTTCCTTAAGTGTGGAAACAAAACTAGGATACCTGTTTTCATCAGTTTTATTTGACATTGTACTAGATGACTTAACCATTCCAATAAGGTAAGAAAAATATAGTTAAAGATTAAAACGAAGACGTAAAAATTGTCTATTTGCAGATGTTATGATTGTTTACATAGAAAAATCTCGGGAAATCTATAATACAGCTAAGAAACCAAATTATTGAATGTATCACATTAGCAGAACACAGGTTTAACATAAAAATTGACTGTATTTGTATATGTAACAGCAAAGATTGAAAATTTGAAATTTAAAAAATGAATTAGTTTAATTTAATTTCAATTAATTTTTTAAATTAAAAATAACTCCATTTGTGGTAGAAAAAGTACATAAGACTATATCTAAAAAA
Organism: Lipotes vexillifer; assembly: GCF_000442215.2. Taxonomy (NCBI): domain Eukaryota; kingdom Metazoa; phylum Chordata; class Mammalia; order Artiodactyla; family Lipotidae; genus Lipotes; species Lipotes vexillifer. The sequence goes on from NW_006774650.1 coordinate 336,868, forward strand.
TTGTGCACAAGTGTTGTACATTGAGAAGTAAAAATATTGCTGAGAGAAGTTACATAAATGGAAAGATATGCTATGTTTGTAGATTAGAATATCAACAGTGCAGTAATAACAGTTCTCCCCATACTGATTTCTAGATTAAATTACATTTCCAATGAAAATACAGCAGGTTTTATTTCTGGAAATTGACAGAATTATTTTTTAATTAATAAAAGAATTCAAAAGACCTATAAGATTCAAACAATATTTAAAAAGAATAATGTTGGATAAGTTACCTTATTTCAAGATTTACAATAAAGCTATAGTAATCAGGATTTTTTTTTTCAGAAAAAGAAATACATAGCTCATTGAAAAAGAATGGAGAGTCCAGAAATATAGTCAATTGATTTTTGTCAAAATGCATATGGTCTATTTTTCTCTTGGTTCATTTGTTATCTTGGCAACAGTGAAAGACTTTCATGATTATCTACCATCATCTTCTATTAAGAAGAGAAATGAATATTTAAGTTGTTCCAATAATAAACTTAGAAAATACATACTGGTCAAAAAGTGGATAAGGCAGAAAATTTCAGGAAAATGACTTGCATTGAAATTCATTTTATTGTTTGACTTACAGGAAAGTCAGACTTTTCAGCCAGCCTTAACTGATAATAGGAAGAATGTGTTATCAAATCTGTTTGCACTTCATACCTTGCTGTTCACAGTTTTAAGTGAAAAATATAACTTGCTAGGAAAAAAATATATTTAAAGTTCTCACCTATTCTCCTAGATTCCTGAGTTCTTTAAAAGCAGTCCTTCTGACATGGTAATTGCATTCCCCTGGCATGTGCAAATATTTAATTGGGCTAAAGATTCTCAAGTATAAAACTTGGTTAGATAACAGTGAGGTGAATCATACATACCAAATACATGTAGCTCTCTTCCTCATGGAGAAGTTTTCCAAATACACACAAGTCTCAGTAAAGCTCAATAGACAAATTATGTAACAATGAAATGATATATGCATTTAAGTACTTGAACACCTAAATTAACTTTATCACTCCACAGGACTGTGATCATCAACTAATCGAGAAAGTTATGTTATTGTCTAGATGGACTAATAGATCAAGGGAACAGAAGAGTGATGAAATAGAACTATAAATATATGGGAGTTAACTTTTTTCAAAGATGCAAAGGCAATTCAGTGGGGAAATATAGTCTTTTTAAGAAATGGGTTGAACCCATTGGATTTCCATATACAAAAAATAATAATTTTGATCCATATTTTGTACGACAATACAGAATTACCTAATTAACTCAGACGTATTGTGAATATACGTGTAACAGCTAGTATTAGAAAACTTCTAAAAGAAAACATCAGAAAAAATGTTTATGACCTCACTTAGGCAAAGATGTCTTAAATAGGAAACAAAGCACAAGCCATTAAAAAAAAAAAAGATAATTCGAACTTCATAAAAGTTGAAAAGTTTTGCTCTTTGAAAGGCACTGTTAAGAAAATGAAAGGATAAATTACAGACTGGGGTAAAATATATGAAAATTGTATATCTGGTAAAGGACTTTTAAACATAATGTTTTAAAAACACTTTAAACTTAATGACAAGAAAGTGAACACTCATAAATAAAGGGCAAAATATTTCAAATGGAACGTCTTCAAAAAATGTATGAATGACAAATGAGTGAAGTAAATCGTGGAAAGAGAAATACATATTATAACATTTACATCAAACTCTATATGATGCAAAATAACCTATAGTGTCAGAAAGTAGTTCAGTGGTTTCCAGGACGAGAATAGGGCAGGGAGGGGAAGGAGGGAGAGATTACAAGGGGGTATGAGGCAATTTCTGGGAGTGGTGGATTTGTTCAAAGTCTTGTTTATGTTGATGGTTTCATGGACAATATATACACATATGTATTTATACCAAAATATCAAATTAAATGTTTAAAATACGAGCACTTTTCTACTTTTCTGTATGTCTCATATCTCAATAAAGATGATGAATAGAAAAACACTAGAAAAATAGCATTTTTAAGAAACACTCAAAACTAGAATTATAGTTGATTAATAAATTAATATAAAAATTTAAGATATGTTAACCATTCATTCATTGAAAGACATCTGAGGTTTTTTTCAGATTGTAGTTATTACAAATAAAGCAATAATGAATATTAGTGTACATGTTTTATGTGAACGTAATTTTTTATTGCTCTGAGATAAATGCCCAAGTGTACAGTTCCTATACCATAAGGTAATTTCTTTATTTTTCGTTTTTTACATCTTTATTAGAGTATAATTGCTTTACAATGGTGTGTTAGTTTCTGCTTTATAACAAAGTGATTCAGTTATACAAATACATATGTTCCCATATCTCTTCCCTCTTGCGTCTCCCTCCCTCCCACCCTCCCTATCCCACCCCTCCAGGCAGTCACAAAGCACTGAGCTGATCTCCCTGTGCTATGAGGCAGCTTCCCACTAGCTATCTACCTTACATTTGGTAGTGTATATATGTCCATGCCTCTCTCTCGCTTTGTCACAGCTTCCCCTTCCCCTTCCCCATATCCTCAAGTCCATTCTCTAGTAGGTCTGTGTCTTTATTCCTCTCTTACCCCTAGTTCTTCATGACATTTTTTTTTCTTAAATTCCATATATATGTGTTAGCATACAGTATTTGTCTTTCTCTTTCTTACTTACTTCACTCTGTATGACAGACTCTAGGTCTGTCCACCTCATTAAAAATAGCTCAATTTTGTTTCTTTTTATGGCTGAGGAATATTCCATTGTATATATGTGCCACACCTTCTTCACCCATTCATCTGATGATAGACACTTAGGTTGTTTCCATCTACAGGCTATTGTAAATAGAGCTGCAGTGAACATTTTGGTACATGACTCTTTTTGAATTATGGTTTTCTCAGGGTATATGCCCAGTAGTGGGATTGCTGGGTCATATGGTAGTTCTATGTGTAGTTTTTTAAGGAACCTCTGTACTGTTCTCCACAGTGGCTGTACCAATTCACATTCCCACCAGCAGTGCAAGAGTGTTCCCTTTTCTCCACACCCACTCCAACATTTATTTTTTCTAGATTTTTTGATGATGGCCATTCTGACTGGTGTGAGATGATATCTCATTGTCGTTTTGATTTGCATTTCTCTAATGATTAATGATGTTGAGCATTCTTTCATGTGTTTCTTGGCAATCTGTATATCTTCTTTGGAGAAAGATCTATTTAGGTCTTCTGCCCATTTTGGATTGGGTTGTTTCTTTTTTTGATATTGAGCTGCATGAGCTGCTTATAAATTTTGGAGATTAATACCTTGTCAGTTGCTTCATTTGAAAATATTTTCTCCCATTCTGAGGATTGTCTTTTGGTCTTGTTTATGGTTTACTTTGCTGTGCAAAAGCTTTGAACTTTCATTAGGTCCCATTTGTTTATTTTTGTTTTTATTTCCATTTCTCTAGGAGGTGAGTCAAAAAGGATCTTACTGTGATTTATGTCATAGAGTGTTCTCCCTATGTTTTCCTCTAAGAGTTTGATAGTTTCTGGCCTTACATTTAGGTCTTTAATCCATTTTGAGCTTATTTTTGTGTACGGTGTTAGGGAGTGATCTAATCTCATACTTTTCATGTACCTGTCCAGTTTGCCCAGCACCACTTATTGAAGAGGCTGTCCTTTCTCCACTGTACATTTCCTCCAGCTCCGTTTTTCGTTCTCAAGATTGCTTTGGCTATTCAGGGTCTTTTGTGTTTCCATACAAATTGTGAAATTCTTTGTTCTAGTTCTGTGAAAAATGCCAGTGGTAGTTTGATAGGGATTGCATTGAATCTGTCATTGCTTTGGGTAGTAGAGTCATTTTCACAATGTTGTTTAGCCTCCATGTGTTTGTTTTTTTTACAGATCTTTTCCTGTAATTGATATCTAGTCTCATAGCATTGTGGTCAGAAAAGATACTTGATACAATTTCAAATTTCTTAAATTTACCAAGGCTTGGTTTGTGACTCAAGGTATGGTCTATCCTGGAGAATGTTCCATAAGCACTTGCAAAAAATGTGTATTCTGTTGTTTTGGATGGAATGTCCTATAAATATCAATTAAGTCCATCTTCTTCAATATATCATTTAAAGATTTTGTTTCCTTATTTATTTTCATTTTGGATGATCTCTCCATTGGTGAAAGTGGGATGTAAGAGTCCCCTACTATGATTGTGTTACTGTCGATATTCCCTTTTATGGCTTTTAGCATTTGCCTTATGTATTGAAGTTCTCCTATGTTGGGTGTGCAAATATTTACAGTTGTTATATCTTCTTGGATTTATCCCTTGATCATTATGTAGTGTCCTTCTTTGTCATTTGTAATAGCCCTTATTTTAAAGTTTATTTTGTCTGATATGAGAATTGCCACTCCAGCTTTCTTTTGATTTCCATTTGCATGGAATATCTTTTCCCATCACCTCACCTTCAGTCTGTATGTGTCCCTTGTCTGAAGTGGGTCTCTTGTCGACAGCATATATACAGGTCTTGTTTTTGTATGCATTCAGCCAGTCTGTGTCTTTTGGTTGGAGCATTTAATCCATTTACATTTAAGGTAATTATCAATATGTATGTTCATATTACCATTTTCTTAATTGTTTTGGGTTTGTTATTGTAGGTCTTTTCACTCCCTGTGTTTCCTGCCTAAGAAGTTCCTTTCATATTTGTTGTAAAGCTGGTTTGGTGGTGCTGAATTCTCTTAGCTTTTGCCTGTCTGTAAAAGTTTTAATTTGTCCGTCAAATCTGAATGCGATCCTTGCTGGGTAGATTAATCTTGATTGTAGGTTTTTTTCCTTTCATCACTTTAAATTGTCCTGCCTCTCCCTTCTGGCTTGTAGAGTTTCTGCTGAAAGAGCAGCTGTTAGCCTTATATGGGTTCCCTTGTATGTTACTTGTTGTTCCCTTGCTGCTTTTAACTTTTTTTTCTTTGTATTTAATTTATGATAGTTTGATTAATGCGTGTCTTGGCATGTTTCTCCTTGGATTTATCCTGTATGGGACTCTGTGCTTCCTGGACTTGATTGATTATTTCCTTTACCATATTCAGGAAGTTTTCAACTGTAATCTCTTCAAATATTTTCTCGTCACTTTCTTTTTCTCTTCTTCTGGGATCTCTGTATTTCAAATTTTGGTGTGTTTAATGTTATTCCAGAGGTCTCTGAGACTTCCTCAGTTCTTTTCATTATTTTTTCTTTATTGTGCTCTGTGGTAGTTATTTCCAGTATTTTATCTTACAGGTCACTTGTACGTTCTTCTGCCTCAGTCATTCTGCTATGGATTCCTTCTAGAGAATTTTTAATTTCATTTATTGTGCTGTTCATCATTGTTTGTTTGCTCTTTAGTTCTTCTAGGTTCTTGTTAAACGTTTCTTGTATATTTTCCATTCTATTTCCAAGATTTTGGATAATCTTTACTATCATTACTCTGAATATTTTTTCAGGTAGACTTCCTATTTCCTCTTCATTTGTTTGGTCTGGTGGGCTTTTACCTTGCTCCTTCATCTTTGTATTTGTCTGTCTTCTCATTTTGCTTCACTTACTGTGTTTGTGGTCTCCTTTTCGCAGGCTGAACGTTTGTAGTTCCCGTTGTTTTTGGTGTCTGCCGCCAGTGGGTAAGTTGGGTTCAGTGGCTTGTGTAGGCTTCTTGGTGGAGGAGACTAGTGCCTGCTTTCTGGTTGATGTGTCTGGATCTTGTCTTTCTGGTTGGCAAGACCGCGTCCAGTTTTGTATTTTGGGTTGTCTGTGTACTAGTAGGATTTTTGGTTGCCTGTCTGCTAATGCGTGGTGTTGTGCTCCTGTCTTGGTAGTTGTTTAGTGTAGGGTGTCCAGCACTGTAGCTTGCTGGTCATTGAGTGGAGCTGGGTTTTTGCTTTGAGATGGAGCTCTCTGGGTGAGCTTTCCCCGTTAGATATTATGTGGAGCCGGGAGGTTTCTGGTGGACCAATGTCCTGAATTCAGCTCTCCCACCTCAGAGGCACAGGCCTGACACCCAGTCGTTACACCAAGGTCCTGTCAGCCACATGGCTCAGAAGAAAAGGGAGAAAAATAGAAAGGAAATAAAATAATGTTATTAAAATAAGAAAGAAAATAATGATTACAAATAAAAAAACCAAAAAAGTAATAGAAAAAAAAGAAAGAACAAAAGAAGAGAGCAACCAAAGCAAAAAACAAATCCACCACCAGTGATAGCAAGCACTAAAAGCTATACTAAGACAAAGAAAAAAAAAAACAACGGACAGACAGAACCCTAGGACAAATGGTAAAAGCAAAGCTATACAGAAAATATCACACAAAGAAGCATACACATACACACTCACAGAAAGAGAAAAAAGGAAGAGAGCAACCAAATCAGTAAACAAATCTACCAATAATAATAAATGCTAAATACTAAATTAAGATAAACATAAAACCAGAAACAATTTAGATGCAGAAAGCAACCCCTAAGTCTACAGTTGCTCCCAAAGTCCACCACCTCAATTTTGGGATGTTTCATTGTCTTTTCAGGTATTCCAGAGATGTAGTGTACATCATATTGATTGTGGAGATTTAATACACTATTCCTGAGGGTGGTTGGAGAGATTCCCCCTTCTCTTCTTTGTTCACACATCTCCTGGGGTTCAGCTTTGGATTTAGCCCCGCCTCTGTGTGTAGGTCGCCTGAGGGTGTCTGTTTCCCACCCAGACAGGACCGGGTTAAAGTAGCAGCTGATTAGGGGGCTCTGGCTCACCCAGGCCGGGGTGAGGGAGGGGTACAGAATGCAGGGCAGATGCCAGCATGATGATGCACCAGCCTGAGACACTCCGTGTGTTCTCCCGGGAACGTTGTACTTGGACCATGGGACCCTGGCACTGGCGGGCTGCACAGGCTCCTGGGAGGGGAGGTGTGGATAGTGACCTGTGCTTGCACACAGGCTTCTTGGTGGCTGCAGCAGCAGCCTTAGCATCTCATGCCCGTCTCTGGTGTCCACACTGATAGCTGCGGCTCGCGCCCATCTCTGGAGCTCCTTTAAGTGGTGCTCTTAATCCCCTCTCCTCGCACACCAGGAAACAAAGACGCAACAAAAAGTCTGTTACCTCTTCGGTAGGTCCAGACTTTTTCCCGGACTCCCTCCCGGCTAGCTGTGGTGCACTAGCCCCCTTCAGGCTGTGTTCATGCCACCAACCCCAGTCCTCTCCCTGGGATCTGATCTCCGAAGCCCGAGCCTCAGCTCCCAGCCCCCGCCTGTCCCGGCGTGTGAGCAGACAAGCCTCTCGGGCTGGTGAGTGCCGGTCGGCACCGATCCTCTGTGCGGGAATCTCCCCGCTTTGCCCTCCGCAGCCCTGTTGCTGTGCTCTCCTCCGCGGCTCTGAAGCTTCCCCCCTCCACCACCCGCAGTCTCCACCAGCGAAGGGGCTCCTAGTGTGTGGAAACTTTTCCTCCTTACAGCTCCCTCCCACTGGTGCAGGTCCCGTCCCTATTCTTTTGTCTCTATTTTTTCATTTTTCTTTTGCCCTACCCAGGTACGTGGGGAGTTTCTTGCCTTTTGGGAGGTCTGAGGTGTTTTGCCAGCATTCAGTAGGTGTTCTGTAGGAGTTGTTGCACATGTAGATGTATTTCTGATGTATTTGTTGGGAGGAAGGTGATCTCCACGTCTTACTCCTCCGCCATCTTGAAGGTCTCTCCCTTTTGTTGAGTTTTAACAGATAGTAAGGGATGAAGGACGTGGGTATAGTTAATAAAGGAGCAACATGAAGGCTCCGTATGGTGATTCTGTATCCTGACTGTGGTGGTGGTCTCATAAACCTACACATGTGATAAAATTACATGGAACTAAATACACCCCCCCACATACACATACACAAATGAGCACAAGAAATATTGAGGAAATCTCTGAATAAGATTTGTGGGTAGTGTCAATGTCAATGCCCTGGTTGTGATATTGTACTATAGATTTAAAAAACATTACCATAAAACAAAATTATTTAAAGAGTACACAATTTATCACTATATTTTTTCTCACAACTGCATTTGAATCTACAATTATCTCTAAAATAATTTCAAATAAAAAAATATCTGCTATGTGTCCAAAGCTATACTCAGAATTCATCTGTCAAAAGATGTAATCAATGAAGAAAAATTGATATACCGAATTTTGAACTCAAACTGAAACAAAGGTAGAAGGGGGTTGGATGGTTTATATTAGGGATGAGAGAATGTACAATAAATTTAACAATATAACCGTTTTGTATTTCTCAAGTCAGGTGACCTTGAGAATTATCAAAATGATATGATATTATTTTATACCCATTCCTATCTTTAAAAAAATCTCAGTAATGTTGTAAAATAAAAATATTTCTTTGATATTGGTAACTATAATTAGTAGTGGAAAATTATTCATGTTCCTAAAGTTACCAGATAGATGATAGAACAGAATACGTATAAAACATAAATACGGTAATATTTTAGTAAAATTTAAAACAGCTATCATATGTATGTATATGTGTCTATGCTTATACAAGGAGAATTTGAGGAAGAACCTATACTAGGATTTTTTTAAAGTTACCTCAGGTGCAGTGTGAATAAGGAATAAAAATAGGTTGTAATTTATATTTGTATACATTTTTCATACAAACACATACACATGTACTTTATATATATTATATATATTTCAGTGGAACATTCTTATTTATTGTTATTGTAATGAGATAAAAATTTTAAAGAAGGAATATTAAATTATAACAAAATTATTACAAAATGCTCAATGTCTACATAGTTTTTAAAATATACGTATTAGATAAAGAAAACAAATTTTAAAATGGATACTATAAAACCTAAGAGAATACTTGCATAGGTGGAGTGAACTCTAAGTTCTAGGTTAAGAGGTCTTAATATTTTATATATGATGTTTCTACATGAAATTTTTTATGAAATTGTCTCAATTTGGAATGTAAGAGAAATGTAATATAATTCACCTGAGACTAGCCAAGATTAATTTTATGCAATGTTTTTATTTTTAAAATGAGTAAGGAAAGATCTTTCCTACTAAACTGAAGAGTGTGACACTGATTTAGTTACAGGCAAACAGCTTTTGTACATCAGAATATTAAGTACAGAAGCAATACCACCATAAAAATGTGTGTGTATATGTGAGTAAATGATATATGATAAATTTAGCACTCCAAAAGGTTGGGCAAATGTATCCTTTAATACAGAGAATGAAAATGGTAGTAGGTCTACAAAGAAAAGTTGGTATTCATAATGATAATAAATTTTAATTCAAAAGAATTTTGTTTAGTAAAACTTAAAATCTATTTCCACTTAATCTAAAAGTCAAATTGAAATGCTAAAAATATATTGTATAAAAATACTTGAGTTAATTAAAATAATGAATAAAAATTTCAATATTATATATTTTTAAGGATTTTTGTGTCTGTGTTCATGAGAGATATTTGTCTGTGGTCTTTTAGTTTTTCTTGTAATGTCATTATCTGGTTTTGGAGAAAGGGTAATAATCTCTTAAAATTAGTTGGAAAGTAGTTCCTCTTCTATTTTCTGGATTGGACACATTTTGCTTTGTTTAGTAAGCATTCACTAGGAATAAAAACATCTGGGCTTGGATTATTCTTTTATGTAAGTTTTTTTTTAAACTACAGATTAATTTCTTCAGTTTGCATAAGCTATTTGTGTTTTTTTTTTTTAATGTGTTTTGGTTTGTGTCTTTCAAGAAAATGTCCCATTTCATCTAATTTATCAAATATATGTGCATAGATTATTTATATCTTTACCTTATTATCCATTTAATTTCTCTTAGATAAGTAATGAAAGCCTCTCCTTCATTTGTTATGTCATATTTGCATTCTTTCTCTCTCTCTTTTTTCTTTCACTGGTTAGTCTGGTTAGAATTTATCAATTGTACTGGTCTTTTCAAAGAACCAGCTTTTGCTTCATTTATTTTCATCTTATCTTCCTATTTTGTTTTAGTTTCTGATCTAAGTTTTTTAAACGTTTTTTTGGCGTATTGTTGATTTACAATGTTGTGTTAGTTTTAGGTGTACAGCAAAGTGAATCACTTATACTTACACGTATATCCACTCATTTTTAGATTCGTTTCCCATATAGGTCATTACAGAGTATTGAATAGAGTTTCCTGTGCTATACAGTGGATCCTTATTAGTTATCTATTTTATATATAGTAGTGTGTATATGTGAATCCCAATCTCCCAATTTATCCCTTTGCCCCCTTCCCCCCTTATTCTCTTTCTTCTGATTACTTTTGGCTTAAGTAGCTCTTATTTCTCTAGTTTCCTAAAGCACAAGCTTGATTTAATTTTTAAAAGCCTTTCTTCTTTTATAATTAAAAAAATAAGATAGAATTGTGTGCACTGATGTATAAAGACACCTAACACATAAGACGAATTGAGAAAAAAAAGAATGATGTGACAGTATTTTGAGTGGGAATTCATTCTTATAAAAAAATTTATGTATGCTCACACTAATACATATAGTAAAAAGTACAGAAGAATATGCTAACAGTCTCAAAACAGATTATCTCCAAGGTTGCAATGGCAAGATCACCTTATTTTTCATGTATAATTTGGTATTATAATTTTTATAATAATATTTATGTATTTTTTGTATTTTATCAATGATTGTATATGTATATGTAATCATCAGTGAGTGGGGAGGCAGAGATGTGGAGAAATAATTTAGTGATATTTAGACAGTTGGCTAACTCTTTGGAATATAAAATGTGAGAGCTGAAGCATTACATTCAATATTACACAAAATAAATTCCTGATAAAAAATTAAATGTAAGAAAAGGTAAATATTTTAAAAAATCAGAACACATAGTGATGATTTACTTTTTATTATATTTGGGAATGGAGATATTTAAAGCATAACTACAAAAGCTTGAATCATAAAGTAAATGGTTTGAATATGGAGGATTGATTTCCTTATGATTTTAAAAACATTAATACAAGATTAGGCAACTTATCTGAGAGAAAATGTTTTCAGAAAAACTGCAGTTATTATGCCATAAATATTTATAGCAAATCCATAAGGATTAGAAAAATTCCAATATGAAAATTGTGTACAATAAGCAAATATACTTAAGAAATAAAGGTGATAGAATGAGAATATTTAAGCCTCAATGATAGTAAATGATCCAGCAGTGGCACTCCATGTTATTTACCTGAAGGAGTTGAAAACTTATGTCCACTGAAAACCTGCACATAGATGTAGATAGCAGTTTCATTCATAATTGCCAAAACTTGGAAGCAACCAAGATGTCCTTCAGTAGGTGATTGATTATTTAAGTGTGGTACTCCCAAATAATGGGATATTATTCTGTGCTGCTAAGAATGAGCTATTAAGCCATGAAAAGACATGAAGTAGTCTTAAATGCATTATTACTAAGTGGATGTAGTCAATCTGAAAAGGAAGGCTACATACAGTTGATTCCAACTATATGACATTCTGGAAAAGGCAAAACTATGGAGACAGTAAAATGATCAGTGGTTGTGTTGAGTTTTGGGGGGAGGGATGCATAGGTGGAGCATAGAGGATTTTTAGGGCAATGAAATACTTTAATGATGGATACATGTCATTATATATTTGTGCAAACCCAGAGAATGCACAACACCAAGAGTGAACTCTAATGTAAACTATGGACTTTGGGTGATTATGGTGTGTCCATATAGGTTCACTAATTGTAACAAATGTACCACTCGGGTAGAGGATGTTAATAATGAGGGAGGCTATGCATATAAGGAGGCAAGAGTTATATGAGAAATCTCTCTACCTTTCCCTTAATTTTTCTGTGAACCTAAAATGGCTTTAAAAAATAAAGTCTTAAAAAAATAATAAAGTTTCAGGTTGTTTGTTGTCTTCTTGTGATGTGTTATCTGCATTTTCATTTTTCATAGAAAACTCAATGACTTGTGTAATAAAATTAATAGACTTTAAAATAAATAAGCCAATTTTAAATACATAAGATTTATAAAGATCATGAAATAGGTTTACATACCGTCGGTTGAGGATCTTGAATCACTTATGTCATTTTTTTTCTATATTGATCAATGGAAGATTGTTGTCATTAGAGAAAATGGATTATGAATTTACCCTTTCTAAAGCAGTGCGTTCTCTCCCAATTCACCTCAAGACCAAATCACAATATTTTCTTCAGTGGTTTTGTGGCTTGGAGTTTGATTGTAAACTTATTGTTGTGGATTATTGGATACTGTATGGGAAAAGTAAGAACACCTCTTATTCCCCAGAAAAGTTTTTTTTAATTAATTCATACTTTAACTTTTAAAATATTTATTCATATAAAGAGATTTTTTTTCATTTCTGAACTTATCTAGGAGAAACTCTATGTCTTAGTTGAATCTCTACCAATTAGTACCATGCCTGGCACATAGAAGATCTTAAATGACTATAGAGTGAATGAAAGAATGGGTGAATAAGTGAAGGAAGTAATCATGTTGACATCATATGACAATCCTTTATTTCCTCTATTAATAAGAACCTTTTGTTATTTCTTCATGACATAATTTTATGGAAGAAATAATAATTTCAATGATATGTTAATGATTTACTTTTTAGAAAATTAAACTTCAAAAGCTCCACATTAAAATAACCCATATCCTCAAGTCATAAAAACTAAATGCTTTAGGTATCATATGAACATGATTGTTATATGTAGCCAGGAATAAAATAGCTCTTCCAAGAAAATAAGTGACCCTCATGGTAAATTGATTCCAGGCTTCCAATGATTACTCTCCACCCTACCCATTGAGACGCCCTCACTTCTGGCATCTAAAAATCCAAGTGGGGCTTCCCTGGTGGCGCAGTGGTTGAGAGTTCGCCTGCCGATGCAGGGGACACGGGTTCGTGCCCCAGTCCGGGAAGATCCCACATGCCGCGAAGCGGCTGGGCCCGTGAGCCATGGCCGCTGAGCCTGCGCGTCCGGAGCCTGTGCTCCGCAACAAGAGAGGCCACAACAGTGAGAGGCCCACGTACCGCAAAAAAATAATAATAATAAATAATAATAATATTAAAAATCCAAGTGCTTTCCTTTCTCTTTCTATATCAAAACAATAACTAATCCATTATATCACTTTCCTGAAATCAGTTTCAACATGTGAAGCGAATCTTGAATTTATAGCTACAGATTTTAATCAATGACTGTGAAACTAACCATTTATCACTTGTTAAATTACTTTCAAGTAAGAGCAGGTAGGTGTAGAGAGAGTTGGCAGAACCTCACCCACATCTGATTTGACCACCCATACCTACACATTTCTGGAGACATTTATCTAATCTCAGGAGAAACTAACAAATGGTGCGGACAATAGCTGGGAAGAGGTGAGGAAAAATGGAGCAGGCTCTGTGATCACTAGCTTCTTCAGGAGCATTTTAACAAAATAACAACCACAAAAGACCTGTCCTGAACACTTAACATTTAATAACTCATATAATTCTCACAACCTTCCTGAGGATGAGGATGATTTTTCTCATTTTCTAATGAGGAAACTGAGGTTCAGAGATTGTAACCTGATCAAGGTCAAACAAGTACACACCTTTACTTGTCTCAGCCTGAGGACTGGACTCCTCCTGCTCAGCACAGATAATACAGTACCACTCCAGCCCCTGTATCAAGTGGGAACCTTCCATCCACTGCCAAAGTATAATTCAGTACATCCCTACTCACTTTCCTAACACTCACAGGTACATAGTTTATTCTTGAGATAACATTTTTATTTTTTTTACTCAGACCGATATATATTTCCCTGCCGTAAAGCCTTTCTTTTAAAATTCTAGAATGTATCACTAGGCTTCTCTATCATTTGAAATCCTGGTGATGAGCTTCCTAGAAAGGTAATGGATAGATGATGGATATTCCCTTAATTAATAGAAGGATAGTTGCATTACTTAAATTGTGGATCAGGAATTAATCTTAGATTTACATGGGTTCCATCTACCCAAATAAGTTTTTTTTTTTTTTTGATTTATTAAATTATAAAGTCTGTAATCAAAAAGAAAAATGTGGATCGACACACCTCAAACTACAAGGACTAGACAGCAAAGCCTATGGGAACGCCATGAAGTGTGTTACAGACAAGATTCTGAAACATAAGTTATAAGCTGTTTTCTTTACATTTCCATTTCAGTAACTTTACTATTAAATAGTTGTTATTCATCTATTTTAAAACCCCAAATTCACATCTATGCTCACATTAAGCTGCTTGTTCATACTGATCCCAGACATCTCATAGGTGCCAAATTTTAGTAATGGTTTTATGTCATTCCATGCAGAAAAATATGACAATGCAAGAGTCAGATGAGGATCGTTAATGCACAAATAATACACGCTGGCCAAAAGAACTGAAGATATTTAAAAAAACTATAAACAGACCTCAAGAAAACTGGGTTATTACTAAACAGCTCTCAACTATTAACACCCAAGTTCCTTAATATTAAATAAATTTCTCAACAGAGACATGTTAGACATTTTAATTACAGGTCTATGCTGTAATTAAATAAGTTTTAAATCATATTACTTATATCCTTGTTTACTAATAATTTATGGTTCAACAACTATGCCATTAATTTAAAGTATTAAGTATTAGTTTAAAGTATTAAGTATATTTTGCATGTGGATAAAGTATATGTGAATTCTATCTGCTATTTTGATGTATATATTTAATATATATGTAAAATCTGTATAATAAAGGTACATGTCATGCATATACATATAATAAAATTTTGAGTATATATGTCACTATACTGCACCTAAATATAATCCTACAAACTAATTTGCATCTAAATAGCCATAATATAGTCCTACAAACTAGTTTGCATCTAAATAGCCATTATTTTTTAACTGAACTTTCCATTATTGTGTTTATTTATTATTTCAGTAAATATTTACTGAATATATAATTTGCATTCAAGTAGAAATAACTTATAATTTGCTTTCACTGAAAAATAATATGCTTAGTCGAGTTATACTACTTAGTAAATTCACCATCAATTAGGTATTTTATACACTGAGCAATCACTGAAGAAGAACCAGTGGGTTTGCCTGTATATTTCAGAACATTGCCAATTATTCAGGAATTTAACCAGCTTAGTTATTTATTTAGCTAACAATCATTAATGTATTTATAGTGATATCTATTAATTTAAATTTCTGATTATTTCATCTTTACAGCCAGGAAAAAACTGTATTTTTCTTGAAGTTATAGCAATAAATTAAAAATGTATTTTTAAGTACATTCACTAGATTTTTGTGATAGAAATTTTACTGTGGACTAATTTTAGCTTAATCTTCATCTGAAGGTGTCTACTTACTGAAGTACTGGGAAAGCACTGAATTTTAGCCTGGAAGATAATAATTATCAGATGTAGGCCAAATTTAATTATATTTATATCTAGAATAATAATCAAAAGCATTAGCCAAATATGGCTATTTCTTTAAACACCATTTTTATTTCAATTGCTCTTTTCCCAGATGTTTACCTTGAGTAGAGGGAAACATTTTTTATTGTATATTTATACTATAATGCTTTGACTTATCTATTCTATTGGCTTGCTGATAACTTAAATAACAGTAGAATGAAGATAACTGTCAGCCTCAGAGAAATAGGGGCCCCTGAAGGAGTTTCTCTCCTTCGACCTGTGTGCTTCATAGTATAGGATCTAATACATCATTCCAACATCAGAAAGCATGACATGTAGTCATCCATTTTGTTTTCTTCTGTTGCCATATTTAATCAAAATAGATGATCTAGAACTTCTTTTGCTGGGCATATGTCTATCAGTATTTTCAGTTAATTATTTTGCCCAAGGTAACACAGAGCTTAAAGAAAAATGTATTTTAATAGTTACAACTCCTATATCATAAAATTTTGATTCCATTAAATGTTATTATTTTGCCTTTATCATACATTTTCTTGTAAGTTTTAAGAAAGTTTCCTTTTATTCATACTATGAGAAATTATTTTTTATTCAAATGGAGTCTCTCAGAATTAATTACGTTATTTCACTATTTGGTATAAATGCTAATATTTTTATAACAGCTTTATTGGGATAGAATCACATTCCATATAATTCACCTGCACTGTGTAATACATAGACATGAATCCAGTGTCATGATTCAGGACACAGTTGTTATTTGACATTATTCCACTCTGCCTGCATATAAGATCATGAGAAAAATATTACGAGGAGTACCAATATACAAATAGTTCAACCCTCTGGGTTTTATACAGGTAGTACCTACACATATTTCACATTAGATTTAGAAATTTTCGCTTGAAAATTAACTTTTAATTCAAATGAGAGTATACTACAATTTTCTTAAAATGTTATCATCAATGTCCATCCTGTGAACAGCCCTATAAATTAAACAAGATAATAAAGTCTAATATTGCTGCAGTAATTTATATTTGTGTCCAAAATATTTTATATCTATTTTAGCTGAGTCAAGAAAATGATTATAGTATTTTATATTAATATAGTAATTTATATTTACTTCTGGAATATTTTTATATTATCTCATTTGAACCTTATAAGATGATTTTATCGCTGAGTAAACTTATGGCTAGATAGCAGACAAAACATGTCTAAAATGCGTATTTTTTTCAGAGATATTAGATACCACAGAGACAGCAATTATGACTATTGTGAAGTAAAAGAAAAATTAATCTTTCCTACAAAGATATTAATATCTGAGAATAAAAATGAATGCTTTTCCCTATTGTAAACTTCTTTAAGCCACTACTTTTCATTCACCCCATTACTGAATTCAGGTAAAGTGCTGAGGATGAGGATGCATGGGATAGTGGTGGAATGGGTTGGAAATAAGAGAAGAATAGAGGAAAATGAAAATAGTCCTTGTTGAAAGTAGGAGAAAGAAACCCCAAAAGCCTTTAATTGTACATGCTGTCCCTTTGAAGAATTTAATAATTGTTCTTGAACTTGTACTAGCTATGGACTGGTCCTAGATATTTTTGCTTTTTATTCATATGTACTTTTTAATTTTATTTCATTTACCCAAGTATTATATGATTTTTCCAGCAGGAGAGAAAAATTTAAATACTCCTTGATAAATGCACATTATTATTTTAGATGTATCATAACTGACCTTTTTCTATCTGTTTAAACAATATACAAATTTATACACTTAAAAATATAGTTTGTCTTTATTAGAAATTATTCATTGAGCTGTAAATAAGAGAAAATCTAACACTGATAAAAATATAAGGCTTTATCTTTCTTACATAACAAGATTATGTGAAAACAGGGGAAAAAAACCTAGTATCAGAACATTAGTGGGTACTTTTTTGAAATATAGGTCTTACATAGTTATATTAACTCCACTATTTCATTAAGATTAATTATTCAAAATTAATTTTCAAAGGACTGGAACTAAACTTTAAACTAAATTTATACATATTTTAAATAAAAAATACAATCTACCAAGAAAAATAAAATTTAAGCATAAAACTATTAAATGTTCATTAACATTTTAATAGAAATTATTAGCTACTATGTTGGTTCAGCTGCTTCCATTGATGCCTGCCCTGCTGTCAAGGAAGCCCCCATGGCTGTCACCTTTATAAATTTATTTATTTATTTTTGACAGTATTGGTTCTTCGTTGCTGCGCGCGGGCTTTCTCTAGTTGCGGAGAGCAGGGGCTACTCTTCGTTGTGGTGCAAGGCTTCTCATTGCAGTGGCTTCTCTTGTTGTGTAGCACGGGCTCTAGTCACACAGGCTTCAGTAGTTGTGGCTCGCAGGCTCAGTAGCTGTGGCTCGCAGGCTCAGCTGCGAGGGCGTCATGTGGGATCTTCCCGGACCAGGGCTTGAACCCGTGTCTCCTGCATTGGCAGGTGGATTCCCAACCACTGCGCCACCAGGGAAGTCCGGCTGTCTAATGTGGCTGGGTTGTTGAGATTTCACATCTTCTTTTTGTCCTAATTCTTCTGAGAGAGCACGTCAAAACCACCATCTCCAACAGTTCTTCTGATCTTTCCAATGGATCTGAATTGCGGCAGCTTTGATTTCTCTCACACTAACCAGGAAAGGTGCTTGTGTGTCCCCTTCCCAAGTGAAGAGCTCATTCCTCTTTGTGGGTTTTCCCTGAGTTCATGATGACTCATTCTAGGGGAGTAAAAATCGGAAGGAACCAGAGGAAATGCAGATAGAAATAAAGAAAATTATGAAGACTTGTGTGAGGTATCAGAGATGAGCGGGAAGGGAGGGCATTAAAGAAGAAACGAAGGAAAGATTGGGAAGAAAACTAGAAAAGTGCACAAAGCTGCTGACCACTGTCTGAAATAGCAGTGTATCAACAAGATGCAAGTGTTTTGTTATGAAAATAATGAATTCACCATAACAAAAAATACTTGAATCCCGGATGCTAAGGAGGAGTACCTATAATAATGACTCCATACAGTCTTGAGGCCCGCACTGCTGTTGCTGAGGTGGAGTGATTCCAAGGTCAGCACTCATTGTGGGAAGATGGCTGGAGCTTCAGCCATAATATAGTGTTCATCAGGAAGAAAGACATAAAGGAAGCTTTCAGCTGCATTGTGGAGAAATAAGTTAGAAGCAGTAACATTAGAAGCTAAATGTCACTCTGCAGAGTGACATTTAGCTTAACCATTATCACCTGCCAGGGTGGAAAGCCGTAAACTTTCCAGCGACATTCAATATAGTATACCTTTGTCTTTTGACAAATTCTGGTTGGTATGCTGTGACTCAGTTTGATCTGAGATTTTTTTGACTTGCAATTAATTGGGTATTTTCCAGACAAGTTTTTAAAGAGAAATTTTATAGCAAGAAATACAATCTGGTATTTACCCACATTGTTCCCATTGCCATTTCTCTTCATTCTGTTGGTTAGATTCATGTTACCATCTAATGTGGATTAGATGTGAATTTCTTTGTTTTCCCTTTCTGGTACTCGAAATATACAGATACTTTACTTCTATTTACATTCCCAAAATCACTTGAACTATTAAATTTTTCCTTCTCTTTATTTTTTCTTGATGTCTTCTGGGGTAATACCTTGACCTGATATTTAAAGTCATTAATTTCTAATTTACCTGTATCAATTCTGTTCTAAATCTCACTCATGGAGTTCTTCATTTTAAACTATTTTTATGTTCAATATTTCCAATTAGTTCTTCTGTTAATAATTGTTAACAAAACAGTTGTTTAGTTTTTTGTCCCTGATCCATATCATTAATATTTATCTTACCTCTTTGAGAATTTTTTAAATCTTATTTTGGCTTGCCTACTGATATTGCTTCATCTAGTACAAGTTTTTAGGTTTTTATATTTCCTTTAGGCCAGTATTCTACCCAAAAGTCTCAAAGATTTTCCTGGGATACAATTTTCCCAGATAAATCAGCCAATTAGGTGTTATTAAAATGTCTGATCAGGGCTTCCCTAGTGGTCCGGAGCCTGTGCTCCGCAACGGGAGAGGCCACAACAGTGAGAGGCCCGCGTACCGCAAAAAAAAAAAAAAAATGTCTGATCATATCAAGTGTTCATAAGGATTTGGAGCAACTGGATTTCTCATACACTTCTGGGGGGTATGTAAAATGATAAAACCACTTTGGAAAACCAAATGGCAGTTTCTTAAAAAGTTAAACATACACCTACAATACAACCCAGTCATTTCACTCTTATGTATTTGCCCAAGAGAAATAAAACTATATGTCTGGAGCAAAACTTACATATATATCTGTAGTAGCTCTATTGTGATAGACAAAAACTAAAAACAATCCAGATGTCAATACTAGATGAATGGATAAACAAATTGTGCTATATCCATACAACGTTATACTACCAAACAAGAGGAATTACATATTGATAAAGGCAACAGCATGAATGTATCTCAAAACAATTATGCTAATATAAAAAGGCAGACATAAAATAGTATATGTTGTGTGATTTTATTTATGTACCTTTCTAGAAAATGCACACAAATATATAAAGACAGAAGTTTTGAGGTTGTCTAGGACTGGAGTAGGCAGGACTAGAGAGCAGGGAGAATTCATAAAAAGAAATGATGAAACTTTGGGGAGTGATGAATATATGCATTATCTTGATTGTGGTGAGATATCGTTACCAACTCAGGTTCATTTGTCCAACGTGCAGCAAGCCAAACGCTGAGACAGAGAGGGTTGCAGCACAGGAAAGGTTTATTCCCAAGGTAGTCAAGTGAGGAGATGGGAGAACAGATCTCAAATCTGCCTCCCTGAAGGCAAGGGGCTTGGGGTATTTTGGGGATAAACAAGCAGGGCTGTCTGAGGTGCGGTAAGTGTGTGGGAAAGGTGTTTGGAAATAAGAAAAAGATGAGGTAATTTTCATTCTTCACAGGTGCAACTAAGCTACAGGTTAGTGCGTTCTGAGGGTGGAGTTTTGGGTGCTCTGCTGTCAAAAGGTCTCTGAGTAGGCACTTGCACAAGCCCAGTTGAAGGGTTGTTGTTCCTTACCCGGCTTCACTGGCTGGAACTCAAACTCCATACAGCTGACTCTTAAGTTCCCGGAAAACAGCTTGAGCAAACATCTTAGTGTTTCAGCACTTAGAGGAGATGTTTAAGCTACGTGAGCCTTGGAAGACGTGCACGTTTTTATAAAAACATATTAAGCAAGTTATAATTTAATGGCTCTAACTAATGATTACCCTCAGTTTCCGTATATCTCATCTAGCCTGTGCTCCCTCAGGGGGACAGAGGTGGCAAAATGAATACGTGAAGACAATCCAAATAAGAAAAAGCAAACCTTGCTATAATCAGCCACCACCACTTGCATTTGGCAGAGACTCAAAGTGGGAAAACCTTAGAGAAGAAAAAAGAGAAGGCTACAGGTCCGTCCTGATGGGAGGCTCCTGGACTAGGGAAGCTGTTGGTGGGAAAACTAGAAGTTGGGCATAGTATGTGATGGATGAGGATGTGTATTTGGCTCTCTCTGGCTGGTCCTAAGTTGGAAGCAAAGACAAAAATTAGGGAAGCTGTTATTAATCAATTTCTGCTCTCTGGGGCTGATTGCTTCAGGGATTGTTTGGCTTGATGGACAGAGAGACAGTAAGAGACCGAGACAGGGGAAAAAAAATAGAGTGTGAGAGAGATAGCCAAATAAATCATTTCTATTTTTCTATTTTATTTCAAAACTTTTTAAAATCATACATATAATCCTACTGAAAATATTCTCTCAAACTAAAAAATTCATTAAAGTGCCATATATTCTAATATTCTTCCAGATGATCTTTTAACTCTGGACTCTTTTAACTTCTAACCTCAGAATGTCATTTGAATTTCCAACAGTGGCTCTGAACACATCAGTTGGCCCTTTTTTCTTTTTTTTTTCTTTGTTAAACACACTATGCTTTTAAAATTCTATATGCTTTTCATTTCATTCCTGTGGGATGCCGAAAGATATTTGAGGAGGTTGATGCCTATTTTTATGGAACTTTACAAAAATGCATGGTGTCTAAATTTAAATAAAATAAAAATAGGCAGTGGAGAAGAAAATTGGGTTTTTGAGAAAAAGATTTGAAGCAATAGAGGTGAAAGTTTGATAAAAGCAGTAGTCCCAGGATATCTGTATTAGGCAGTTGAGGATGAGTTTGGGAAGGGAGTTAGGGAGAGTCTGGTATTCAGAGAGTATTTCAAAGAATTTCTCAGCTTTCAGGGTCACCATTTACATGCAGAGAAGTAAAGCAGGATTTAAGTAATAGATATGTAGGATTTAAGTAATAGAATGAAATAAGGCAAAACTCAGTGGTTCTAGGGAACCAAATCTTTATTTAAAAAGAAGACATTTGTAAAATTTTTGTACATCTGAAGGGAAAAAAAACCTAAGTGAATAATACTGAAAATCACACTCACCTAAAGTATGAATAAATAGCAGTTAAGAACTCCTGACTTTCAAACATATGTGGATTTTAACACATGAGCTTTCTTCAGACAATGATTTTAAAACAGGTAGTTTATGCTTCAATTATTTATTAACTAAATAAGTGAACTAGTAAAGTGATATATCCCAAATTAGCATAAAACTTTAATTTTGAGTGAAAAATAAGAAATATTGATTAACTAGAACAACAAAAAGCTATTTATTTTCAATAAACATTTTTTGATTTTACATTGGAACAAATGATATTCATAAGGGAGATGCTTTCTAGAAATCTCTGGATTTTCAATAACAAACAGCTAGCAGTGAGGGAGACTTGAGCAATAAATAAGAACAGTGGCTTTAAAATCAGGCACACCTGTATTCAAATTCCAGCTCCACAATCCATCACCTGTGTGCTCATGAAAACATTCTTTAAACCAGGGCTTATTTTATTCATGCATAAAATATGATAATAATAGCAGTCATATCATTGAAATAGGGGCATTTATAAAAGGCTTACTAGGTATTTGGCTTTTTAAGTATTTCATATGAATTACCACATTTTATTCTTACAGCAGCCTTATGAGTTATGTGCTGTTATCATCATTCCAGTTTTATGGATGAAGATGCAGAGTCACAGAGAGGTGAAGTGATAGACCCAAGAGTCACACAGCTTATAAGTATAAGAAACAGACTGTGGGACTTCCTTGGTGGCACAGTAGTTAAGAATCCACCTGCCAATGCAGGGCACATGGGTTCGGGCCCTGGTCCAGGAAGATCCCACATGCTGTGAAGCACCTAAGCCTGTGAGCCACAACTACTGAGCCCGTGTAACACAATTACTAAAGGCCCTGTGCCCAGAGCCTGTGCTCCTCAACAAGAGAAGCCACTGCAATGAGAAGTCCGCACACCACAATGAAGAGTAGCCCCCGCTCGCCGCAACTAGAGGAAGCCCATGCACAGCAAGAAAGACCCAACGCAGCCAAAAATAAAATTAATTAATTAATTAATTAAAAAAAAAAAACAGACTGTGAACTCAGGCAGTCTGCTGCCTGTGCCTGTTGTGCTTTTATGAGGGTTACATGACATAATGCTTGTGTGTCATACTCTCCATAATTTACCAAATATGCACTTAGGAAAAGTAATACTGTTGGTTATTAGGGAAATAAAATCTGCTACATTAGATGAGCCTCTGTAAGATATATAATGAACACTACCACTTTTAATTAATCATTTTTTAGAGAATTGATTCAAATATAATGATAGCAAAGTAAGATTGAATTTTAGATTTGATACTCTTGGCTGAAATACACACACACACACACACACACACACACACAGCCTTTGTGATAAATTTTTTAAGCTTTAAATAATTACAATCTTATCTTTGGGCCCTTTATTTGCTAATTTAATTGTTTTGGACTACCTGTCTAGGAAAACCACAAACCAACTAACATTCAGAAAGCCATGTATTATTTGGCCTGGCTGAACCTACAAGTTCAAAGGAATTTGATAATTGCCAAATATGTTCTTTGCATTGTATCAGTATTGTTGCTACTGTAATTTGAGGGACTGCTAATAAACACATATGCTGAAAAAGTCAGTAAGGATTTATAGTTAAACCTCCTTTTCCCACATGCACTATTTTCATCTCTTTTCTTCTTTTGAAACTCTGGAGAACATGTTTTGCTGTTTGGGAAATATTTAGGTAAATCCTATTAGGATTAAATAAAATGCAGTGAAAATTAGTTCTCCAAGGGAACTAACACTTCTCTATGGGAAGTTACATAATAACAAGGGAGCTGACTTTGTGACCACAGATGCTAGGTGGAATTGAAAAACTTTTTAGCTAATCTTTGTAGTGGATTTGGAAACCATAGCCCATCAGATTAGAATAAGACCTAACCAGAAACCTGTAAATAAATCTGTACTAGGGGCAAAGATACATTTTAAAGTAACTGAAAATCCAATCAGTAATATTGGACTACTAATGGCCCCAGCTTCTTATATATTGCTTGTGGTGCTGGTGAGAAGAAGAGAGTTTTATAAACTTCTGTGTAAGGACTAGAAAATCCACAAATAGTTCAAAAGACAGAGTAACAGCTTCTATCTACTCCTTGATTTTCCCTCTAACCTCCCTCTGAGCATCTCTGCTGAGACCAGGTGAAAGAGCATTTGAAGGTAAAATGGACATGGAAACACAGTTGACAACTTATTTCCTGGGATTAAGAAGAAAAATAAATTTTGTAAATTATACCTCAGTAAATCTGTGAAAAAGAGAAGGACAATAATGCTCAATGACTTAGAAAAGTCATTTTTCGTTATTCACTCTTATGCATAAATATAGCAAAGTAAATAGATAAATGACATTGAGATAATGTAGACATATATAAAACAGAATTGCTTGTTGAAACCTTTGCTTTTCAGTGGCTCAAAAACAATAAAACACAAAGGACAATTGTAAGCACTAGTCATAGGAAAACTCTCACTTTAAGAAAAGATTAATAATTTAATATAAAGTCAGAGCAAAAGATAATCCCATGTCAATAATGAAAAAATAAATTAACTGTATTTAGAAAAAGACTGCATTACTTTGATAGCAATAAGAAGCTGAGGCACAAAAACAGGGAGTCTATCAATTTAGAGAGGAAAAGCGTGATCAGAAGCTTTTGGTTTTGTCTTTTGTTTCATTGTGGGTTTTTTTTTTTTTGGCTGCATTGGGTTTTCATTGCTGAGCGCAGGCTTTCTCTAGTGCAGTGAGCGGGTGCTCCTCTTCGTTGCGGTGCACGGGCTTCTCATTGCAGCAGCTTCTCTTGTTGCAGATCACAGGCTCTAGGTGCATGGGCTTCAGTAGTTGTGGCACACGGGCTCAGTAGTTGTAGCTCACGGGCTCTAGAGCGCAGGCTCAGTAGTTGTGGCTCACGGGCTTAGTTGCTCCATGGCATGTAGGATATTCCCCAACCAAGGCTCGGACCCATGTCCCTTGCATTGGCAGGCAGATTCTTAACCACTGTGCCACCAAGGAAGTCCCTACTGTTGTTTTTAATCTACACTAACTGGATATAGAATCATGTCTCCACCTTTGACTGAACAGCAAGTATGTTATGACACGTTCTGAGAACAGACCAAGTTGTATTCTAGTGTGACACCCACAGTGGCATGGCCTCTCTCTGGAGGTGGCAGACCAAGCTCATATGGCCTTTCTTAGCAGTTAGAGAGCTGCCCAGGCCCTGGAGCCAGATTTTGGAATTTTGACTTTCGCCTTGGTTACAATTACAATTATAGCTGTTAATCATGGCTAATTGAGAGCAGAGCAACATATCTGTCACTTGTAGGGGGAAAGGCATGTTTAGAATTCCTGTATACAAAGCTTCCACAAAAAACTTGGCTAGAGAGAGCAGAAATGAGGAAGGAGGTGGTTTAGCCATGGCCCCGTGGATATTAAACTACCATGAGTGTTTCGAATTGAACTGGAATGGCTAGGTAGAGTAAGATTGAAAAAGAAAGGCTGGCTGTTTGCCTCATGAAGGCATTAGAACCTCCTGGCAGATGCCAGAACTACTTTTAGTATAGATGGCTCCAAAATACTGTTGCCAGAGCCCCAAGGTCCTCCCCACAGCATCAGCCTTTGGATACAATATCTGCGTCAACTCTCCCAGATACCATCCCAGATCTTAGGATTCATCTCTTTTATGCTGGCCCTCTGCCCAGGTGCAGATACTGACTTGTCTTAAATTTCCAGCACTGCGACACTGACCAGCAACCTTCAGTTTAGCAGAAGCATGAAGGGGCTCAAGTAGAACCAAACCCAGAGGTTCTAAATAACAAGATATTTTTTAAAAGACTGAGAAATTAGAATAGATAATGTTGCCACAGGAATCTCACATTTTACCCTGCTTTTAAAGCAGTGTAACAGTTAATCTTTTACAAAGTTAATATTTTGTATTTACAGCTAATATTTTACAAAGTATTTCCCACCTACATTATGTAATCTTTATAGCGACAGTATAAACTACGTATTATGAAGAAACCTATTTTGCAAATAGGAAGAAACATGAATCTTGCACGCGACCACAGAGGGTGAGTGCCCGGGCAGTGACTCAGACTCTGACCCTAATTCCACATCTGTGCTCCTTCCACAGAAATGTTGTTGTTTGGTTGTGAAATCTAAATAGAAGTCTAAACAAATGCTGTCAGAAAAAGAACAAGGCTAAACATAGTCAGGAAAATAAACACAAAATACTTTAAAACACCAAAGTAAGCATTTTAATGTTGATTTTACAATGACTGTTTGTATGTTCCCTATACTTTATCTTATAATATCTCCTTCCCATGATGGGTCCAGTAACCTCCCTGGTAGGATCCTATGACCTTAGGCTTTCACTTTCTTCCCTGTCTTACCTGCCTTGAATCCTATCCCCAGTGGATCCCAAATCACCTTTATCTGCCTTATCAACCGTACCTCTTCAGCATGTCTTCTTCCATCTTCTGATAAAATTTACACCCCAAACTGGCCTGTATCTAGGGCTGTATACAGATATAGAACATGAGTGCTTTGCCTAAATAGTTTGGGATTGATGGCAGACATAGCCTCTTTCATTTACCCCTGGCATTTCAGCATTAGGGAGACAATGACAGAAGGCTGCTAGTGTAATTCCTTCCAATTGCCTTTTAGAAACAGTCTCAACCTCATCTTTACACCAGCACATCCCTTTCCATAAGCCAACTATTAGTGAAGGTATAAATAGGGAGAAAACTCATCCCATAGAAGACCTGGGGTGTTTCTGATTCTAGCATCCCTGCTCCCTCTTTCCCAAGGAGACTCACTTCAAGAAAAAGGCTTTAACTTTCCAGTGCTGAATTTTCCAAGTTTTATTGAGATGAAATGGCTACCATTTGGTAAGGAGTGGTCTTACAAGTAAAGGCAAAGGATACATACACAGTAGAATAATGTTAGTTTTTATATCAAATAACAGGGGAAATTTCAGCAGTCGGAATAATTACTGAGTTAAATACTACACGTAGAAGAGAAAATAAGGCCAACTAGTGCTCTGGGTATACTAGAAACATTGTAATCCCATATATATCATGGAAAAGGATGATTAGGTTAGGGAAATGGAGCTTTTGAAAAGAAAGCAATTGGGTTCTAATGTTAAGAATGCAATTAGAACTCCATGCAGTATTCACTAAACTGACTCTTTATGCCTAGATTTTAAAAAGCATTTAAAGTTCTTTACTATTTTCTTTACTATTTTCATAGGTGTTTCTATTCGTGGCATCATTCAGTGATCTCCTAAGGTTGATGATTATCTTTAGTTTCTTAAGTATTCTGCTAAAAGAGATCTCTATGTTAGAACTGAATTCCTGTTGTAATTTTTACTCAATCACTTTGATCTTAGAAAACTGTATTTAGAGACAATGGAAATAGCTAACTCCATGAATTTAGTTAACAGCTCAAGATTCAAGGACATTGGGGCTTCCCTGGTGGCACAGTGGTTGAGAGTCCGCCTGCCGATGCAGGGGACATGGGTTCGTGCCCCGGTCCGGGAAGATCCCACATTTGGCTCATTTGTATACAATCAATAAATACAGTAATTTCTTCCATTTACCAGAGCATCATTTAATTGTTGGAGGTGTGAGGAAGCCAGGCAGAAGCGTCTGTTCTTCAGTAATTTTTTTCTGTTGTTGTATTTATCCCCTACTGAAAATCAAGTAGGAGTGTAAGTCTCCTCTCGTATGCCTCTTTCTTAGGGAACACAAGCCACTTAAAGAAGATGGGCTAAGTCTTATGTCTTGGTGCAGCATTCTGACCCATGTATATGAATGCCATCATTTCCCTTTCCCCCTACTACCCTCACTGTCATGTAGTGAATTACTAAGAAAAAAAAAATGTTGGGACTTCCCTGGCAGTCCAGTGGTTAAGACTCTGTGCTTCCAGCGCGACGGGGGCGCGGGTTCTATCCCTGGTTAGGGAACTAAGATCCCTCATGCCGCGTGGCACAGCCAAAAAAACAAAATGTTAAGTATCTACAAATACCAGCCCTGATATTCACTTAAGGCAAGTTAATTGTGTCTACTCATAATAAGTACAGTAATGATAGCAAAAGAACACTTATCATTTACCAGATACTCTTCTAAGAAATGTATATACACTATGGCATATAATCCTCACAATAACCTGGGAGGTAGTTACTAAGGTGTCAGATATTATCTCATTTCACAATTGAGAAAGATGAGGTAAAGAAAATTTATGTAATTTCCCCAAGCTCTCACAAATTTCCTATGGTCTTCAGGCAGTCCAGTCCCTGAAGCAGTGGTTCTGGCCATTATGCTAAAATGACCTTGAATCTTTTCTTGTTTTTTTTTTTGCGGTACACGGGCCTCTCAGTGTGGTGGCCTCTCGCGTTGCGGAACACAGGCTCGGGACGCGCAGGCTCAGCGAGCCTGGCTCACGGGCCCAGCCGCTCCGCGGCGTGTGGGATCTTCCCAGACCGGGGCACGAACCCGTGTCCCCTGCATCGGCAGGCGGACTCTCAACCACTGCGCCACCAGGGAAGCCCCAATAACCTTCCATCTTGAGCTGTTAAATATGAGGGTGTATTAGATGAGTTCTTAAATTTCTATGAAGTTCTTCTAAACTCTTTATAGTATTCTATAGTAGGTATGAATGACTAATAAACAAGATTAATATACATCCTGAGACTGACTTTTTAAAAAGAAGCTTGCTGACCCAAATTGGTCAGTGTTTAGACAATGTGATTAAATAAAGACCATTTGGAGCAGAGACATTTTCTGAAAAGGTCACCTTCCCTCAGCTTCTTAAGAGGTTCATCATGGAAGCAGACTATGCCAAAGATAGATATGGGTCCTAGTTATTTTAATGTGATTTCATTTGTAAATGAAAACATAGTCTTTCTGTGGTCCTATTCTGAATTGGATAAGCATTCTAAAATTATTTTTAAAATATCATTTAAATGACCATAGAGTCACTCTTAGAATGTTTTTATTTAATGCACAAGTGACAAGATATTTAGTGTTTTAAACACATGTTATGCTCCTGTGGAATGAAAACCTTTTGCTCATGCTACCAGAGAGTATAAAACGCTACTAAATAAATCAGTCACACTAGTCATCTAAACAGGGGTAGGGGAGCATAGCACAATTTGTAGAAACACTTTATGAAAATGTTACTTTATATTCCAGTCAGATCATTCCATTTTTCATGTCTATGTCAAAATACAAACAAGGGTAAAGAACCAGATAATTAGGAGAAGTTGCTCTAGAATATCTCAGAATTTCCCATGAAAAGTGAGTCTTGACTAGTTTTATATTAGGCAAAGGTATATGTTAAATTACTTATGACAGTGATCACATATAAGGAATGAGATGAGATTTTTATCTGATCGTATTGAACATATTAGATGAAAATTTAGCTTCTACAGAAAATGCAGATGTAATATACATTGTATGTAAGCAGATGATTGTATCATCCAGTATCTTATGAACTAAAAGCTTTATTTCAACTACTTAACTGCAAGTGTAAATTGGCAAACCATTTGTATTCAAAATTCTCTGATTTCCCAGAAGAGATAGCAGGTTCCTAGACCTCTACCAAAAAAATTACATTTATCCTGGCCA
>NW_006774650.1:367369-374370 GCF_000442215.2 Lipotes vexillifer
AGGCCACAACAGTGAGAGGCCCGCATACCGCAAAAAAAAAATAAATAAATAAATAAAATAAAATAAAATAAAATAAAATAAAAACACAGTGTGAGAAGTGCAGTTGGATCCAACAGCAGTAATGGAAGTGAACGGTCATTTGCTGGAGGTACTTAAAGTTGCTCATCAAAAGTTAAGTCATGTTACAGTCATTCTTAGCCATGTAGAAGCATAAGTAGATTGAGTTCTTAAAAGTTGTCCCCTGCTTTTCTGAATATTTTACATACTTGATGCAAGGAGGTTAATAGGTTACTATATATTGATATGCTTAGTATTTAGAAGTATATTTATGATGTAAGTATCAATAATAAAAGATGAGGAGGGTAAGCCAGCTGGATAGGATAGCATACAATTGTTTAAAAACTTTAAGTGCCCTCAAGTTTCTTCCTGAAGAGAAGTAATAAAGCCCACAACACCTGTCACCATTTTAGATCCAATCATCTGGCAGAAGAGTTGATGCAGAAAATATGCCAACCCACAGGCATTAGTCAGAGCATCATGTGTTGCCAAAGTGTTGTTCATGGTATTTGCATTTGCTTGAGGTGGCACAGGTGGCAGTAGGAAAGAGAGATGGGCCAGACCCTTTGTAAGGAGTTGCAGACAATTTCTGGACTGTCCTTCATAAGCCAAAAGAAGTGAATGTAAAACAGAATCATTAAATGGTTTTAGCCTACTTCCTTCCACTTAACTGACTTGGGGATATGCCCACTGCTAGACTGAGCCCCTGGCATATTGATTCTCCAGGATGCCCACACAATTCTCTGCCTGACAGTGGAGTTGAATGCTTCCAACAACAGTAGTCTCTTTTCCAAAACTTGTTTATGCCATTTATGTTATTATTCTAATTAAGTTAGAATAATTAATTAATTAAATTTAATTAAGTTAAATGCTTTCAACATGGCATAAAAAATTTGATGTTAAATGTGAGATGACTGTAAAAGATTGGGGAAAATGAGATTTACATTTGTCACCCAGAGTCCTCTTAAAATATATTTAAGTTCATATTCTAATTTAAAGAAACCCAAACTGAAAACATAGATGCCCTGTGAATACAGGTTAGATAAGAAAGAGCTGAAACTGAATCAGTTTGAGGCATATATTGGTATTAGAAAATAAACAGTATGCATTTTAAGTTAAATATGTATGGATGGATATGCTTTCCAACATTATTTTTTAGGTTAACCATTTCAAGCTTTTATTGTATCTGTCAATTAAATTAGTGAAATAAATGGAGTGTGACATAAATATGCTCATCATATGGTTTGTGTGTTTTTGGGTGCAGGTAACAAATTGCAACATGCCCTGACCTACTATCTTATAATGTTCTATCCTTTGCCCCACAATCAGAGTCATTGTAATTGGAAGTCAAAATCTATCTTGGTAGGGTTTGAGTCTTCCACAATGGATTCTCATTTTTTTTTTTTTGACAAAAAAAACCCCTACATGTATGTTTATATATATATATATGTGTGTGTGTGTGTATATATATATATATATATGTGTGTGTGTGTGTGTGTGTGTGTATATACACACACACACACACACACACACATATATATATATATATATACACACACACACACATATATATATATATAAACATACATCACACACACAACATAGATAGATAGTTATTCTTATGTTTCAGAATTTGCAAGGCTGGTATCTGATAATTCCATAGATTATGCTTTATTACATTTTAAAATGAAAGGAAAATGGATTTTTCTCAAGGAAATTGAAACATTATAGTACGATTTGGTGTGAGAAGGAAGATAATAATGTCAGGACATTGAGCTTTCTGTTATACCCTCCTTATAATCCAGAGATGGCACTATTGTTTGGAATATGTCAACAGCATTTAATGAATTATTTCCTTGGTCTATAAGCTACCCCTACAAAAATAAACACAGAGAATTTAAAGTCACACCTTGTCTTAGAATGAATTTCTGTAATTCCAAAACCTGTCTAACATATCAGGGGAATAATTTATAATTTAAGAGAACCTGACTCAGTGATAAAGCAAGACTGTGAATGTATAAATTATCTCACAAGAAGCTTGAGCCACTGGTGATATATTATTTATGCATTGTCATGGGAAAAGGGCCAGTATTGCTTTCCCTGGTTAAATGCTTTGAAAGTAGTGTTCTACATTGCATCAAATATTGTGACTTCATACAGGTGAGTTTATTTTTGTCAGTATATGTCCTGATTAAACCATTTTGTATATAAAGCATTAATTTATAATTTTCTTCTAGGTTTTCCTTGCTGTGTATAATTTACACAAATATTTACTTTTCAGTGTGATGTAACATCCAACATATATAGGTAACGCTCCATGTAAGTTACTCGTGTGAAGTTAAAAGCAGATGGCCTTTGTCATCTGAAAACACAAATTCAAATTCTGTGCCTTTCTACTTGCTAGCTCTTTTTTTAAATTAATTTTTATTAGAGTATAGTTGCTTTACAATGTTGTATTAGTTTCTACTGTACAGCAAAATGAATCAGTTTATACATATACATATATCCCCTCTTTTTTGGATTTCCTTCCCATTTAGGTCACCACAGTGCATTAAGTAGAGTCCCTTGTGCTCTACAGTATGTTCTCATTAATTATCTATTTTATATGTAGTATCAATAGTGTATATATGTCAATCCCAATCTCCCAATTCCTCCCACCCTGCCCCTTCCCCCTTGGTATCCATACACATTTCTCTATGTCTGCATCAATAGAGGAATGGATAAAGAAGATGTACATATATACAATGGAATATTACTCAGCCATAAAAGGGAACGAAATTGGGTTCACTAGAGAGTGTCATACAGAGTGAAGTAAGTCAGGAAGAGAATAACAAATATCGTATATATGTGAAATCGAGAAAGATGGTATAGATAATCTACTTGGTAGCTCTTTATTCCATTCATCTCCATAGGAAATCCAAGGAATCAGGGTATTTCAGCAAGATTGCAAGATACAAGGTAACACATTGAAATCAATTATATTTCTGCATACTAGCAATGAACAATAGGAGAATGAAATTTAAAATACAAATCTTTATAATTGCATGGGAATGAAATACTTAGGTTTAAATCTAAATTTAAAAAAAATGAGTCAGGGTTTGCATGCTGAAAACACCACTATTGAAAAAAATCAATATAGTAAAGAGGTCAAGTCTTCCCAAATTGATATAATGATTTAACAAAATTCCCATACCAATGAAAAAGGTTTGCACATATAGAAAATGCTATTCTAAAATTTGTATGGAAAGGCAATGGAACTAGAATAACTAAAGCAATGTTAAAGAAGAATGTGAGATGAATCATTCTACCTAATTCCAAGATTTACTATGTAAAGATGGTCCTCTACTTATGATAGTTTGACTTAACGAGTTTTTGACTTTACGATGTTGTGAAAGCAGTATGCATTCAGTAGAAACCATACTTTGAATTTTGAATCTTTATATTTTTCCCCAGTCTAGTGATGTGCAGTATAATACTCTCCCATGACGCAGGGCAGCAGCAGTGAGCTGCACCTCCCACTCAGCCACAGAATCACAGGGTGAACAACCGATACACTTAACAACCACTTTGTACCCATGCAACCATTCTGTTTTTCACTTTCAGTACCGTATTCAATAAATTACATTCAACTTTATTATAAAATAGGCTTTGTGCTAGATGATCTTGCTCAACTATAGTTCTGTATAAGTGTTCTAAGCATGTTTAAGCTACACTAGACTAAACTATGATGTTAGGTAGGTTAGGTATATTAAATGCATTTTTTTTTTTTTTTTTTTTACTGGTACGCGGGCCTCTCACTGTTGTGGCCTCTCCCGTTTCAGAGCACAGGCTCCAGACGCGCAGGCTCAGCAGCCATAGCTCACTGGCCCAGCCGCTCCACAGCATGTGGGATCTTCCCAGACCAGGGCACGAACCTGTGTCCCCTGCATCGCCAGGCGGACTCTCAACCACTGCGCCACCAGGGAAGCCCTTAAATGCGTTTTTGACTTACAATATTTTCAACTTAAAATGGGTTTATCAGGATGTAACCCCATCATAAGCCAAGGAAAATCTGTGGCTTCATTAATCAAGTCTATGTGGTACTGGCAGAGAGATAAATATAGATCAATAGAGGAAATAGATAACCTGGAAATAGTCCCATACAAATAATGCTCACCCAGTACTTGTCTAAGTTGTCAAGGCTATGCAGTGGAAGAAAGAGAGCCTTTTAACAATGGTGCTAGAACAATTGAACATCTATAATAAATAAAAAATGGAAAATGAACTTAAGTCTCACACCTTATGAAAATTAACTCGGAATGGATCACAAACTTAAATGTAAAAAGTGAAATAAATCTTTAAAAAATAACACATAGGAGAAAATCTTTAGGATCTAGGGTTAAGCAAAAAGATCTTGACATCAAAAGCATGATGTGTAAATGGAAAAATGATAAATTGGACTTCATCAAAAATAAAAATTTTTAATCTCCGAAAGACCTTGTTAAGATGATGAAAAAGAAGCTAGAGACTGGGAGAAAATATTTGCAAACCACATATCTGGCAGTGGACTAGTATCTGAATCACATAAAGAACTCTCAAAACTCAACAGTTAAAGACAAAACAAATAAGAAAAAAAACTAATTGGAAATTGGCCAAAAGACATGAGCAGACATTTCAGTGAAGAAGATATAAAAATGGAGAATAATAACATTTAAAAATATTCAACATCATTAGCTATTAGGGAAATGAAAATTAAAGCTACAGTGAGACTGTGAATTATTCATACATTTGTGGTGGAAAGATAAAATGGTATGGCCAATCTGTAAAATAAGTTGGCACTTTCTTAAAATACTAGACATGCAAAACCATATGATTCAGCAGTTGCAATCTTGTGCATTTATCTCAAAGAAATAAAATGTATCTTTACACACACAAACACACACACACAAAACCTTAATAACAATATTTATAGCAGCTTTATTTACAATAACCAAAAACCAGAGGGGTGGAAGGGGGAGGGGAATAACCAGATGCCCTTCAATGGTGAATGATTACACTGTGATACATTCATAACATAGTACACTGCTCAGCAATAAAAAGGAATGAAGTTCAGATATATACAACAATGTGGTTGAATCCCCAGAGAATTAGGGTGAGTGAAATAAGCTAATGCCAAATGGTTACACACTGTATGATTTCATTTATATAACATTCTTTCTGTTGATGGTTATAAGGACATACTAACAGAGCTAGATTCTTCTGTGAGTTATATTGATATCAGGCTGTCTATAGATCTTATTGCCTTGAGGAGGAAAAAGGTTAGGTAGTCATCCTCCTCAGACATTTTCAGCAGGTAGAACACAAGTTTGAACCCATGCTTTCCACTATGCCTTAATTTCCCTAGTACCCTAAATCACATACACACACACCTTCCATATCTGATATGCTTAATGGTAGGTACTCCCCTGGTTAATTTAACTCAGACAAGAAGAGATACTATAACCAAAAATGGGATTCACTAAGAAACCAATTGGTTATGGAAATGGTTAAAAAACCAAGTCCATGTTTCTTCAAGGTAGGGATTTATCTTTTATTTAGAATTATTTTTCCTAAAACCCATTTTAAATGAGCCTATGTAATAAAATATTTGTTTTAAAAAGTTTATTTCATAAGCACTCACATAGAACTTGGTATGAGCCTATCAATCCTCCAAGCACCTTAATAAAACTTGATCCTCATACCAATGCTATGAGCTCAGCACCATTATTATCCTCACTTTATAAGTGAAAAAAATGATGTAGAGCGAAAATGAGTAACTGCCCAAGTGGTTCAAGTAGTGAGAAGTGGAAATGGGATTCTTTCCAGATTATCAGGCTTCACTACCTGTGGCCTAAACCATTTCCCTAAATTTATTAAAAATTCATGTTGGTAGTAGACTAATATTAATATATCAGTGTCTTACCATGTGCAGTTCTTTAAATTTAGAAAATCTGAAAACAAAGTCCACTAAAAAATGATTTATGACATTCTAAAACATCCTTCTGTGGTGCATATAAGGACTGATATTTTGACTTAAAGATTATCTTCCTTAGTAATTCATATCAATGACGACAACATAACAGTTCTTCACTGCGTATCTATTATATGCAAAACGTGTGCTAGGCGTATCACATACATAATCTCTTTAATCCCACAGTAACTCCATGAGGTAACTAATATCATCCTCATTCTACCTCTGAGTAAACTGAAACAAATGGAGATTATATGTGTAGTAAGTATCAGAGCTGGGACTTAAACCCAGTTCTGCCTAATAACATGTCATCTCTAAGCACCTCTGTTAAACCTCCCATGAATACTCATTCTGGTAATTCTAAGAAAAACTAGAAGCAGAAAATAATCCTATGTATTTTTCACTTTTGAATAATGTCAAGTCTACCATTAGTTCTCACACTTAAATCTATATTCTTCTTATTAGAAAATAAAACAAAATAGTTTAATACTAGTTTTTTAGCTAGCAGACAGTTTACATAAATTAGTAAATGCTCAAGAAATTATAGCACCATGAGCAAGAGCCAGCAGAGAATCAAAAAAGCAGAATCTAACCATTCAAACACTGTAATACAGATACAGAATATGAAATATTTCAAAAAATTAAAGAGAACCTTAAATATAAAAAAGAAAACTATTTGAAAAAGGGATGAAGCAAAATTACTAATAGAAATACAACAGTGGTAATTTAAACCTACTGGATGCTTTTTTTTTTTTTAAATATTATTGGGCTTCCCTGGTGGCGCAGTGGTTGAGAGTCCGCCTGCCGATGCAGGGGACACGGGTTCGTGCCCTGGTCCGGGAAGATCCCACATGCCGGGGAACAGCTGTGCTGGTGAGCCATGGCCACTGAGCCTGCGTGTCCAGAGCCTGTGCTCTGCAATGGGAGAGGCCACAACAGTGAGAGGCCCGTGTAC
>NW_006774650.1:374380-404611 GCF_000442215.2 Lipotes vexillifer
ATATATATATATATATATATATATATATATAAAATTTACTCCAGTAGAGAAAACTGAAAACAGACTGAAAAAACTTATCCAGAAATTATCCCAAAGATAAAAGGCACATGCATACAATGAGATATGGAGGATAAAGTGAGAAAATCTAATTGGAGTTTCAGAAGAGGAGGCAAAGTTGTAAGAGATAATAACTGAGATTTTCTCAAAACCAACTCAAAGCATCATTCACACTCTGTAAAGCCCACAAACAGCAAAGTGACTCCTAGCTGGACACAGTGAAAGTGCAGTACACCATCCTGGTGTGTTGCTTTCTGTTTTGACTGTTTAGTGTCTCTGTGATTTCATTGCTAATATTTTAAATATCAACTTTGACATCATAGTAATGACCTTTTGATGAGTCATCCCTGGAAAGTTTCCAATTGGTGTAATAAATTTGTGATATGTTGAAGGATTATCAGTTCTAACACTAATAGTTTTAAAATATGTCCACAAGTTCTTTGACACTGTTACCTTCAAAATGAAAAGCCAAATTTCCCACCCACTAATTTCTGTTACTCAGATTTAGGATCTAACAAATAAAATATAGCCAAGGTAATGCTATATGACCTCTGAGACTAGATCATAAATAAAGAATAACTTTTGCTTGCTCTGGGGAAGGCAAAACGCTATGTTGTGAAGACATCCAAACAATCCTGTGGAGAGCCCTACAGAGAGTGAAACTGAGGCTTTTGGCCAACTTGCTAGCAGTGACTTGCTAGGCAAGTGAAGGAGTTCACTGGAAGTGGATCCCCTATCCCCAGTTAAACCTGAGACCTCTATAAACATATTAATTGCAACTTCATTAGAAAGTCTGAGATACAACCTCCCAGCAAATTATTCTCCACAGACACTGTGAGAAATAACAAATGTTTATAATAGTTTTTTTTTTTAACATCTTTACTGGGGTATAATTGCTTTACAATGGTGTGTTAGTTTCTGCTTTATAACAAAGTAAATCAGTTATACATATAATGTTCCCATATCTCTTCCCTCTTGCATCTCCTTCCCTCCCACCCTCCCTATCCCACCTCAACAGAAGGTCACAAAGCACCGAGCTGATATCCCTGTGCTATGCGGCTGCTTCCCACTAGCTATCTACCTTACGTTTGTTAGTGTATATATGTCCATGCCTCTCTCTCGCTTTGTCACAGCTCACCCTTCCCCCTCCCCATATCCTCAAGTCCATTCTCCAGTAGGTCTGTGTCTTTATTCCTGTCTTACCCCTAGGTTCTTCATGACATTTTTTTTTCTTAAATTCCGTATATATGTGTTAGCATACGGTATTTGTCTTTCTCTTTCTGACGTACTTCACTCTGTATGACAGTCTCCAGGTCCATCCACCTCACTACAAATAACTCAATTTCGTTTCTTTTTATGGCTGAGTAATATTCCATTGTATATATGTGCCACATCTTCTTTATCCATTCATCCGATGATGGGCGCTTAGGTTGTTTCCATCTCTGGGCTATTGTAAATAGAGCTGCAATGAACATTTTGGTACATGACTCTTTTTGAATTTTGCTTTTCTCAGGGTATATGACCAGTAGTGGGATTGCTGGGTCATATGGTAGTTCTATTTGTAGTTTTTTAAGGAACCTCCATACTGTTCTCCATAGTGGTTGAACCAATTCACATTCCCACCAGAAGTGCAAGAGTGTTCCCTTTTCTCCACGCCCTCTCCAGCATTTATTTTTTCTAGATTTTTTTTTTTTCTTTGCAGTACGCAGGCCTCTCACCGCTGTGGCCCCTCCCATTGCAGAGCACAGGCTCCGGACTAGCAGGATGCGTAGGCTCAGCAGCCATGGCTCACGGGCCCAGCTGCTCCGCGGCATGTGGGATCTTCCCGGACCCGGGCACGAACTCGTGTCCCCTGCATCGGCAGGCAGACGTTCAATGACTGCGCCACCAAGGAAGCCCTATTTTTTCTAGATTTTTTGATGATGGCCATTCTGACTGGTGTGAGATGATATCTCATTGTAGTTTTGATTTGCATTTCTCTAATGATTAATGATGTTGAGCATTCTTTCATGTGCTTGTTGGCAGTCTGTATATCTTCTTTGGAGAAATGTCTATTTAGGTCTTCTGCCCATTTTTGGATTGGGTTGTTTATTTTTTTGTTATTAAGCTGCATGAGCTGCCTGTAAATTTTAAAGATTAATCCTTTGTCAGTTGATTCATTTGCAAATATTTTCTCCCATTCTGAGGGGTGTCTTTTGGTCTTGTTTATGGTTTCCTTTGCTGTGCAAAAGCTTTGAAGTTTCATTAGGTCCCATTTGTTTATTTTTGTTTTTATTTCCATTTCTCTAAGAGGTGGATCAAAAAGGATCTTGCTGTGATTTATGTCATAAAGTGTTCTATGTTTTCCTCTAAGTGTTTGATAGTTTCTAGCCTTACATTTAGGTCTTTAATCCATTTCAGCTTATTTTTGTGTATGGTGTTAGGGAGTGATCTAATCTCATACATTTACATGTACCTGTCCAGTTTGCCCAACACCACTTATTGATGAGGCTGTCCTTTCTCCACTGTACATTCCTGCCTCCTTTATAAAAGATAAGGTGACCATATGTGCGGGGGTTTATCTCTG
The DNA here is from genome assembly GCF_000442215.2 of Lipotes vexillifer. Lineage (NCBI taxonomy): Eukaryota > Metazoa > Chordata > Mammalia > Artiodactyla > Lipotidae > Lipotes > Lipotes vexillifer. Next base: position 377,004 of record NW_006774650.1, read on the forward strand.
GGTTTTCTATCCTGTTCCATTAATCTATCTTTCTGTTTTTGTGCCAGTACCATACTGTCATGATTACTATAGCTTTGTAGTATAGTCTGAAGTCAGGGAGCCTGATTCCTCCAGCTCCGTTTTTCGTTCTCAAGATTGCTTTGTCTATTCAGGGTCTTTTGTGTTTCCATACAAATTGTGAAATTTTTTGATCTAGTTCTGTGAAAAATGCCAGTGGTAGTTTGATAGGGATTGCATTGAATCTATAGATTGCTTTGGGAAGTAGAGTCATTTTCACAATGTTGATTCTTCCAATCCAAGAACATGGTATATCTCTCCATCTGTTTGTATCATCTTTAATTTCTTTCATCAGTGTCTTATAATTTTCTGCATACAGGTCTTTTGTCTCCTTAGGTAGGTTTATTCCTAGATATTTTATTCTTTTTGTTGCAATGGTAAATGGGAGTGTTTTCTTGATTTCACTTTCAGATTTTTCATCATTAGTATATAGGAATGCCAGAGATTTCTGTGCATTAATTTTGTATCCTGCCACTTTACCAAATTCATTGATTAGCTCTGGTAGTTTTCTGGTAGCATGTTTAGGATTCTCTATGTATAGTATCATGTCATCTCCAAACAGTGACAGTCTTACTTCTTCTTTTCCAATTTGGATTCCTTTTATTTCCTTTTCTTCTCTGATTGCTGTGGCTAAAACTTCCAAAACTCTATTGAATAAGAGTGGTGAGAGTGGGCAAACTTATCTTGTTCCTGATCTTAGTGGAAATGCTTTCACTTTTTCACCTTTGAGGATGATGTTGGCTGTAGGTTTGTCATAAATGGCCTTTATTATGTTGAGGAAAGTTCCCTCTGTGCCTACTTTCTGCAGGGTTTTTTATCATAAATGGGTGTTGAATTTTGTCAAAAGCTTTCTCTGCATCTATTGAGATGATCATATGGTTTTTCTCCTTCAATTTGTTAATATGGTGTATCACATTGATAGATTTGTGGATATTGAAGAATCCTTGCATTCCTGGAATAAACCCCACTTGATCATGGTGTATGATCCTTTTAATGTGCTGTTGGATTCTGTTTGCTAGTATTTTGTTGAGGATTTTTGCATCTATGTTCATCAGTGATATTGGCCTGTAGTTTTCTTTCTTTGTGACATCCCTGTCTGGTTTTGGTATCAAGGTGATGGTGGCATCATAGAATAAATTTGGGAGTGTTCCTCCCTCTGCTATATTTTGGAAGAGTTTGAGAAGGATAGGTGTTAGCTCTTCTCTAAATGTTTGATAGAATTCGCCTGTGAAGCCATCTGGTCCTGGGCATTTGTCTGTTGGAAGATTTTTAATCACAGTTTCAATTTCAGTGCTTGTGATTGGTCTGTTTGTATTTTCTGTTTCTTCCTGATTCAGTCTTGGCAGGTTGTGCATTTCTAAGAATTTGTCCATTTCTTCCAGGTTGTCCATTTTATTGGCATAGAGTTGCTTGTAGTAATCTCTCATGATCTTTCGTATTTCTCCAGTGTCAGTTGTTACTTCCACTTTTTCATTTCTAATTCTATTGATTTGAGTCTTCTCCCTTTTTTTCTTGATGAGTCTGGCTAATGGTTTATCAATTTTGTTTATCTTCTCAAAGAACCAGCTTTTAGTTTTATTAATCTTTGCTATTGTTTCCTTCATTTCTTTTTCATTTATTTCTGATGTGATTTTTATGATTTCTTTCCTTCTTCTAACTTTGGGTTTTTTTTGTTCTTTTTCTCTAATTTCTTTAGGTGCAAGGTTAGGTTGTTTATTCGAGATGTTTCTTGTTTCTTAAGGTGGGCTTGTATTGCTATAAGCTTCCCTCTTAGAACTGCTTTTGCTGCATCCCATAGGTTTTGGGTCGTCATGTCTCCACTGTCATTTGTTTCTAGGTATTTTTTTTATTTCCTCTTTGATTTCTTCAGTGATCACTTCATTATTCAGTAGTGTATTGTTTAGCCTCCATGTGTTTGTTTTTTTTACAGATCTTTTCCTGTAATTGATATCTAGTCTCATGGCGTTGTGGTCGGAAAAGATACTTGATACAATTTCAAATTTCTTAAATTTACCAAGGCTTGATTTGTGACCCAAGATATGATCTATCCTGGAGAATGTTCCATGAGCACTTGAGAAAAATGTGTATTCTGTTGTTTTTGAATGGAGGGTCCTATAAATATCAATTAAGTCCATCTTGTTTAATGTATCATTTAAAGCTTGTGTTTCCTTATTTATTTTCATTTTGGATGATCTGTCCATTGGTGAAAGTGGGGTGTTGAAGTCCCCTACTATGAATGTGTTACTGTCGATTTCCCCTTTTATGGCTGCTAGTTTTTGCCTTATGTATTGAGGTGCTCCTATGTTGGGTGCATAAATATTTACAATTGTTATATCTTCTTCTTGGATCGATCCCTTAATCATTATGTAGTGTCCTTCTTTGTCTCTTCTGATAGTCCTTATTTTAAAGTCTATTTTGTCTGATATGAGAATTGCTACTCCAGCTTTCTTTTGGTTTCCATTTGCATGGAATATCTTTTTCCATCCCCTTACTTTCAGTCTGTATGTGTCTCTAGGTCTGAAGTGGGTCTCTTGTAGACAGCATATATATGGGTCTTGTTTTTGTATCCATTCAGCCAATCTGTGTCTTTTGGTGGGAGCATTTAGTCCATTTACATTTAAGGTAATTATCGATATGTATGTTCCTATTCCCATTTTCTAAATTGTTTTGGGTTCGTTATTATAGGACTTTTCCTTCTCTTGTGTTTTTGTCTAGAGCAGTTCCTTTAGCATTTGTTGTAAAGCTGGTTTGGTGGTGCTGAACTCTCTCAGCTTTTGCTTGTCTGTAAAGGTTTTAATTTCTCCATCAAATCTGAATGAGATCCTTGCTGGGTAGAGTAATCTTGGTTGCAGGTTTTTCTCCTTCATCACTTTCAGTATGTCCTGCCACTCCCTTCTGGCTTGTAGAGTTTCTGCTGAGAGATCAGCTGTTAACCTTATGGGGATTCCCTTGTGTGTTATTTGTTGTTTTTCCCTTGCTGCTTTTAATATGCTTTCTTTGTATTTAGTTTTTGACAGTTTGATTAATATGTGTCTTGGCGTATTTCTCCTTGAATTTATCCTGTATGGGACTCTCTGTGCTTCCTGGACTTGATTAACTATTTCCTTTCCCATATTAGGGAAGTTTTCAACTATAATCTCTTCAAATATTTTCTCAGTCCCTTTCTTTTTCTCTTCTTCTTCTGGAACCCCTATAATTCGAATGTTGGTGCGTTTAATGTTGTCCCAGAGGTCTCTGAGACTGTCCTCAGTTCTTTTCATTCTTTTTTCTTTATTCTGCTCTGCAGTAGTTATTTCCACTATTTTATCTTCCAGGTCACTTATCCGTTCTTCTGCCTCATTTATTCTGCTATTGATCCCATCTAGAGTATTTTTCATTTCATTTATTGTGTTGTTCATCATTGTCTGTTTCATCTTTATTTCTTCTAGGTCCTTGTTAACTGTTTCTTGCATTTTGTCCATTCTACTTCCAAGATTTTGTATCATCTTTACTATCATTATTCTGAATTCTTTTTCAGGTAGACTGCCTACTTCCTCTTCATTTGTTAGGCCTGGTCTGTTTTTATCTTGCTCCTTCATCTGCTGTGTGTTTTTCTATCTTCTCATTTTGCTTATCTTACTGTGTTTGGGGTCTCCTTTTTGCAGGCTGCCGGTTCGTAGTTCCCGTTGTTTTTGATGTCTGTCCCCAGTGGCTAAGGTTGGTTCAGTGGGTTGTGTAGGCTTCCTGGTGGAGGGGACTAGTGCCTGTGTTCTGGTGGATGAGGCTGGATCTTGTCTCTCTGGTGGGCAGGTCCATGTCTGGTGGTGTGTTTTGGGGTGTCTGTGGCCTTATTATGATTTTAGGCAGCTTCTCTGGGAATGGGTGGGGTTGTGTTCCTGTTTTGCTAGTTGTTTGGCATAGGTTGTCCAGCACTGTAGCTTGCTGGTCATTGAGTGAAGCTGGGTGCTGGTGTTGAGATGGAGATCTCTGGGAGATTTTCACCGTTTGACATTATGTAGAGCTGGGAGGTCTCTTGGTGACCAGTGTCCTGAAGTTGGCTTTCCTACCTCAGAGGCACAGCACTGACTCCTGGCTGCAGCACCAAGAGCCTTTCATCCACACGGCTAAAAAGAGGAAAGGGGGAAAAAATCATAAATCTTGCTCTCAAAGTCCACCTCCTCAATTTGGGATGATTTGTTTTCTATTCATGTATTCCACAGATGCAGGGTACATCAAGTTGATTGTGGAGCTTTAATCTGCTGCATCTGAGGCTTTTGGGAGATCTGAGGTCCTCTGCCAGCATTCAGTAGGTGTTCTGTAGGAGTTGCTCCACGTGTAGATGTATTTCTGGTGTATCTGCGGGGAGGAAGGTGATCTCCGCGTCTTACTCTTCCGCCATCTTCCCCTCTGCCCTATAATAGTTTTAAGCTACTAAATTTTGTGGTAATTTGTTATACAGTAATAACTAATTAACAAAGTAAATGACTCTTTATGAAAGAAGCTAGTTAAAAAACATCGTGTTCATTTATCCAACAAAGCAGTGTGGAAGGTTGGAAAAAGGGGCTTTAACAAAGGTGGAAAACTGATAATAATTGATTATTAGTAACATCATGAGCAGGATATTAAGAATAAATCTTTTAAAAAATGTATTAGAGATTCCCTGGAACTTATAATTTCTGATCTTATGTCATTTTTAGATATAAATTATAGTCCTGAGCTAAATGTCATCACAGTTCACTCATATTTGGGGGAATAAGGATATAAATTAGCTGTCCTGTGTCTATTCAAGCTCTCTAATCAGAAGGAAAAAAGAAAGCAGGTTACCCAATCTATCTTCCTTCACATAAATAAATGAGTGATATTTTCTAAGAACAATAGCCCTTATTTCTGGAATGGTTTTAGGAGGATGTACTTGGCCAAGGATTATGTGGAGTAAATAAACTGAAAATCTATGGTTTATGAGGCTTAGATGCCAGGAAAATGTCACATTATGTGGAGTATAAAGTGAAGATATTTCACAAGCCTTTTACAGAGGCTTCCTCCCTCTGTAAAGTTACTTATAGCTCTCATATAGAGATGTCACCTATTTTCTGGGTCAGATTGTTCATGTTCAGTAAGGAAAGAAAAGATCTAGACAGCTGTGCAAGATTTCTTACACCTGCTTTGTCTCAGCATCTTGATTACCTGTATATTTGAAATTATCAGTAAAACTTGATACTGGATAAGATCTGTTTTGTATGAATCTGATCTAAGAATGCAAACCTTCATGTTGGTTCAGCCTAGAAGAACAAATTACCATATGTTTTGTGTTTTGGGGGGTTCCCAAGACCATCTTCAGTTTCAGTGATTTGCTAGAAGGGCTCTCAGTACTCAGAAATGTTATACTCACAGTTGTGATTTAGTACAGTGAAATAGAGACTAAAATCAGCTATAGAAAAAGGCACATAGGGCATGGTCCAGGAGAGCCAGGTACAAGCTTTCAGTTGTCCTCTCCCAGTGGAGTCATGTGGAAAGTGCTTAATTCTCCCAACAATGATGAACGACAGCATGCAGGGAGTATTACCAACCAGGGAAGAAAGTTCACCCAAGCCTTGGTGTCTAGGGATATTATTGAGGGTTATCACATAGGCATGGCTGACCACCTGCATTGCTGACCTTCAGTTTCCATCCTCTCCAGGGGTCAGGCTGATAACAACAGACCCAAGGCTTCAACCATAAATCACATAGTTAGCATAAACTATATGATGTTGTCCAAGGATTCAGGTAAACAAACACATTCTGTCCAGGCAGGATAGTAAGGGTTTAAAGGTTATTCCTAGGATATAAGCAAGAACCAAATCTTTCTTTGGAATATGCAAACTTTGGACAATACAGATCTGCTGAGTGAATCATTTACTGTACAACCTGTATATAATATAATCAAAATTTCTTATGTATTAAACTAGTCTTATAATTGATAAAGGTAAATTGGTAGGAAGGTAGGTAGATAGATAGGGAGATAGATGGGGAAATAGAAAGAGAGAGAGAGAGGAAAAGTAAGAGTCTAAAATCAACAGAACAGACCATCAATAAAGCAATTCCTAAATATTCTAGGAGAAGGAAAATGATCTCAGAAGGTTTGAGATATAAGAAGAAATGAAGAGAAAAAGTGATATCTATGCAGGTAGATTTAAACAAGTGACTGTAGAAAATAAATGTTTTGGAGTTGAAAAAAGTGAGTGACAATCAAAATACGTGAGAATAATAGCTTTATCAGTTTGAGTAATAGGAATTTACATGTTCTAACCTCCCTTTTTTGTGGAAGAGAGTAAAACTATCGATCAGCCTTTATTTTTTAAAATGCCTATGTTTAAATTTCCAAGCATCTCAACTAAAATGGACCCCAATAAAAAGGAATCAATAAATTCAAAAGAAACAAGAAAAAGAACAAAGAAAACATAGATCTCTCACATTCTCTTATTCTCCCTCTTTCTCTTTGGACTGCAGATGCACAAAATTGGACCAATTATTATTCTTGGTTTATGGCACATTATTCTCATCATAGGTCCATGAATACCTTACTTTTAATGAATCACTTAGTCATTTTAAGAGTATAATACACTCTTGCAAAGCTACCACTTATAAATGCATACATACATGCATACGTACCTGGGATATACACAGCAATGCATGGAGAATGATATGATCTTCACCTCATCTCCATTCCATCTTCCTCAAACGAGAAATATTTCCTTGATTTTTTTTGTTAACATTCCCTTGTTTTCTTTCCTATTTTGCCTTAATATGGCTTAACATAATCTAATTAATGTGTGTGCTTTTGTATGCTATAGAACATAATCCCTTTACAAAAAGGAAATGTGTCAGTCTTGTTCACTGTAGATTCAGTAGCACCCAGAGCAATGTGAGATATATCATAGGAATTTAAAATAATTATTTGTTGAATAAATGTATACTTCTTTTTTAAATTGCCAACACTCAGCACAATGCTTATTAGACACACCATGAATGTTCACTAAAATAAACATACATGCATGCATTAAAAAGATGTTTCTCAGAGTAGATTAAAACTCCTAGGTGGCAGTGACCAAATACTATATCTTTTTTGTTGCTGTATCATATTACCTAGATCAATTCTTTACACAGAGTAGTTGCTGAATAATGAAAATAATTGAAAGGAGAATTTTTTTTTCAAAAATCACAGTTACATGCATTTTAAAAACATCAAATATTTTAAAAATATACACAAAGAAGTGGTCTATTCAGAGCATTATTTATAGATATATTTCATTGTAAATTGCTCTCTTCCTTTTCACTCTCCAGTAAGGGACAATTATGTCTTTCCATCTTCCTAAACCTTCCAAAGCAAATGGTATAGCTTTGGAAAAAAGCAGCTCGTGTACCTGCAAAAAGATAACTTTTTATTCATTATTTATCTTAGCTATACACAGATATTCTTCTACGATTGCTAGCTAACCCGTACAGAAGTCATTTTCATCTGTTTACTTCTAGAGTACTTATTACTACTGAATCTAAAATAAATATAAGCTACTTACATTTTGCAGAGAGAATCTCTGGGAAATATACATATAATGTTTTCTTCTCTTAGAAGGAAGCTACGTAACATGCCCAATTGGTATACATTGATACACAGCCACATTTTTTAAAGAAAAATTAAGAAGCTTTGTTCTGTGAATGAATGAAAAGTGTAATCTCAGCAGCCTATAAATGTAAGCTACTGCTTGTAGAACGTGAGGCATACCAAAGGCTAAGTATTAGACCTCAGGAGATTTTAGGAAGCATGTGTACTATACATAGAGAAGGATTATAGCAAAGCAGGTGATTGCCCATGTTCTTCTACAGTCAGCAGATATAATCTATTGATCCAATGACTTTTTCACTGCTAATCAACACTTTCATATTCACATTACCCTCATTACCCAGCTTAAGTTTCATGGTCCTTCATTATCATTATTATCCTGCGTAAAACCTCAACTGTCTTACCTCTTTATTTTATTTTTTGGTACGCGGGCCTCTCACTGTTGTGGCCTCTCCTGTTGCGAAGCACAGGCTCCGGACGCACAGGCTCAGCGGCCATGGCTCACAGGCCTAGCCGCTCCGCAGCATGTGGGATCTTTCTGGACCGGGGCACGAACCCGTGTCCCCTGCATCGGCAGGCGGACTCTCAACCACTGCGCCACCAGGGAAGCCCCCTTACCTCTTTCTTGATTTGTGATACTTGTTTGGCAAGCCCCACCCTGTTTCGAAGCCATTTCTCTGCCTGTTATACAGATCGACTACTAATCCTTGCTTGAGAAAAACACACAGCTGCTAACTTCATCTCATTAAATACACTCCCTATAGCCCAAATGTGACCCTAAGGATGCCCAGTAATCTCATCTCATTTCCATGACACTCTCCCATTCAGCTCCAGTACATTTACCCTGGCCCTCATCCCCGGCTGATCTCCTTGCTTTCTATTTCACAGAGGAAATAGAGGCAATCAGAGGATTATTTTCACACTTTCACATCTACCTATCCCACAGATTTAGTGCAAGATACTACTCTGAGTCTTCTTGGAATGATTCTTTTCCTTTAGTGATTATGCTGCTGACCCATAATTCATTTAAGTTCATTAGCTTTAGTTTTCACCATTTAGAGGCTCTCTTTTTTTTTTATAAGCTGTATAGTTTGAGACAATTATGGATCCACATGCAGTTGTAAGAAATAATACAGAGACATCCTGTGTACCTATTATCTGGTTTAACATCTTGCAAATCTATAGTATAATTTCAAAGCCAGAGTATGGATATTAATACAGTTAAGTTTCTTTGAGCACAAGGATTCCTGTAAACACCTTCCCCTGATGCATAGCAACCATGACTCTATTCTCCGTTTCACTCAGCATAACTACCTAGTGATTCATACAAGTTGTGTATGTATAATACTTTGTTCCTTTTTACTGCTGAGTAGAATTCCATGGTATAGATGTAATACAATTTTTCAATTATTAATTATATTATGTTAGCATGGTAATATCCAAAATGATATAAACAATAAGTACTAGGCTCAATATACTTTTAAAAGGGAGAAATCTGAATAGATATTTTAACAGACATTTTTAAAATGTAGAGCAATTTTAGATTTACGGAAGAATTAATAATATAGTACAGAGAATCACCATATATAACATACCCAGTATCCTCTGTTATTAACATTTTACATTAATTAGTATTGTACATTTGTGACAATTAAAGAACCAGTATTGATACATTACTATTAACTAAAGACTGTCGTTTGTTCAGATTTCTTTAGATTTTATATAATGTTCTTTTACTACTCCAGGATTTCATCTGGGATACCACATTACATTTGGTTGTAATATTTCCTGAGGTTCCTCTGAACTATGACAGTTTCTCCAACTTTCCTTATTTGGATGTTTCTGACAGTTTTGAGGAGTACTGGTCAGATATTTTATATATTTATCTACACATTCATTACTTCATACATTTATTGATATAATGTATTAATATTGTATAAATAAATAATTGGTTTGTATAAATTGATACATTTTATATAAATAAATAGATTTATACATTTGTATTTTGTACATGTATTTATACATTTGTAGAATGTCCCTCAATTGAAATTTGTTGTCTTCCTCATGATTACACTGGGGCTATGTGTTTTTAAGAGGAAGAACATAGAGGTAAAGTTTTAGTCTCATCATATCTAAGGTACATACCTATAATATCAATATGTAAGGCATAAAGTCTTCATCTAGGTTCATTTTTTAAAATATGGATGATCAATTGTTTCCACATTGTTGGGAAAAAAACTATCCATTTTCCATTGAAATGTCTTTGTGCCTTTGTTAAAAATCATTTGAGTATATTTATGTTATTCTTGGCTTCCTATTATGTTTCATTGATCTATGTGCCTATTGTTTCATCAATACCACCCTGTCTTGATTATTTTAGCTTTACGGTAAGTCTTGAGTAAGGTAGTGTGGTTCTTTCAACTTGTTGTTGTCATTCTCCTCCTCTTCATCCTCCTCTTCCTCCTCCTTCTTCTTCCCTATCAACATTTTCTTGGATATTATATGTGCTTTGCCTTTCCATATAAACTTTAGAATAGGTAGGTTGACATCTATAAAAAAGCTTGCTGGGCTTCTGAATGGGATTATATCAGATCTATAGATCATGTTAGGTATAATTCAGATCTTAACAATGTTGAGTCTTCTAATCAATGAACACAAAATATCTCCCATTCATTGAGATCTTGTTTGATTTTTTTCATCTCTTTTATAGTTATCTTCATACAGATCTGTACATATAAGATTTATACTCAAGTATTCACTTTTTTTGGTGCTATTTGAATAGCGGTTCTAAAATAACATCAAATTCAAAAATTGTTATTGCTCATATATATAAAAGCAATTAACTTGTCTATCAACCTTGTATCTTGTGATGTTGTTCCACTTGCTTGTTAGTGTCAAGCTGTCTTTTTAGTAGATTGTTTAGGGTTTTTTACATAGAATGCTTAGGATTTTCTACACAGAAAATTATGTCATCTGTGAATAAAAATGGTTTTCTTTCTTTCCAATCTGTACACTTTTTATTTATTTTTCTTGTTAGAACATACTTTGTTCACAGTCTTTAGAGAGTAAGTATTTATCATACTATTAGGTATGATATTAGCTGGAGGATTTTCATATATACTATTTATTAGATTTCAGAAATTTCTTGCTAATCTTCATTTTTTGTGTTTTTATCATGAATGTATCTTGAATTTTGTCAGATATTTTTCCTGCATCTATTGATATGATGATACATTTTTTCTTATTCAGTCTGTTAGTATGATGAAATGCATTGACTGATTTTGAATGTTGAACTGGCCTTGAATTCCTTTATGAACCCCAATTAATCATCATGTATTTTTGCTTGTGTATATTCTGAATTGATTTGCTAATATTTATTAAGTATTTTTTGCAGTTATGGTCATGAGAGATATTGATCTATAATTATTTTTCATATAAAGTCTTTATGTGATTTTCATATTAGAGTAATGTTGCCCTCATACAGTTGTTTCCTCTACTTCTATTATCTGGAAAACATTATGGAAAATAATTATTTCTTTCTTAAAATTTTGGTTGAATTTACCAGTGAACCATCTGGGCCTAAGCTTTCTTGTTTAGAAGATTATTAATTATTGATTAAATTTTATTAATAGATATAAGATTGTTCAGATTACCTATTTTTTTTTGCATTAGTTTTGGTAGTTTGTTTCTTTTAAATAATTTGTTTCATCTACATTATCAAAAATTTAGAAATTTTAGAGTAGTTTGTATTATTCCTTTTAATGTCTGTGGAATCAGTAATGATGACCCCTCTTTCATTTCTGGTATTATTAATCTATATTCTCTCTTTTTTACTTGATTAGCCTGGATAAAATTTTATCCATTTTATTTGTCTTTTCAGAGAACCAACTTTTGGTTTAGTTTATTTTCTCTTTCTTAGCTGTTTTCTTGTTTTCAACTTTGTTGATATCTACTCTAGTTTTGTTATTTTTCATTCTTCTTTTTACACTGCTTATATTTCTTTTCTTTCTATATTTTCCTAAGGTGGATGCTTAGGTTAGTCATTTTAGATCTTCCTTGTTTTATAAGCTATAATTTACTGCTATGAATATCCCTCTATACCTTGCTTTAGCTGTAGCCAAAAAAAATGATAAGTTCTTTTTCATATTCATTTAATTCATAATATTTAAAATTTCTTTCAAGACTTCTTTGAACCGTGGTCATTTGGAAATATATTGTTTGATGTCTAACTATTTGGGGATTTTTCAGCTTTCTATTGTTCATTTCTAGTGTAATTCCATTTTAATCTGAGAATATACTTTTTGTGATTTTTTAGTCTTATAATTTTGTCAAGCTGTGTTTCATGGTACAGAATATAGCCTATCTTGGTAAATGTTCCTTGTGAGCTTGACAAGAATGTGGAGTCTTCTGCTGTTGGATTCAGTGTATAAATATCAATTACATTAGGTTGTTGATAGTGCTGTTCAGGACTTGTATATCTTTATTGATTTTCTGCCTGCTTGTTCTACCCATTACTGATAAAGGAGTAGTGAAGTGTTCAAGTATAATACTGTATTTGTCTGTTTCTTCTCATCCTCCTTGTGAGCCACAAGGAATCCTTGGATTCTTGCATCATCACAGTGGGAACTCTGGGGGATATCTAGAAGGAAACAGTTGGGACTCCCTTAAGACTGTGATCTCTAGGATTTTCTCACCCTAATGTGAATCCACTCTCAGCTTCCAGCAATTCATCAAAATTACCATTAAATGTTTTTGCCAGTTTGTATCTCCAGCAGCTTCTACTCTAGATAAGCAGATCTTGGTTTCTGTGTCTCTGTGTATGTGCCTTTTTCTCCAGATTTTCAGGTGATGGTTTGCTCTTAGACATCAGTTCTCTTTAGGTTTCAAGAAAAGTCATTGATTTTCAGTTTTTCCAGCTTTTTCAAATTGTAATGATAGGAGTGATGAATTCCAAGCTCTTTACATGTTAGATGTGAAACTAGAAGTCCTCTAAATATACTTTTATATGAGCTTCCAAATAGTTTTAGTATTGTACAAAGTACCTGTATCAGTTCAAAGACTTACAGTAAGTTTTACCAATACGCATGTCCTACAAGAGCCTTTGTGCTTGCCTCCAGCAACTTTCTATAACCAGAGAGAGAAAGAATAAGAGAAAAAAAGAGAGAGAGAAAGCGATTAAAAAAAAAGCATTGATATGAGATTTCAATGTTTGCTATTTATGGTTGAGAATTATGTTAAATATTTCTTTTGAGAATCATAAAATTTTATGATTGGAAACTGACTCAAAGATAACCTAATCAAGTGCCCTCTTTTACAAATATGTAAACTTGAACCTAATGATGTTTTAGTATAATCCACAATATCTTGGAAAATAATTTATTAAATTAATTATGGTGACAAATAAGTAACATACCTCTAGACAATGAACAGATATATTTCCCCCAATTTTTCCTTTACAAGAGCCAACCACCACACTTTATAGAAAAAAAAACTTTTATATCATCATTATTATGACTTATGGTTTTCAAGCAGCATTTCAAGTAGTATAATTAATCAGAAGCCACACATACATAAAATGGTTAACAATGGAAGCTTTAGCATTCTTAAGTAAGCATGTGGGGAGATCATAAGAAATTTTAGAATGTTTTGGGTTTTGAAATCCTGTTACACTTGGTCTCCAACTGTGCCTTACAAGTACCTGCTTTTCATAGTGAGTTGTACACAGCAGGAAAGCTAGCCAAGGAAGGATTTAATAAGCAAAAATGACCTAGCATTTAAGAAGGCTGTGTTCTGCAAGCATTACAAACAATTACTGCTTCTACCCTAGAAGCAGTTTATTCTCATATTTTTAAACATTTGTTAAATGACAGTAGAGCCTTTGATGACTGATTTTCAACCAGTCAGAAAGTACACAACTTTAGCCTTTAAGCCAAGCCTTTCTCCATACCATGCTCAGCCATTTGCCTTAGGTGAGAGTACAAATGATACACATTCACATTAATATACACTGTGACAAGTGGCTTTGAGAATTAGCAATTTCATTTCTTGTTATGCCTAGCAGTTTATTTTATAATTACAAATACATAGCTTTCTTTGATCAGCCCTCTAATATGTTTGAAAGGATTTATGTGTCGAAAAAGAAGAATAACTGCCTTCTCTATGCCTACAAAATACACTAGGAAAAAATTTCTTAGTATGATGCATCTTATGTTACAAATAATAGAACAATTTATAGTTTCTGGGAAATGTAGAAATCGGTTTTTGAAATCTAGAAATTTTTGTTTTTTAAATTGTAACACTTAAGAGAAATTATATACAAGAAATGTCAAAGTCAAATGTAACTTATCTTTAAAACAAAAGGAGACACCTATAAAGTTTACCCATGCTATACTTTCAAAGAAGAGTATGGAATTCTGAGCTGAAAAATAAAAACACTCTTCCAATTAGAGAACAAAGAAAAAACAATAAAAGTTATGGAAAATGCACATAGAAGTTCAAAGTCTCTAAGTAAACAAAGAAACAAACAACATGACCACCTATTGTCATGAATATTAGAAAGAAATTTAAATCTGATTGAGTTCAACTGCAAATCTACTAGATTTCTTGCTGTGATATCTCTGCCAGTTGGAGGTCCAGTCTCTCTATATAAATAACTTCTTTAATGGGAATCTCACCAATAATTAACCAATTTTTAAAAAAATCAGTAGAGACACTGAAGCATCCTGCTGAGATTGAGGTGTATTTTGACAAACCAGTCTTTAGATTTCCCAGGAAATTACTCCTAAAAGCAGAAAAGTTAGATTCAGTATCCCTGGGGGTTCTGTATGCATCATACAACCATCCTTTTACACTCCCAAGTAGTCCCTGAGATCCTCAGGTTTATCTTTAAATTTTAAGGGTATTTTGCATTCTATCACAGAATGTAAACATATTTGGTTTTATGTCAGTCTCTTAATGGGTGATATTCATCTATCAAATTAAAAAACTATACTGCGTTCAAGAGCACCAGCCCACATTGTTTGGTTCTATTTTCTGGAAAATTCTCTCCTTTGTCTCTTTATCAGAGTGTACTCAGAAATAGGCTCCCACAATAATGTGGACTTAAAGGGTAAAACATTTTTAAATGTATAAGTATTTTCTAGTTGAGAGAAATTTAAATAAATTCTATCTTAAACCACAAAAAGAGGCAGGGAAATATTATATATCTCTAAAAAGCAAGACAAAGGAGTTTGTAAAATATAACAGCAGGAAAAGGAAAAAATCCTAATGACAAAAAAATTAAAAATTAAAAAAAAAGGAAAAAAATTTCAACTGAAAGAGTCAAGAGGGATTCTTTGAAGAAACAGACAGAACACTACATATCTTAATTAAGAGAAAAAATGGAAGTATTTTAGCCAAAGTAGGATATTATCCTAATCATAATAGAATATTATATATTCTTATCCCTAATTCATTTGAAATTCTAAATAAACTGGACTGCTTTTTACAAAAATACAATTAAAGTTAAAAGTTAGAAATCCTTAACAAAACAATAACCTGAAAAAATAAAGAAAAAAGTGTTATCAAATTATCATAAAAATAAATGCTGGGTCCAGAGATATTCACCAACGATTTTCTTTAAATATTAAGAAACAGAAATTTTCTATATTTCAACTACTATAGAACACAGAGGTAGAACTGAGTTTTCATGAATTTCCAGCAAGTATTTCTCTGATATACAAATTTGAAAAAGATGGTAAACACACAAACACACACATCCCTTACTTTTCTTCAGTTACTATTAGTTCCTTTGAACAACCTGTAATTTCAACTACCTATACTCCCCAGTCAGAATCTGATTAAACAGTGAGAACAAGGGACATTATTACCATCACAGAGGTTTATTTACAAAAGAGAGGCTTCCCACATGGGCAACATTTTGTAAAGTTCTCATGTTGATTAGCAACAAAATTTTATTCATTTGTAACCCAAGAAGGAACAGAACAAATATGCTATGTAAAGAAACTGTGTTATAATAGAGAAAAGTATTTCAATCCTGCATCAGTTATTACATACTTAGTTCTAATATTTTTTTGGTGGAGTCATTTGGGTTTTCTATATGTAATAACCTGTCCCCTGCAGAGACAATTTCACTTCTTCCTTTTCAACTTGGATGCCTTTTATTTCTTTTTCTGTTCTAATTGATTTGGCTAGGCCTTCTAGTACTGTTTGAATAGAAATGGCATGAGTGGATATTCTTCTCTTATTCTTAATCCTAGAGGAAAATCTGTCAGCTTTTCCACTGTTGAATGTGATATTAGTTCAAGGCTTGTCATATATCACCTTTCTTATGTTGAGGTACATTCTATCTATAGCTAATTTGTTGAGATTTATTATGAAACGTTGTTGAATATTGTCAAATACTTTTTTGTATCTATTGAAATGATCATATGATTTTTATCTTTCATTCTGTTAATGTGATGTATCACATTTATTGTTATGCATATGTTGAACCATCCTTGCATACTAGGTATGGATCCTACTTGATCATGGTGTATGATCCTTTTAATGTGGTGCTGAATTTGGTTTACTATTATATTGTAGAGAATTTTTGCATCTATATACATCAGGGATATTGGCCTGTAATTTTCTTTTCTTGCAGTGCTCTTACCTGGCTTTGGTATCAGGGTAATGCTGGCCTAGTATTGGAAGTGTTTTTTTCTCTTCAGATTCTTGGAAGATGTTGAGAATCATTGGTATTAATTCTTTAAATGTTTGAGGGAATTCACCAGTGAAGAAATCTGGACATGGAATTTCTTTGTTGGGAGATTTTTGATTACTGATTCAATCTCCTTACTTGGTTCAGAATTGTATTTATTCATGATTCAGTATTGATAGGTTGTATGCTTCTAAGAAATTTTTATTTCTTCTAGGTTATCTATTTCTTTTGCATGTAATTGTTTTTAGAATTTTCTTACCATCCTTAATATTTTGTGTTGTCAGTAGTAATGTCTCCTCTTTCATTTCTTTCATTTCATTTTATTTGAGTCTTCTCTCTCTTCTTTTTACTTACTTTAGTTAAAGATGCATCAATTTGTTTATCTTTTAAAAAAATTAGCTCTTAGTTTTATTTATCATTTCTATTTGTCTTTCTGGTCTCTATTTCATTTATTTCCATTCTAATCTTCATTATTTCATTTCTTCTGCTAACTCTACAGTTAGTTTCTTCTTCTTTTCCTAATTTCTTAAGGTGTAAAGTTAGGCTGTTTATTTGAGATTTCTTTTAATGTAGGCTTTTTTTTTTATATAAAATAGGTTCTTATTAGTCATCCATTTTATACACATCAGTGTATACATGTCAATCCCAGTCGCCCAATTCATCACACCACCACCCCACCCCCCACCGCTTTCCCACCTTGGTGTCCATATGTTTGTTCTCTACATCTCTGTCTCAATTTCTGCCCTGCAAAGCACTTCATCTGTACCATTTTTCTAGGTTCCACAAGTATGCATTAATATATATTTGTTCTCCTTTTTCTGACTTACTTCACTCTGTATGACAGTCTCTAGATCCATCCACGTCTCTACAAATGACCCAATTTCATTCCTTTTATGGCTGAGTAATACTCCATTGCATATATGTACCATATCTTCTTTATCCATTCATCTGTCGATGGGCATGTAGGTTGCTTCCATGACCTGGCTATTGTAAATAGTGCTGCAGTGAATATTGGGGTGCATGTGTCTTTATGAATTATGGTTTTCTCTGGGTATATGCCCAGTAGTGGGATTGTTGGGTCATATGGTAATTCTATTTTTAGTTTCTCAAGGAACCTCCATATTGTTCTCCATAGTGGCTGTATCAATTTACATTCCCGCCAACAGTGCAAGAGGGTTCCCTTTTCTCCACACCCTCTCCAGCATTTGTTGCTTGTAGATTTTCTGATAATGCCCATTCTAACTGGTGTGGGGTGATACCTCATTGAACTTTTGATTTGCATTTCTCTAATAATTAGTTGAGCAATTTTCATGTACTTCTTCACCATCTGTATGTCTCCTTTGGAGAAAAGTCTATGTAGGTCTTCTGCCCATTTTTGGATTGGGTTGTTTGTTTTTTTAATATTGAGCTGCATGAGCTGTTTATATATTTTGGAGATTAATCCTTTGTCCATTGATTCGTTTGCAAAGATTTTCTCCCATTCTGAGGGTGGTCTTTTCATCTTCTTTATGGTTTCCTTTGCTGTGCAAAAGCTTTTAAGTTTCATTAGGTCCCATTTGTTTATTTTTGTGTTTACTTCCATTACGCTAGGAGGTGGATCAAAAAAGATCTTCCTGTGATTTATGTCAAAGAGCATTCTTCCTATGTTTTCCTCTAAGAGTTTTATAGTGTCCAGTCTTACATTTAGGCCTCTAATCCATTTTGATTTTATTTTTGTGTATGGTGTTAGGGAGTGTTCTAATGTTATTCTTTTATATGTAGCTGTCCAGTTTTCCCAGCACCACTTATTGAAGAGACTGTCTTTTCTCTGTTGTATATCCTTGCCCTCTTTGTCATAGATTAGTTGAGCATATGTGTGTGGGTTTACCTCTGGGCTTTTCATCCTGTTCCATTGATCTATATTTCTGTTTTTGTGCCAGTACCATATTGTCTTGATGACTGTAGTATAGCTTTGTAGTATAGTCTGAAGTCAGGGAGTCTGATTCCTCCACCTCCGTTTTCTTCCCTCAAGACTGCTTTTGCTATTCGGCATCTCCATACAAATTTTAAGATTTTTTGTTCTACTTCCATAAAAAATGCCATTGATAATTTGATAGGGATTGCATTAAATCTGTAGATTGCTTTGGGTAGTAGAGTCATTTTCACAATATTGATTCTTCCAATCCAAGAACATGGTATATCTCTCCATCTGTTGGTGTCATCTTTAATTTCTTTCATTAGTGTCTTATAGTTTTCTGCATAAAGGTGTTTTGTCTCCCTAGGTAGGTTTATTCCTAGGTATTTTATTCTTTTTGTTGCAGTGGTAAATGGGAGTGTTTCCTTAACTTCTCTTGCAGAATTTTCATCATTAGTGTATAGAAATGCAAGAGATTTCTGTGCATTAATTTTGTATCCTGTTACTTTACTAAATTCATGATGAGCTCTAGTAGTTTTCTGGTGGCATCTTTAGGATTCTCTATGTATAGTATCATGTCATCTGCAAACAGTGACACTTATACTTCTTTTCCAATTAGTATTCCTTTTATTTCTTTTTCTTCTCTGATTGCCATGGCTAGGACTTCCAACACTATGTTGAATAATAGTGGTGAGAGTGGATATCTTTGTCTTGCTCCTGATCTTAGAGGAAATGCTTTCAGTTTTTCACCATTGAGAATGATGTTTGTTCTGGGTTTGTCATGTATGGCCTTTATTATGTTGAGGTAGCTTCCCTCTATACCCAGTTTCTGGAGAGTTTTTATAATAAACAGGTGTTGAATTTTGTTAAAAGCTTTTTCTGCATCTATTGAGATGATCATATGGTTTTTATTCTTCAGTTTGTTAATATGGTGTAGCACATTGATTGATTTGCATATATTGAAGAATCCTTGCATCCCTGGGATAAATCCCCCTGATCATGGTGTAGGATCATTTTAATGTGTTGTTGAATTCTGTTTGGTAGTGTATTGTTGAGGACTTTTGCATCTGTATTCATCTGTGATATTGGTCTGTAATTTTCTTTTTTTGTAGTATCTTTGTGTGGTTTTGGTATCAGGGTGATGGTGGCCTCATAGAATGAGTTTAGGAGTGTTCCTTCCTCTGCAACTTTTTGGAAGAGTTTGAGAAGGATGGGTGTTAGCTCTTCTCTAAATGTTTGATAGAATTCACCTGTGAAGCCATCTGGTCCTGGACTTTTGTTTGTTTTTAATTTTTTAGATCTTTAATCACAGTTTCAATTTCATTACATGTGACTGGTCAGTTCATGTTTTCTATTTCTTCCTGGTTCAGTCTTGGGAGGTTATACCTCTATAAGAATTTGTCCCTTTCTTCCAGGTTGTCCATTTTATTGGCATAGAGTTGCTTGTAGTAGTCTCTTAGGTTGCTTTGTGTTTCTGCAGTGTCTGTTATAACTTCTCCATTTTCATTTCTAGTTTTATTGATTTGAGTCATCTCCCTCTATTTCTTGATGAGTCTGGCTAATGGCTTATCAATTTTGTTTTTCTCAAAGAACCAGCTTTTAGTTTCATTGACCTTTGCTATTGTTTTATTTGTTTCTATTTCATTTATTTCTGCTCTGATCTTTATGATTTCTTTCCTTCTGCTAACTTTGGGCTTTGTTTGTTCTTTCTCTTGTTCCTTTAGGTGTAAGATTAGATTGTTTATTTGAAATTTTTCTTGTTTCTTGAGGTAGGCTTGTATAGCTATAAACTTCCCTCTCAGTACTGCTTTTGCTAAATCCCATAGGTTTTTGGATCACTGTGTTTTCAATGTCATTTGTCTCTAGGTATTTTTTTATTTCCTCTTTGATGTCTTGAGTGATCTCTTGGTTATTTAGTAACATACTGTTTAGCCTCCATGTGTTTGTATTTTTTACATTTTTTTCCCTGTAATTGATTTCTAATCTCATGGTTCATAGCGTTGTGGTCACAAAAGATACTTGATACGATTTCAATTTTCTAAATTTACCTAGGCTTGATTTGTGACCCAAGTTATGATCTATCCTGGAAAATGTTCCATGAGCACTTGAAAAGAAAGTGTATTCTGTTGTTTTTGGATGGAATGTCCTATAAATATCAATTAAATCTATCTGGTCTATTGTGTCATTTAAAGCTTGTGTTCCCTATTAATTTTCTATTTGGATGATCTGTCAATTGGTGTAAGTGAGGTGTTAAAGTCCCCCTCTGTTATTGTGTTACTGTCTATTTCCTCTTTTATAGCTGTTAGCAGTTGCCTTATGTATTGCAGTGCTTCTATGTTTGGTGCATATATATTTACAATTGTTATATCTTCTTCTTGGATTGATCCCTTGATCAGTATGTAGTGTTCTTCCTTGTCTCTTGTAACATTCTTTATTTTAAAGTCTATTTTATTTGATATGAGTATTGCTATTCCAGCTTTCTTTTGATTTCCATTTGCATGGAATAACTTTTTCCATCCCCTCACTTTCAGTCTGTATGTGTCTTTAGGTCTGAAGTGGGTCTCTTGTAGACAGCATATGTATGGGTCTTTTTTTTGTATCCATTTAGCACGGCTGTGTCTTTTAATTGGAGCGTTTAATCCATTCACATTTAAGGTAATTATCGATATGTATGTTCCTATGACCATTTTCTTAATTGTTTTGGGTTTGGTTTTTTAAGTCCTTTTCTTCTCTTGTGTTTCCCTCTTAGAGAATTTCCTTTTGCATTTGTTGTAGAGCTGGTTTGGTGGTGCTGAATTCTCTTAGCTTTTGCTTGTCTGTAAAACTTTTGATTTCTCCATCGAATCTGAATGAGACCCCTGCTAGGTAGAGTAATATTGGTTGTAGGTTCTTCCCTTTCATCACTTTAAATATATCATGCCAATTCCTTCTGGCTTGTAGAGTTCTTGCTGAGAAATCAGCTGTTAACCTTATGGGAGTTTCCCTTGTATATTATTTGTCATTTTCCTTTGTGCTTTCAATAATTTTTCTTTGTCTTTAATTTTTGCCAATTTGAATACTGTGTGTCTTAGCGTGTTTCTCCTTGGATTTATCCTGTATGAGACTCTCTGCACTTCCTGGACTTGGGTGGCTATTTCCTTTCCCATGTTAGGGAAGTTTTCGACTATAATTTCTTCAAATATTTTCTCAGGTCCTTTCTCTCTCTCTTCTCCTTCTGGGACCCCTGTAATGTGAATGTTGTTGCATTTAATGTTGTCCCAGAGGTCTCTTAGTCTGTCTTCATTTCTTTTCATTCTTTCTTCTTTATTCTCTTCTGCAGCAGTGAATTCCATCATTCTGTCATCCAGGTCACTTATCTGTTCTTCTGCCTCAGTTATTCTGCTATTGATTCCTTCTAGTGTGTTTTTCACTTCAGTTATGTATTGTTCATCTCTGTTTGTTCTTTAATTCTTCTAGATATTTTTTAAACATTTCTTGCATCTTCTCGATCTTTGCCTCCATTCTTTTTCTGAGGACCTGGACCATTTTCACTATCATTATTCTGAATCTTTTTCTGGAAGGTTGCCTATCTCCACTTCATTTACTTGTTTTTCTGGGGTTTTATCTTGTTCCTTCATCTGGTACATAGCTCTCTGCCTTTTCATCTTGTCTGTCTTTCTGTGAATGTGGTTTTTGTTCCACAGGCTGCAGGATTGTAGTTCTTGCTTCTGCTGTCTGCCCTCTGGTGGATTAGGCTATCTATGAGGCTTGTGGAAGATTCCTGATTGGATGGGCTGGTGGTGGGTAGAGCTGGGTGTTGCTCTGTTGGGCAGAGCTCAGTAAAACTTTAATCCACTTGTCTGCTGATGGATGGGGCTGGGTTCCCTGCTTATTGGTTGTTTGGCCTGAGGCGACCCAACACTGGAGCCTGTCCGGGCTCTTTGGTGGGGCTAATCGCAGACTCTGGAAGGTCTCATGCCAAGGAGTACTTCCCAGAACTTCTGCTGCCAGTGTCCTTGTCCTCACGGTGAGACAGAGCCACCCCCCGCCTCTGCAGGAGACCCTCCAACACTAGCAGGTAGGTCTGGTTCAGTTTCCTATGGGGTCACTGCTCCTTTCCCTGGGTCCCAGTATGCACACTACCTTGTGTGTGCCCTCCAAGAGTTTATTCTCTGTTTCCCCCAGTCCTGTTGAAGTCCTGCAATCAAATCCCGATAACCTTCAAAGTTTGATTCTCTAGGAATTCCTCCTCCCGTTGCCAGACCCCCAGGTTCGGAAGCCTGATGTGGGGCTCAGAACCTTCACTCCAGTGGGTGGACTTCTGTGGTATAAGTGTTCTCCAGTTTGTCAGTCACCCACCCAGCGGTTATGGGATTTGATTTTATTGTGATTGTGCCACTCCTACCATCTCATTGTGGCTTCTCCTTTGTCTTTGTTTGTGGGGTATCTTTGTTGGTGAGTTCCAGTGTCTTCCTTTCAATGATTGTTCAGCAGTTTGTTGTGATTCTGGTCTTCTTGCAAGAGGGAGTCTTAATGTAGGCATTTATAGCTATAAACTTTCCTGTTAAAACTGCTTTTTCTGCATCCCATAAATTGTAGTATTTTGTTTTTCCGTTTTCTTTGGTCTCAATGTTTGATTTGCCTGTTGATTTCTTCATCGACTCATTGGTTGTTTAGGAGCATGTTATTTAATCTCTACATGTTTGTGAATTTCCTGTTTTCCTCTTGTAATTGATTTCTAGTTTCATACTGCTGTGCTCAGAAAAGAGGCTTGATACAATTTAAGTCACCTTAAATTTGTTCAGTTTTGTTTTGTGTCCCAACATATGATCTCTGCTGGAGAATGTTTCCTGTGTGCTTTAGAAGAATGTATTCTGCTGTTATTAAATGATACGTTCTGTATATATCTGTTAAGTTCATTTGTCTATCCTGTAGTTTTAGTCCAGTGTTTTCATATTGATTTTCTGTCTGGATGATCTATCCATTGCTTAAAGTTGGCTATTTAATTCCCTTACTATTATTGTATTGCTGTCTATGGCCCCCTTCAGATCTTAAAATATTTGGGTGCTCCAGTGTTGGGTGCATATATAATGATTGTTATATCCTCTTGATAAACTGAACCCTTTATTATGATATAATGACCTCCTTTGTGTCATTACAATTTTTGGCTTAAAGTCTATTTTGTCTGTTATAAGTATATCTATCCTTACTCACTTTTGGTTTTCATTTGCATGGAATATCCTTTTTCATCTTTTCACATTCACTCTATGTGTTTCTCTAATGCTGAAATGATTTTCTTGTAGGCAGCATATAATTGGGTCTTGTGTTTTTATCCATTCACTTAGTCAGACATATTTCATGTTTTTGATGTCATAATTTACATATTGTTATACTATTTTGTATTCACTACCAAATTCTTATAGTTATTTTTAATACTTTTGTACTTAAGCTTTTATACTAGATATGTGGCCACCACCATTACAGTGTTAGAGTATTCTGAATTTAACTGTATATTTACCTTTACCTGTGAGTTTTATATTTTTATGTTTCTCATGTTATTCATTAGTGCCCCTTTATTTCAGCTTGAAGAACTCCTTTGTTAAGGCCAGTCTAATGGTAATGTACTGCCTTCATCTTTTGTTTATCAGGAAAATCCTTTATCTCTCCTTCCTTTATGAAGGACAGCTTTACTGGATAGAGTATTATTGGTTGGCAGAGTTTTGTTGTTGTTGTTTTGTTTTGTTTTTCAGCACTTTGAATGTATTATCTCACTCCCTTCTGGCCTGAAACGTTTCTGCTGAAAAATCTGATAGTCTTATGGGTGTTCTGTTGTATACTACCAAGTTGGTTTTCTCTTTAAAGATTCTCTTTAAAGATTTAAAGATTCTCCTTTTGTTTTTAGCTTTTTGACAATTGAATTATAATGTATCTCATTGTAGGTCTCTTTAAATTCATCTTATTTTGTATTCCTTAGACTTCTTGGATCTAATGTCTGTTTCTTTCCCCAGGTGAGGGAAGTTTTCAGCCATCATTTCTTTGAATAGCTTTCTGCCCCTTTCTCTTTCTTCTCCTTCCAGAACCTCTATAATTCTTTTATTGGTGTAGTTGAAGATGAACACAAGTCACTTAAGATATCTTATACTCTTTTTCTTTTTGCTCCTTTGATTGAGTGAATTCTACTGTCTTGAGTTCACTGATCCTTTCTTTCAATTGATTTAGTCTACTGTTGAACCCCTGTGTTGACGTTTTCAATTTAGTTGTTATATTCTTCAGCTCTGTGATTTCTATTTGGTGCTTTTTGTAATATTTTTCATCTCTTTGTTAAACTCCTCACTTTGTTCATGCACTGCTCTCCTAACCTCAGTGGTCATCTTTATGACAGTTATTTTAAATTCTCTATCAGGTAAATCATTTGATTTTATTAAGATTTATTTCTGGATATTTATCTTGTTCTTTTGTTTGGAACATAGTCCCTTGTTTCTTCATTTTCCTTGACTTTCTGTGTCAGTTTCTCTGTATTAGATAAAACAGCCACCCCTCCCAGTCTCAACAGAGTGATTGTGTTTAGGAAATAACCTTGTCAATCAGTCTGGTTGCCTGTCAAACCTTTGAGATTGTCCAAGCTGCCATCTTTGTTCTTAGTAACTCTGCTTCCTCTATGCTGAGCCTAAGGGTGATAGCTGCAGGAAGTGCTTGCCTGTCATTTGAAAATTACTTTTTGCAAAAAATTTAGTATTGTCCTTTGGGTCTAAGCCCTATTGGCTATCAGAGTTGGTGGTTTGAAAGCCTAGCCTTTGATCAGCAGCTGCAAAAGTTGGGTACTAGATGTTTGGACAAGCTTCTCTGAAGGAAAATTTTGGATCCTTGGTTTTATTGTTAGATTGAACCAGAGGGAAGAATGCAGGCTCTTTTGGCTCCCAGGGTGATCACAGTCAGAACCTAGATGCAGATTGTTTAGGAGCTGGAACCTCAGACAGCAGCTAAGCAAGTATGTAGTCAGATCTCTTCCAGGGAGAGACTAGGAGATGAGAATTTTTATCTACTCCCCCTGCACTGAGTTTTGGGGGTATAGCCACAATGAGTGCTTGTGCACCTATTAACAACCACTTTTTCTTAGTTCTGTGAGATTTGTGAACACAAGTCACATTGACTATAAAAGCTAGGTGAATTGGTTGGCCCATCCCCTGGCTGGTAGCCATAAGAGTTGAGGGGCTAAACGTGTGGACAAATTCCTTCCAGAGGATGCTGGCTACTAGGTTTTATTACTGAAACAAGCTGGATGGAAAAGCAGGGGAAATGCCCACCATCTCTTTCAGACTAAGGAGTATTGCAGTTAGCACCTAGATGTGTGCTAATTGGAAGCTAAACCCATAGACAGCATCTTGTAAAATATGTAGACTGAGAGAAAGGCATTTTTGGTTGCTCATGCTACACTGAGCCTGGGGGAAATAGCCAAGCTGAGTGCCTGTGTGTCCATTAACAACTGCCTCTGTTTTTTATAGCCCTGTGGCATTTGTGAACACAAGTTCCTCTGGCTCTCAGGGCTAGATGATTTGGTGGCCTGTCCCCAAAACACGGTTATATAAATTTTTGAGACAGAGGACTATACATTAAATGACCTATTGTATTATTTTCAGTTTACACAATCCAGATCTACACATACAAAGTGAGTAGTGGGTCATGGATCTTTGTGGCCCCTTACAAGGTTAAGAAGGAATGTTATCTCCTAAGGAATTATCTTGTTTATGCTAGGAAAATGCTAGCTTCAAGGTTGAGCAGGTATTTCTGATGATGGGAAGGTTTGGTCAATGCGTAATGAAGATACACAAAGTACAGGAGAGGGGAAAAGCCAAAAGGCAGAGAAAAGTTTTTTATGTTTAAATTTTCCTTGACTTGCCTTAGAATACAAATTTTTATTTCATCACTATAAAGGTAAAATTCTTATACTGAGCATTCCTCTCAAGTAAGGAAAATACTTAAAAAAAAAACAAAACTAGAACAATATTAAAGGAGAAGAACAAACTTGGAGAACTGACACTACCCAAGTTCAAGATTTACTATAAAAGCTACTGTGATCAAGAAAATGTGATACTGAGGAAAGAATAGACAGTTAGATCAATGGAACATAATAGAGAGCCCAGATATAGACCCACATAAACATAGTCAACTGATCTTTGACAAAGGAGCAAAGAAAGGCAACACAGTCTTTTCAGCAAATGGTGCTGGGACAACAGGATATCCACATCCAAAAAACAAAGAAAAAAACATATATATGTGTTGTGTGTGTGTATATATGTATATGTAGACAAGACCTTACACCCTTCACAAAAATTAACTCAATGAATCATAGACCCTAGAGGGTATAGAATATGTCACCCCAAAATACATCTCTTTGATGTTAGGATTATTTAGAGCTGATTATTTTGAGAAACAACAGACACAGAAACTACTCTGAAAACAGGATAGAAATTACTCTTTTGTAAGGGAAATGTACATTTTTAAAGGAAATCTTTATTTGAAAAGGTGTCTCCTTCTCTATACAACTAAGAGAAGGATGCCTAAACACAAAATACTCTTATCAATGGAGAAGGCACCAATTTAAATCTGCATAACAATCCTTTCTGTTGTTTATAATACTTTTCCTAGTCACTCCCATAATTGGTCTCCCCACACCCATCTTTCCTTCATTTAGCTGAAGATGGTACTTAAGGCAGAATTTTAAGCCACCTCTGAGAGATACTCATTTTTCCCTGGGTATCTCCCATGTACATATGAGATGCACATGTTAATAAACATCTGTTTTTCTCTTGTTAATATAACTTTTGTTACAGGGACAAGAACCAAGACCTTAGAAGGGTAGAGGGAAAATTATTTTTCCTCTCCTACAAACATGTAAATGTAAAACACAAAACTATAAAATTCCTAGGAGATAACATAGTTTTACCCAACCAAACTTGGGTCCGCTCCCCAGCATGCAGTAAAGCCATCTACTGACACCAGGTTGTGGTGAAAAAGTGCAGCATTTATTGCAGGGTGCCAAGCAGGGAGTCCAGGGCAGCTAGTGCTAAAAGCACCCGAACTCCCTGATGGGGTGCAGCAAAGAATTTTTAAAGGCAAGGTGAAGGAGGGGAGTCCCAGAGTCTGTTCAGCTCGTGCACAATTCTCTAATTGGTTGATGGTGAGGTAATAGGGCAGTGTTGCAGGGGTTAACATAATCAATCCTTGGGCTCCAGTAGGCCTGGAGGCTATGTGCTCATGGTCATCAAGTAGTTAATGTCTTCCATTTGGTGGGGGTTTTCACATCTCTAAAACAACTCAGTAAATGTGCATCAAATACTGTTATCTAGGTACTTCAGAGAAGAGATAAAGCAGAGGATATGGGGGAGGGGTCTGTTCCAGGAATG
>NW_006774650.1:404621-450655 GCF_000442215.2 Lipotes vexillifer
AATGCCCCATAAGGTCCTGCTCATTTACCATAGGACAAAACCTAGATGACCTTGGGTATGGTGATAACATTTTAAATAAAACACCAAGGGCATAATCCGTGAAAGAAAGAATTGGTATGCTGGACTTCATTAAAATTACTGACTTCTGTTCTGCAATAGACAGTATCAAAAGAATGTGAAGACAAACCCATACAAGGAGAATATATTTGCAGAAGACACATCTGATAAAAGACTTATCCAAAATACACAAAGAACTCTTAAAATTCAACAATAAGAAAATAATCCAATTAGAAAATGGACCAAAGACTTTAACATATACCCAAGGAGAAGATATACAAATGGCAAATAACCACCTGAAAAGATGCTCCACATCATATGTTATCAGGGAAATGCAAATTAAAACAACAATGAGATACCACTACATACCTATTAGATTGGCCAAAATCTGGAACACTGACAACACTAAATACTGGCAAGGAGGTGGAGCATTATGAATGCTCATTCACTGCTGGTGGGAATGCAAAATGGTACAGCCATTTTGGAGGACAGTTTGGCAGTTGCTTAAAAAATTAAACACACATTCACCATATGGTACAGTAACTGTGCTCCTTGGTATTTGCACAAAGGAATTGAAAACATGTTCATACAACTTTATACCAGCTTTATTCATAATTGCCAAACTTTGTAGTAACCAGGATGTCATTCAGTAGGCAAATGGATAAATGTCCAAAGAATGGAATATAAGCACTAATAGGAAATAAAATATCAAGCTATGAAAAGACATGGAGGGAGCTTAAGTGCATATTACTCAGTGAAAGAAGCCCATCTCAAAAGGCTCCATACCGTATGATTCCAACTACATGACATTCTGGAAGAGGTAAAACTATGGAGACAACACAAAGATCAGTTGTTGTCAGGACTTGGGGGAAAGGAGGGATGAATAGGCAGAGCATGGAAAATTTTTAGGGCAGTGAAAATGCTCTATATGATACCATAATAATTGGTACATATTATTATACATATGTCCAAGCCCATAGAAGGTACAACACCAAGAGTGAACTTATTTAAACTATGGACTTTGGGTGATTATGATGTGTCCACGTAGGTTCATCATTTGTAACAAATGCACCACTCTGGTGGGGGACATTGGTGATGGAGGAGGCTATGCATGTGTGGGGGTAGGTGTTATATGGGAAGTCTGTGTATCTTCCTCTTAATTTTGCTGAGAATTTAAAACTCTTAAAAAAATTGTCTTTTAAAAAAAATCAGTGTTTTCAAATTCAGCTAATCAACAAAATTCTATAAACAGTGGTTGCCTCAGGGGAGGGTATTGGGAGACAAGAGAAAAAGGGAAATTACTTTTCACTTGTACTCTTGTACCTTTTGAATTTTGTTATTATATGTTGCTTATGCAAAATAATACATGCATACTTAAAATTTTTTAATTAGATATAGCATCATTCATATGGAAAAAGGGAATATTTCATAGGAAAAGCCTACTCTTACTCCATTCATTGACCAAGAAAATCCTCCCAAATATTGATTTTTAACTTTGGTAAAATAATTATGCTAAGATAATATACAGTATGGTGTATAATCTTCTTTCCTTCTCTCTCTGGTTACTGTCTAACAAAGCCTGGTGATGCATATCTTTGGAAAATATGCATATCTTTGGAAAATATGCCATCCTTCCATGATAATTTCCATGATAATTTGGTGAGGCAGGAATTTAGGACTGCCTTCAGTCAGAGGTGCCCATGGGCTGAGCTATGGGGAAGCTCATGGAAGTATAGAAAATCTCACATGGTATTACCACATACTTACCTTTCCAAGGTACCTTTAAAATTAAGTAATCTTTTTTACTCTCATTCTGTATGGGAGACCTCAGATGAGACATGGTTTTAAAAGAAATAGTAATTCAGGGGATACCAACAGAAAGAGGGCAGCAAATGAGGGCTTTGCTAGCAGAATTAGATAAAGGCAGACTCAAGGATAAGTACAGGCCAGATATTGACAATGAGGACATTCTCCTTCAGAGCTTTTTCTTTTTAAGTAGAATCTAAACAATTACATGGAAAACCTATATTATAAGAGCAAGAAAGCCATTATAGTAAATTTAGGAAAGAATAAATGTGTGAAATATTATCAGCACCAAATTAGATTTCCATATTATTGATGCTGGTTATATGCAAAAGAAATTTATAAGTGACAACAGGCATTTTTCCTCCAAATGTACATGTATGCCTCCAAGATTACATGAGTAATAAACATTTTATATTAGCCCTAACCTTTGCATGAATAAAATGCATCTCAAATATGGTATAACTTGCTGTGCCTAACTTTGTGTGTGCTGTATTTTTTTAAATTTTAAATCAAGGTAGTTTTTGCACTTGAT
This sequence comes from Lipotes vexillifer, assembly GCF_000442215.2. Lineage (NCBI taxonomy): Eukaryota > Metazoa > Chordata > Mammalia > Artiodactyla > Lipotidae > Lipotes > Lipotes vexillifer. The sequence continues at coordinate 407,017 of NW_006774650.1, forward strand.
TTGTGTGCAGCATAATAAAAAAGCAAGTATTTACATTGAAAATGAAGAAATTTTTCATAAACTTTTCCACAATAGAATATAATAATGGTATTATTCTCCTATTTTTATTATTTAATAGCTAATAAAACTATATTCTAAGATTTGGAATCTTAAAAAGATACTAAACATTGATTGAGATCTATATAACAGAAAATGTTTGAACTATGTAGCATAAAATCTCTAAATAGAAAAATATATGTTCAAATAAAAACAAACCTTTATGTGATCTAAAAATGTAAGGCTGGCTTCATATTCAAACAAGAACATCTACTACAATGTCAAACAGCACGTTCCATGCCATAAAGTGGTAAATCTGAAACAAAGACAATCTATAACACTGTAGCCAAGGAGGAATAGAAGAGGCTCTATTTCACCTACAAGAGGTTCCTGGTCAGAGTTAGAGAGACCTCTACTAGTATTTGGCTCACATGGACACATAAGGAAGGCCTAACTCTAAGGAGAAATACATGATACTGAGATTATTGATCTGTAATTTTACTTCTGGCTATTCCTATTTCTTTTTCTCACAGTCCCTCCCCATGTCATAAACACAAACATTTTGGAACTCAAGGGAATGTTTAACCCCAACTCCACTGGAAAACTAAACTCTCAAGGTGCAGATCAGAAGGAAGGAGTTCCAGAGATGGTCTACCACTGCTGGTTCCCTACAGCAGATCTTAGTTCCTAGAAAAATCAACAAAGTTCAGTTTGTGCAGTTCAATTCAGAGGCCATGGCTTAAATTCGTCTCTGGGTTATCAGACTTGATGCCATATTGTTAACTTCCATGTATCCCTCAAAATATACTAGAAAGGGAACACATACACACATTTGGGTAAACCTCTTAAAATTCTAATAGACCTTCTAACAGTCTAATACTGTATTTTTTTTAATTCCTGGGAGGAAGATCAGTGTATATGTATGTGTGTTTTATTTCTTGCTACTCTAGAGACTTACAACAGTGTAAACTTTGCCACTGGAGAATCTCTCTCCACCCCAAGGGAGAGAAGCTGCTGCAGAATTGTATTCAAGTACCTGTTCCTGTAGCAACTACATCATTATCAGAAGGTGGCTCCTGCCTTAAAATATTTTCCACTTGTTGGCTTCCATTAGGGTCGTGAGAGCATCACATCCTGTGCAAGGTGAACTTATTTCCAAAGTCTAGGTCTCAAAAGAGTCATTAGGGAGATACTCAGAGATCAGTAAGGTACAAATCAGTTCTCTGTCTCTGTTTCCATCTCTCTGTCTCTATCTCTCTCATTGCCTATTTTAAGTAAAAGAGCTTTGACCCCACTACTCTCAGAAAATCAGTAGAAACTATCCATTTTCAACTCTTGTGTGGCAATAGGTAAGATTAATTAGCAGCAACAGGAAATACAACATCAAATGACTTAAATTACTGGATGATCCAGTATCAAAAGCTCATTCTCCATTTCCATCTTTTTTAGGAATTCATATGATCAGCATTGTATGTACACTCAAGTCATATGTTACTAAGACATATATTCTACCTCACAACTCACATGCACTTAACTATCAAATTTGTACTGTCTTTATAAAGTATAAATAATGCGTAGCCTAGGCCATGAAGATGTAAGCAGCTCCTAGCAGGTAAAATTGATTTTTACTCTGGCAGTTTCAAGGGTAAAGGAGGAGAGCCAGCCCCAGCCTGTTTTGAGCAGCACTCCACATCATCAGTCTTAATGATGGGAAATGCACACACTGTCTGTGATTTCCTAGTGAGTTTTTACTAAGTATTCAGCATGAGAATTCCTGGGACTCTTATGCTGCACTTAGAATCTCTTGACCAGGTGAGTTTGAACAGATTTCAGGGTCAGGGGAGATATAATAAAAGCAAGGATAGTTAATGTTCAAAACAAATACTGGACCCTGAAAAACAAACTTCCTTTCCTAACACCTGATAGAGTTAGTGTAAGGGAGTTCAATCTCACAATGTGTCCATGTTGTAAAACTCAGGAATGTATTTAGAGTGTAGGTGCTGCCCAGTGGTTCTATCCCAAACTACTTCATGTACAAAACAGGTGTTTTTTTTTTAGGAGTGTACTGATAGTGTTTATTGGGAAGGGCAGTAAATCGAGCCTGTGTATAGCATGACAGATAACAATGAGCCTTCAGGAACTCTGGAGAGTGTGCTCTGTAAGCAATCATTTGGAATCTCTCATCAACTTCTGCTGACACACAACAAATCCGAAAATGTAAAAAGGAAGAATGAAAACAACAGAATCATCTCTGTTTCACAAGCTCAGAGCAATACAAACAGTAATAGCTTTATGGAAGAAATGACCACAGAATGTGTCATCAATCATGATCTCTTTCTGAAAAAAAGGGTTTATGAATTAAGTAGAATAGAATATTATGCTCTCTTGTTGGTTAAAAAAATGTATAAGAGATAGAAGGATTTAGAAACTATTAAACCCTGCGTCCTGCTTCACCCAGCAGAGAGCGATTGCAACACTTAATTGCACTGTGATTTAAAGTTCTATATGATAGCTTCAGTTTTCTGCATGTTATTTCATCTGCCATAAAGCAATAAGAAATATTGACTATCCTCTGTGATGACCAATGAAATCCATGATATCATCATCTTTTTCTCACAAAATATTAAAATAGAACAATCTGCTGACTTTGGTATAACAACTGCCACATGTTTATGACAGCTATTCATATACTGGTTAGCACAGATTTCTTGTAAAATATGTACAAACAAAACTAGTTTCCTGGGCTTCCCTGGTGGCGCAGTGGTTGAGAGTCTGCCTGCCGATACAGGGAACACGGGTTCGTGCCCCGGTCCGGGAAGATCCCACATGCCGCGGAGCGGCTGGGCCCGTGGGCCATGGCTGCTGAGCCTGTGCTCCGCAGCGGGAGAGGCCACAACAGTGAGAGGCCTGCGTACCGCAAAACAAAAAAACAAAAAACAAAACAAAAAAAAACAACTAGTTTCCTAAGTATCATTTTATATAGTAGCACTAAGAAAAAATAAAGGATACAATATGACTATTAAAAGTTTTTAAAGCCCTAGAAAATATAAATATGAAATAAAATAAGATGGTAATAATTCAGTTTTATTTCTTATACATATTGTCCAAGAACAAACACTGACAGCTCTCTAGGGTATTCTAGAGAGTCAAAGGTGTGGTTTCCTGGGGAGAAATCAGCTATACCCTCTAAACGTTAGAACTCCAGGATCACTTGGTAGCCATACAGTTCCAGGATGCCCACATGGGGTCAGTGGGATCAAGTACATTATTGAGTGCATTCTGTTTTTTTTGTACATTTGTTATTCCTCTCATCCATTTTCTCTATTATTTTAACGTGTTTAAGTTTATCCAACTCCAAAGTTTGACCAGAGATGGAATGCTATGAATCTTAAAGGAGAACATCACAGAATATGCTGAAGACACAAGCCCTCTGATCCCACTGTCACCACAAACAGTGCATTTTGGGAGGTAAATAGAATTGGCACCTGACTCGAGGTCAGAACATCTGGGATCTGTCGTTAATTCTAGTAAGCCCTCAAATGACCTTGGTCAAATCCCTTAATCTGAGTTTTATCCCTTAATCTCTAGTAGATAGATTACCCTCTGAATTGATTATTTATTGTCTCGGGTTACCTACATTTTCATTTGTTGATAAAAAGAATTATGTCTTCGAGGGAGAGGAGACCATCCCTCCCCATCCACATTTCACATGCAGGGATAGTGCTGACACCCTTCAACCCTAAGCACCTCCCCACTTAGTAGTAGACACAGAAATCAGTACCTTCCACTCCTTAGGCTGAAGCAGTTATTTCAGGGATGGACATGTGACCCAAGTCAACCCAGTGAGACTCAGTCTCAAGAATTTTGCTAACATTATTCAAAATAAAGCATGTACTTTCTGTAGGATTGTTAGATAATAGAAAGTTAAAATAAAATTTTTCATGACAATATCAGACTTTTCATGGGGCAAGCTAACTTGAACAGAAGACAAAAAAAAAAAGCAGTTACAAAATGGAAAGCAATAATGTTCTGACCCTGTAATCTGAGATCCTGAATCCAGACTGACTGACTGAAACCAGCTACATTCATCATTCTGAAGTCTGGTGTTGCATAAGCCCCAAAACCCCAATTTAAAAATATAATTTAAGTAAGTATTTTACCAGGTACAGTTGTAATAGCCCTAAATAACAGGATCTCAAGTAAGACTTCAAACGCAGAGATTATATTATTATTATAATCTGGATAAATCACTTCCATTACTATACTTTGCTCTTTGACAAAAATATACTACTACTAACTGATTCACAGTTCATATATTTCATCAAAGTGGTGTGTGATATCCTAGCCACAGCAATCAGAGAAAGAAATAAAAAGCAGCCAAATTGAAAGGGGAGAAGTAAAACTGTCACTTTTTGCAGATGACACAATACTATATGTAAAAAACCCCAAAGTCTCTACCAAAAAACTATTAGAAGTAATAATGAATTTAGTAAAACTGCAGGATATAAGATTAATATACAGAAATCTGTTGCTTTTCTATACACTAACAATGAATTATCAGAAAGAGAAAACAAAAAAAATCCTATTTAAAGTTGCATCAAAAAGAATAAAATTCCTAGGAATAAACTTAACCAAGGAGGCGAAAGACATATACTATGAAAACTATAAAACATTGATGAAGGAAATTAAAGATGGAATGAACAAATGGAAAGATATCTATGCTCTTGGATTGGAAGAATTAATATTGTTAAAATGGCCATACTACCCAAAGTGATCTACAGATTTAATGCAATCCCTATCAAAATACCCATGACATCTTTCACAGAACTAGAACAAATAATCCTAAAATTTATATGGAACCACAAAAGATCCTGAATTGCCAAAACAGTCTTGAGAAAAAAGAACAAAGCTGGAGGTATCACACTTCCTGACTTCAGACTATACTACGAAGGTACAGTAATCAAAATAATATGGTACGGGGGCTTCCCTGGTGGCGCAGTGGTTGAGAGTCTGCCTGCCAGTGCAGGAGACATGGGTTCCTGCCCCTGTCTGGGAAGATCCCACGTGCCGCGGAGCGGCTGGGCCTGTGAGCCATGGCTGCTGAGCCTGCGCTCCGCAACGGGAGAGGCCACAACAGTGAGAGGCCTACGTACCCCCCCAAAAAAAATAAATAAATAAAAATGACTTCAAAAAAAAAAATAATAATAATATGGTACGGGCACAAAAACAGACACATAGGTCAATGGAACAGAATAGCCCAGAAATAAACCCATGCACTTGTGGTCAATTAATTTACAACAAAGGAGGCAAAAATATACAATGAAGAAAAGACAGTCTCTTCAATAATTGATGCTGGGAAAACTGGACAGCTCCATGTAAAACAATGAGATTAGAACATTTCCTCACACCATATACAAAAATAAACTCAAAATGGACTAAAGACCTATATAAGACCTGGAACCATAAAATTCCTAGAAGAGAACAGAGGCAGAGCACTCTTTGACATAAATTGTAGCAATATTTTTGGGATCTGTCTTCTAAGACAAAAGAAATAAAAGCAAAAATAAACAAATGGGACCTAATTAAACTTAAAAGCTTTTGCACAGCAAAGGAAACCATCAACAGAAAGAAAAAACCTACTGAATGGGAGAAATATTTGCAAGTGATGTGACTGACATGGGGTTAATATTCAAAATACATAAAGAGCTCATACTACTCAATGCCAGAAAAAAACACCAACCCAATCAAAAACTGGGCAGAAAACCTGAATAGACATTTTTCCAAAGAAGACATATAGATGGCTAACAGACACATGAAAAGATGCTCAACATTGAAATTTTACTCAGCAAAGATGCTCATAATTTAGAGAAATGCAAATAAAAACCACAATGAGTTATGAGTTATAGCTTCACACCTATCAGAATTACTATCATCAAAAAGTTGACAAATAACAAATTTTGGCAAGGATGTGGAGAAAAGGGAACCCTTGTACACTGTTTGTGAGAATGCAAATTGGTGCAGCCACTATGGATGACAGTAAGGAGGTTCCTCAAAAAACTAAAAATAGAGCTACCATATGATCCAGCAATTCCACCCTTGGATATATATCTGGAAACGATGAAAACACTAATTCAAAAAGGTACATATACCCCAGTGTTCATAGCAACATTATTTACAATAGCCAAGATGTGGAAGCAATCCAAGTGTCCATCAACAGACAAATGGATAAAGAAGATGTGATATACATATACAATGGAAATTAGTCATAAAAAATGAAATTCTGCCATTTGCAGCAACATGGATGGACCTAGAGAATATTATGCTTAATGAAAAAAGACAAATACTATATATTATCACTTATACATGGAATCTAAAAAAATAAAACCAATGTATATTGCAAAACAGAAACAGACTCACAGTTATAGGAAACTAATGGTTACCAGTGGGCAGCGGGGAGAGGGAAGAGGAAACGTATGGGATTAAGAGATACAAACTACCATGTATAAAATAGATAAGCAACAAGGATATATTATATAGCACAGGGAATTATAGCCATTATTTTGTAATAATTTTTAGTGGAGTATAATCTATAAAAATACTGAATCACTATGCTGTACACCTGAAACTAACACTGTAAATCTACTCTACAATTTTTTTTAAATGTGGTGTATGATATACATGAACTTCTGTCTACATTCTAGATCTAAATGTTAAATTGATTTTATTTGTAGATATTTATGTATGTGACCTTGCAATAAGTTACCTTATCTAAATCATTCCACTTTTTAAGTTAGTAATTATTGTCATCATATAACCACGTTTCTAATACCAGGTTTCCAGGTAATTAATAGAGCTTAGCACTTTTTCTTAATTTTTAATTTAATTTCTAAATTAACTCATATGCAAATTGTTCTCACTTCATATAAATATTGGTCTCATTCTTTGTTGGAGATCTTTTAGGCGTTCAAACAATTATTCCTTGTACATCAACTTCCTCAAGTCCCAGTTCAAGATTTACATCCTCTAAGAACTCAAATACATCATAGAAACAAAGAATTATGAACCATTCCATTTTGTTCGTTTTGAGGTGGCTAAATATAAATAGATTTCTAAGATGAAGGGATATAACTTGAATGAACTGAAGATATGAAAAACAGTGGAATTGGCTAGATAGAAGGTTAAGGACAGTAAGAGAAGTATATAGGAGTCACGGTAGAAGTATAGTTTCAAAGAGAAATATCAATTCGTTTCTCATTGGCATTGAAGGCCAATCATCTTTAAATACCCTCATCGTCTTAGTTACTATGTTATCTAGTCTGTGAGTAGTGAAACACATTACAGTAGTCAAGCTCTCTATATTATATTGAGGAGGCTTGGATCCCTAACAAGGGAAGTCCTAGGCTGTCCATCAACTGAGAGTATTTTCCAGAATAAATAAGTGGATCCAAATTAATTTGGTCAATCCAAGTTATTTTGGGACAATCTGAAAAAAAAAAAAAAAAACGCTAAGAGTATAAGGTCATAAGTAAAGGAAGCTAAAGTTGAAAGATATCAGAGGGATACCATGAATTAAAGCTATGCAAGCATAAAGGAATCATCTTAATGTTGGAATAGAGGGCTTCAGCATAAAACTAGAGGAAAGTCTCTTTTTACTCTCTCTGAACAACCTCATTATTCCAAGGATCAGAAGGCCCAGTTACAGAAACATCAGCAGCAATGCAAGAAGCTCCATAGGAAATTGTATAAAAGCAAGACACTAGAAGTGACAAGCATTGAAACAGACCCAATATCTAAACCATATGCTCTCCATCCTTTAAGAAATTATCAGTAGTGTGAATGAGTCTTATCTTGCAAACAGAGGTGCTTAATACATATACCCAAGTGATAAAAGTAGTAAGGCAGCATAATTGGTTACATAATCACTGTTCTTATTTACAAGTTCCTATGAGCATATAGCAAACCTGTTGAAACACTTGCCTCTCAAAAAGCATAGGACAGTTAATAAGGGAAAGTTGGGAGTGAATGCCAAGTTGTATTTTAATACTATGGCATAAGCTTTTATCATTGGACATGATAAGAAATAACACATAAATATGTACTGTATTTGATGTGAAAATATTTTATGATGCTCTTTGATATATCATAACTCGGTGTTACTTATATGAGACCCTCCATAGAAATTAGTGTAAAGGAAACTCTAATCTATCTAGAAGAACTTTTGTGTTCTTCCATTCTGATAAGATAGAAGTGCTATCTAAGGGAGATTCTGCTAAAAGGGATGGTGAGAGCCTAAGGTAATATAAGTCAGAATATCACCCTTTTATGGTTTGTATGTTTATTCCTTCTCTTTTTTTGTGGCCTTGGTTTACTAGGTCTGTGTATATTTGAATATCCTCATTTTAAGTGTATCACTTATTATAAATAAATCTACATACATTTTAAATAGAAATGAGATATAAACAAATGTGTAATATTTGATGATACCAAATTACTATAGCCAGATGAATGAATAGGACATTTTCCCCACTAGATAATACGGAGACATCTTTCAATAAACATTGCTGCCTTCTATAAGTTTCTTTCCTTGTGTTTTGCTATGTATTATGAGTAGAATGTCTATATTGAATTTGGTTTGTGTTTTGAATTGCATCAGAAGGGATAATAGATGAAATCTGTTATCTAAAGACATGGTAATGAGTAAAATAATGTGACTAATAGCCATTGTTGAAATCACTTGTCATTATTTCTTCCCTGTTTTAATATCTCATTTTCTCATCACAAACATTTTTATAGGAAGAATCAAGTAATGTACCCCCTTGGCTTTTGGCATTTTCCTATTTCATTAAGTTTTAAGTAGAAAATAAGTTTATTTATTCCACAAATGTGTATGCAGTTTTTCCCATGTGTTAGGCACTGTGTGAGAGTAGGGTAGTGCCCCATCTATTTTGATGAATAGCTGTGGAATCACCTATTTTTTTCACAGTTTAATTAACATAGGAAAAAAGTGTACTAAAAGTTAGGAAGACAAAATCTTCACTTGATATTTATATCCTACATACTTTGCATAAATCTGGTGAAAGTACAATGGTATGGGAAAATGTCTGAACAATTTAAAATTTAGGTAAATTAATATTATCTTAGTAGAAAAAAGATAAAGACAGGCATCAGGTTTTTTTTAATCTGCTGTCAAATAATCCTGTAACCTAATTTTAGATTCTAAATAAAATGTACATCTTTGTTGCAATAATAGTTTAATTTTTAAATTATTACAAAGTAGATTTTGAACTACTATAACCAAATTTATATTGGTGCTTTTCACAGTTGAGCATTGTAATGTATAATGGCTCTATCTTTTTAAAAATAATGTTTCTGACCCCCAAGTTACCCAGAATTGTCCAAAAATAATTCTATCACATGTTCCTAAAAATGGTGCAAAAGAAGATTTGGTGGTTTCACCTTGTGTTATTTTTCAGTTGAATATTTTCAGATATTAAACCATTACCATAAAAATGAAGCTCCTCATTTAAAAAAAATCACCCTTTATGTGAAACACAAACATATCAGCTTAAGATGGAAACAGTTTAAATCATGTGACATTCGTTTTCTGATCTCTGTAAAGCACCCAGTAGATGGATATTGATATATCATAGTCACTGCTACCATCAATAACAAATCACCAGCTGTCATGGGCCTCCTAAATACCAGGTTGAACTAGTGAATTAGTTGAACATGTAAAGCAAGGCCAAAGGTGGAAGCTGTAGCACTTTACCTACTTTCTTGATGTTCTGTTTTTCATTGAGACTGGTTCCAGTATACTGTGTTTGGGTTTAAAAGGAGATGAGAGTTTGTCCCAGATGCTGGAAAACTTCACACACACACAATCATAGAGAATCAAAATAATAATTTTGGCTACATTGCATTGTAAAATGAAAATAATACCTCTTCCCCCCAAAAGGAAGCTAAAGTTCTATGAGGGCTATAAATGAACCATTCATATTGCCAGAGACCTGGGTTGAAGAGTCCCTGCACTGTAGAAGTATTAGGAAAAATTTCAAGTAGTAGTTTATTTGAACTGAACAGCAGTGCTTTCAGAATTTCTGTTGGGAAGCACATGCCATAACTTTCAAATTCAGATTGAAGATTGTACCTGGAAACATTATCACACAGTACTGGCTTTGTAGATTATAGTTTCCAAGTAGAAGACAGAAAAATGTTGTTCTTAGGTATGCCCATTCTAAAATCAAGTAGAGCTGGATCATTTACTATAATTTTTTGCAGTAATAGAAGCTTTACAGTTAACCTTAACTTTAAAAAAATCTCTAGAATCTACAGCTCTGGTTTGCCTAATGTTTTTTTTCCAATATTCAAACAAATGATTTAGCAAAAGTATAAATAAATCTAGTGAAGTTTGGATAGGACATTTTCTTTTGTCTCAGAAATTTTTGTCTGGGCTGAAATTCTCAGCACAGTGGACAATGAATTTTCACATTTCTAAGCCACACCTCCTCAAAGTTTAGCAGAGGTATCGGAAAACAAAAAAGAAGCTAGCTACCGTTATGCAGGCTAGATAAAAGACAGTCAGAGATTCACTGAGGAGAAAAAATAATTCTTTGAAGCAATTAGTGGCAGGAGAGAGGACTCAGACATAGTCCCTCACGTACTTCAAGCCAAGTAAAGTGAGCAGCAAGAGAATTCCTTGGAGAGACTGTAACGGTGGTGGTGGGATTGGGTTGGTTTCCAGAGGAGAGTACAGAATTTTCTTTCTAGTTGGACATTTGCTAGTCTGTAGAAATAGATCTGACCCTGTTATGACACCATCACTAAGAACAATGAAAGAATATTTGATAAACTTGACATCATCCTCTGGAGTTTGGGCAGGACATGGAGATTTGGACTGGACTCTCCTCTGAATTTTTAAGAACAGTTGACTGTTGCTGCCTATGGAACAGAACAAGGAAAGAGGAGAGTGATGAGTGTGCTTCCAAGGTTGGTTGGGACAAGAATGCCTGAATTCCATTGGCCTTTGCTCTTTGATATGTACACATGTATTTATCTTACAGAAATCTGGCCCAGGATATCTGTCTTCCAGACTCAGCATTCTAGTAGAAAGGATAGAGGTGTAGTGCTGGAGTACAGGAGTTTGGGTGGATGTGTAAGAAGCTATTTGAATAGAATATTACCTACAGCAGGTCATGGTTCAGTGCAGCAGTCACCAAAGGAAGGGTCTCAAAATTACACAAAAGAGCCTCAAGCAAGAGATAGCTAGAATTTGGTCATGCACCGTATAGTGCCAGATTACATCAGCACCAAGCAGAGGAATTTGACCTTTCTTTCTAATTCTTGCTTACTCTGTCCCCTGCCCCTGATCCCATAAAAGCCAGAAACAGCAGAAGTAATTAAGTGTAATAAGGAGAGCAAAAAGGTCAGATTATCCCCCCTTTCTTACTGGGTCTGAAAATTCTAGGAGTGTCGTGAGTTACAAAGGGTGTTAAGTTTGAATTGAGTGAGAGGTTAAAATTTTGATTCAAATTTGTTAGGACTTTTAAATAACTGAAATGAAACTGTTCTAACAGCTGAAAATGAAAAGGAAATTGAGGGAATATGCTTGAGATGTTGACAAAGAATAGAGAATAGGAATTTAGGAAAATGGATTTGAAGTCCATGGAGGAAACAAAATAAAGGTATTTCTATACTGTATCCTAATGAGAATAGTATACTCTGTCTCACGATTACTCACATTGTAAAATGATTTTAAACCATTGGCCTAGCTCAATGTTCCTTGTTCCATCCACATACCAGGATCAGTCACTGATAACATTTTTGCTTTTCAAGGAAATAATACAAATAACAAAAATGTAGCAAGTCTATTCAACTTAATTTATTCAATTTAAATGATAACTCTATTACAGGATTATGTACTTTACATTTAAAATATCCATTATGCTAAAAAATATGAGAAGAGGAGAGTAGCAGTGCTTTTCTTTTAGTGTATATTCTTTCTTGGAAAAAATTAAAGCTTGTCAACACAACATCCACACCCATACTATTTTTTAACTATCCATCTACTCCATTGATCTAGGACATGTTATTTAATCTGAAATCATCTAGCTATTCTTTTTTTCTATTCTGACTTCATGGACTTAAAAATAACTTGAAAAAATTGGTTTCATTAAATTAAAAAAGTAGAGGTGAATTTATTTTTTAAATTTCTATGGTAAGATAAATGAGTTATTTGTGAACCTGAAATTTTAATCTCATTCTACACTGAAGTATTCTTCACTGAACTGGTCTCCTTTTCCATTAGACTGTCCGACATTTCCCTCTCCACCTCTGAAGAAACAAGTGAAATGGACAACGTATTGCATCATATTTGGAGTGTTCACTCCAGGAAAAACATTTTGAATCAAGGAAAAATTATTACTGGAAATGCCTGCATCTTTATCCTAGTGCCCATTTCATTTTGCCTTTATTTCCCAGATACAAAGACATTTTCATTCTTTGAATGTGCATAGCTATACAAGCCATGTAGCTAATCATTTTAGACTGAGAAAACAAAATCATACAGAGTTAAATGAGTCATTTTCAAGAATAAGCTCCAAATAGCTACTCTCCTCATCTTTTGTTTCCACCGGCACTTTACTTCACAACACAGAGATTTCTGCCACAGTATGTTGTTGGGTTCGGCTATGGAGGGAGTTGCGGGGGGACTCAAAAAAATCAGTTTTGAGTTGAATTCTGCCAATACATGCTCTTTAATCAAATCCAGTCTCATAAGTACGTTATGTTCTGTGCCTTGTTTCATGTATTTTTCTAAATTGGAATTCTCTTTCTCCACCACCTCCATTACCTCTAATACCAATATATAGATGCTACCCATTCTTCAGCTCAAAACACCCTCCAAAAAGCTTTTCCTGATCTGTCCAGTGTCCACTGACTTCCTCCTCCCCATCCCACTGCATAGTCTGTCATATAAAGACTTGTGCCTAATCATTTGCTGTTGTGTATTTTGGGATGATCTCCACCACAGGGAGCTTCAAGATTTATATTTTACTTAATCTCTATGAGGCAATTTAGGGATTAGGACATAGGCTTTAGAGTCAGCCGGCATCTATTTGGATTCCACCCCACTACATATTGGTGTGCCAAACCATAAAAAGTATTTAACAGAGGGCTTGGCAAACAGAAAGTATGCAATAAATGCTGCTTATTGCTGCTGTTACTGCTGCTGCAGCTGTTATTGTTAAATAGTTTCCATCTAGTTAAGATTAAAAGCGTTGATCATTTGCTAAGAACTTAATAGATACTTGTTACTTCAATGAAAACTCTTAAAATTAATTCATTCAGACTCTGCTCCCTGACCAGCACTACCAGTGTTTTCACATATTTATATTTTTGAAAATAGAGCCTCATCTTCATTAATCTGTGGACTTTCTTTACTCCACCCCTTGAAAAAAATTTATAAAATTGCATTATATGTTTTTATGTGGATACATCTTTTAGACCTCTATGTCTGGTTTTATTAGTATGAACTCCCTAAAAATAAGTTTTAGAAGACCATGTTGACTGTATTTGTTTAATTAATGACTTTCAATTTTTTTTAAATAATAAGAGTAATGCAAAATCTCAAAAAAAAGAGATAGCATATAATTAAATTCTAATGCTTGCATATCCCACTTCATCTTAGAATGGAGCATCTATCTCCATCCTGTTCTTTTCTATAAAAAAAACTCATTTCTCTTTTCAACAATAAGATGAGCTCTTAAAAAATTGTAATTAAATTTTTTAAAAGCATTTTTTCAATAAAAATATGTTAAAGTTTGTAAATTCAGAACAATAAGAAATAGCTAAAGCATTAGACATCAGATCATATTAGACATCAAAAGCATATTTTTAAGGCTCTATAGTCCTAGAGATGGGGAACACAAAGCAAAACAAGAAAATCAGGTCTCATTTCTCAGCATAATAACCTCTACCTGGTGGTCAGAGTATCTCTTTTATCTAGCTTCCTTCTATGTCTTTTTCCCAATTTATTTGAACATCCTTTCAAACAGATTTTCTCATCCTTATAGAGATAATGCAGCTATCTCTTCTGAAGCTTAAACTAGTGCTCTGAATAAGAATAAAGGAAAACAACACTATACAGATATAGCTTTCTCTTTTAATGTATGTGATTTAAGAGAACAGAAGGTTTACTGTATGGGAGATGTTTTTTCCCCTAGTTCCATGCATCATTTGCTATATGAGCCCTGCTCAATGGTTTCCAGGATGAATTTGGAACCCACTGGTCCTGACACAATGCAGCCATCCTTCTTCTGCAGCCAACTCCTTCCTAAGCCCCAGGAAACTGCCAAACACCTGCTGTCAGGGGCAGATGCTCCTAAGGTTAGTAAACATACAACAAAAGTACAAAGTGGCTGGTCCTGTCTTCTTCTGGAGGAAGTGCATGTCTTATTTTATTTTCAGAAACAGAGCAGATCCACTGAATACATAAAAAGCAATCTTGTCTGTAATTTTGTATGGTGATACATTAGTTGCTGTTTTGTTTTTTTTTTTGCGGTACGCGGGCCTCTCACTGCTGTGGCCTCTCCCCTTGCGGAGCACAGGCTCCCGACACGCAGGCTCAGCAGCCATGGCTCACAGGCCCAGCCACTCCTCAGCATGTGGGATCTTCCCGGACCGGGACACGAACCCGTGTCCCCTGCATAGGCAGGCAGACTCTCAACCACTGCGCCACCAGGGAAGCCCCTAAGTGCTGTTTTTTTGAAGAGATAGCTACCAGTTGATTTCATTGCAATATCTTTAAAAAAATTTTTCAGTGATTATTTTGTGTTTCTACATGATTGTAAATATTTACGGGTGACTTTTCAGTTCAACATTTAGATATTTCAGTTGTCACACCTTAGATCTTGCTTTTTAAAGGAAGAACAAACACAATGGCTAATATCAGCTGCAACTATTAATTTCCTAATAAATGTGTTCACACATTATCAGCTTCAAACTTTATATCCCTTTATCTGTGGACATAGGAGAGCATTACTTTAAAAACTCATAGCATTTTAATGACTTATAAGAAAACAGGAAGATAAGAACTGCACTGTTATTAAAAAGAGACAGAGACAGAGACAGAGAGAGAGGGAGAGAGAGAAAACAAATTGAACAACTCCTTCTCCTGACTTTACTCTTATACATGCGCTTTCACATAGTGAAGTAAATAACAATGAGGAATGTACATGATAAAAGCTACCATGAGTGTACAGTTCCTACTCTTCTTGAGGAAACATTAACTGTCAGAGCAAAACCTTCATCCAGGAAATCTGAAAGACAGTCTACCTTGTTTTCTAACATGGTTGGAGCTAAAAACACTGAAATAAATATCAAAGACGTTAATTCACCAAAGACTTTAATTCATCCATAGACACTAAAATTGCTGTGAAACATAACTTAGCACTTAGACTATTATTCTGAAACTACATCAGAGACAGAACTCAATTTACCCAACAACAAAACAGCATTCATGAACATCTAACCTTGCCGACAGCTAAATTTTCCCACTCTGTAAAGCCACACCCACAGACACCATTTATTTTAATAGACAAATTCAATATGTTTTACAAATCCTCTGCTTCATACAGATACTAATGCCAAGTTCAAAATAGAAACAAATAGTTCTTACATTTGAAGAGCACAGCTGTTATTATAGATGAATATTTTTGCCAGAAAACATAAAATTAAATTTGAACAGAAGCCCAAAATTGTAAAACCATTTGAATAATATAAAGTGTAAATTATCAAATTTTAGTATACAGAGCTTTTATTGTTATGTCTCCTCTTTCTTGTGTTTTGAAACCAGAGTTCTTGCATGAATATTCATTAAGAGTTTTTCTGGAATCTTATTTGCCCTCTCTGAATCTGGTCAAAAAAAAATACGTTTTAATTCAGGTTACTTATAATCAGGTTCAAAATAAATGTGACTTCTTCTAAAAATGGGATTGCTGTGAGTAAGCCAGGCCTCATCTAGGAGTATAACAGGTTATGACTCACAGATTTAAATGCTGTTCCAATAACATTCATTTATTTATCAAACATTTATAAAGCAACTACTGTGTATCAGGTTGCATGGCTGTAGATAGACTCATGACACAAAAATAGTCCATTTGTTATCCTCAAGGAAATTCAGACTAGTGGAGGCAACAAGTATGTAGAGATAATTGTAATACATCATAGTAAGTAAGCTATATAGAGGTACATGTTTGCAAAGATGGCTCATAGGAAGTACAGCCTACCTGTGGAAGAGATCATTAAACTGCGCTACAGTGAATATTCAAAGAATCACCAAGCAGATAAAGTGTTCTAAGCCCTGGGATAAACAAATGTAGAAGCTGTGGAGCATCTGAATACATTAGGGGACTGCCAGACATTTAGTATGTCAGAAACATAGTGAGGCGAAGAGTTGTAGGCAGTGTGGTTTGGAAAAGCAGAAATAGGAAAGGGCCAGATCATGGAGCTCCTGGAAAAAATTAAGAAGAAAGTTATTGTGCAGAGGAATGATATAATCAGATACGCATTTTTAAAAGATATTTCAGACTAAGTGTTTTCAGTAAAATGCGGAGGGCCAGGAGAGCAGTTAGGAAGTCATTTGATAATCCATGTGAAAGATGTTAAAGGTTTCAAGTAGTAAAGTTAGTTCTGATATCAAAGGAGACGAGATTCAGAAGACACCAGCCTGGCATAAACTTGACCTTATTTGTAAACCCAGGTCTTTAACTACTTAGAATGAAATTTTAGGATATACTAATTATGGCATATACTAAAATTTTTAGATGTGTAGCCCAGAGGAAGACAGGAGTAAAAAAACAAAAAACAAACAAACACTTCCTTGATAATTCAAAGGAAGTGGGAACATGGTAATTAAAACATGGAATAATCTATCATTCCCTATAATATTAGTAAAGGCCTATAGTGCAAACTAAAATTAGGAGCATAAAGTATGTGCTAGTCTTGACCCTGTAAAAATTATCTGATAAGAGTCACTCATTTACCCTCTTGGTGCTTCCATTATTCTGTCCATATTAGAACCAAATTACTGTGAGATGAACAAAACAACTTAATGAAAAAAAAACATTATTACCATCATTTTATGTGCTATTTTATTTCTAAAATTGTCTACGTACATTAAAAAAGGTATTCTTACATATTTGTTAAGTTCCTTTAATAATATTAGAATTATGAATAAAAATCTCCTCTTATGTAGTAAGATGACCTCAATTACGTTAGCTCTTTATTGTCAATTTGCTGGTAGAGGAGGGAGGGACATGGACATTATAAAGAGCTAGTAATTTTCTAAATTGTACATTTATTATTATAAAATTATAACTAAATAAAATTATTATTATTATAGAATAAAAATATATATATTTAATTAAAGGGAATTCTCTAACTAAGCATCCATATGGATTTCCAAAGAGTCAATTTAATTCCTATCTGCCTAATTTTGACACCCTCTTTGTACACTGACAATGAAAAAAAAAAACTTCCTACTCTTGAGGACTTTTATATCTTAAGCCACAAAACTCAGGATTCTTTTTTTTTTTTAACACCTTTATTGGCATATAATTGCTTTGCAGTGGTGTGTTAGTTTCTGCTGTATAACAAAGTAAATCAGCTATACATATACATACATACCCATATCTGCTCCCTCCTGCATCTCCCTCCCACCCTTCCTATCCCACCCTTCTAGGTTGACACAAAGCAGCAAGCTGATCTTCTTGTGCTATGCGGCTGCTTCCCACTAGATATCTATTTTACATTAGGTAGTGTATATAGGTCCATGCCACTCTCGCACTTTGTCCCAGCTTACCCTTACCCCTCCCCATAACCTCAAGTCCATTCTCTATGTCTGCATCTTTATTGCTCTCCTGCCCTAAAGGTTATTCAGAAACTTTTTTTTTTTTTTAAGATTCCTTATATATGTGTTAGCATACGGTATTTGTTTTTCTCTTTCTGACTTACTTCACTCTGTATGACAGTCTCTAGGTCCATCCACCTCACTACAAATAACTCAATTTCATTTCTTTTCATGTCTGAGTAATATACCATTGTATATATGTGCCACATCTTCTTTATCCATTCATCTGTTGATGGCCACTTAGGTTGCTTCCATGTCCTGACTATTGTAAATACTGCTGCAGTGAACATTGTGGTACATGACTTATTTTGAATAATGGATTTCTCAGGGTATATGCCCAGTAGGGGGATTGCTGGGTCATATGGTAGATCTATTTTTCGTTTTTTAAGGAACCTCCATACTGTTCTCCATAGTGGCTGTATAAATTTACATTTCCACTAACAGTGCAAGAGGGTTCCCTTTTCTCCACACACTCTCCAGCATTTATTGTTTGTAGGTTTTTTGATGATGGCCATTATAACTGGTGTGAGATGATACCTCATTGTAGTTTTGATTTGCATTTCTCTAATGATTACTGATGCTGAGCATCCTTTTATGTGTTTGTTGGCAATCTGTATATCTTCTTTGGAGAAATGTCTGTTTAGGTTTTCTGCCCAGTTTTGGATTGGGTTGTTTGATTTTTGGATATGGAGCTGCATGAGCTGCTTGTATATTTTGGAGATTAATCCTCTGTCAGTTGCTTTGTTTGCAAATATTTTTTTCCCATTCTGAGGGCTGTCTTTTCATGTTGTTTATGGTTTCCTTTGCTGTGCAAAAGCTTTTAAGTTTAATTAGGTCCCATTGCTTTACTTTTGTTTTTATTTCCATTTCTCTAGGAGGTGGGTCAAAAAGGATCTTTCTGTGATTTATGTCATAGAGTGTGCTGCCTATGTTTTCCTCTAAGAGTTTGACAGTGTCTGGCCTTACATTTCGGTCTTTAACCCATTTTGAGTTTATTTTTGTGTGTGGTGTTTGGAAGTGTTCTAATATCATTCTTTTACATGTAGCTGTCCAGTTCTCCCAGCACCACTTATTGAAGAGGCTGTCTTTTCTCCATTGTGTATTCTTGCCTCCTATTTCAAAGATAGGGTGACCATATATGCATGGGTTTATCTCTGGGCTTTCTATCCTGTTCCATTGATTTTTATTTCTGTTTTTGTGCCAGTACCATACTGTCTTGATTATTGTAGCTTTGTAGTATAGTCTGAAGTCAGGGAGACTGATTCCTCCAGCTCAGTTTTTCTTTCTCAAGATTGCTTTGGCTATTCGGGGTCTTTTTTGTTTCCATACAAACTGTGAAATTTTTTGTTCTAGTTCTGTGAAAAATGCCAGTGGTACTTTGATAGGGATTGCATTGAATCTGTAGATTGCTTTGGGTAGTAGAGTCATTTTCACAATGTTGATTCTTCCAATCCAACAACATGGACCTCTCTGCATCTGTTTGTATCATCTTCAATTTCTTTCATCAGTGTCTTATACTTTTCTGCATACAGGTCTTTTGTCTCCTTAGGTAGGTTTATTCCTAGGTATTTTATTCTTTTTGTTGCAGTGGTAAATGGGAGTGTTTCCTTAATTTCTCTTTCAGATTTTTCATCATTAGCGTATAGGAATACAACAGATTTCTGGGCATTAATTTTGTATCCTGCTAATTTACCAAATTCATTGATTAGCTCTAGTAGTTTTCTCGTAGCATCTTTAGGATTCTCTATGTATTGCATCATGTCATCTGCAAACAGGGACAGTTTTACTTCTTCTTTTCAAATTTGGATTCCTTTTATTCCTTTTTCTTTTCTGATTACTGTGGCTAAAACTTCCAAAACTATGCTGAATAATAGTGGTGAGAGTGGGCAACCTGGTCTTGTTTCTGATGTTAGTGGAAATGGTTTCAGTTTATCACCTTTGAGAACAATGTTGGCTGTGGGTTTGTCATATATGGCCTTTATTATGTTGAGGTAGGTTCACTCTATGTCTACTTTCTTAAATGGGTGTTGAATTTTGTTGAAAGCTTTTTCTACATCTTTTGAGATGATTATATGGTTTTTGTTCTTCATTTTGTTAATATGGTGTATTACATTGATTGATTTGCATATACTGACGAATCTTTGCATTCCTGGACTAAACTCCACTTGATGATGGTGTATGATCCTTTTAATGTGCTACTGGATTCTGTTTGTTAGTAGTTTGTTGAGGGTTTTTGCATCCATGTTCATCAGAGATATTGGCCTGTGGTTTTCTTTTTTTGTGACATCTTTGTCTGGTTTTGGTATCAGGGTGATGGTGGCCTCGTAGAATGAGTTTGGGAGTGTTCCTCCCTCTGCTATATTTTGGAAGAGTTTGGGAAGGATAGGTGTTAGCTCTTCTCTAAATGTTGATAGAATTTGCCTGTGAAGCCATCTTGTCCTGGGCTTTTGTTTGTTGATAGATTTTTTCTCACAGTTTCAATTTCAGTGTTTGTGATTGGTCTGTATATATTTTCTGTTTCTTTATGGTTCAGTCTCGGAAGTTTGCTCTTTCTAAGAATTTGTCCATTTCTTCCAGGTTGTCCATTTCATTGGCATATAGTTGCTTATAGTTATCTCTCATAATCTTTTGTATTTCTGCTGTGTCAGGTGCTACTTCTCCTTTTTCATTTCTAATTCTATTGATGTGAGTCTTCTCTCTTTTTTTCCTGATGAGTCTGGCTAATGGTTTATCACTTTTTGTTTATCTTCTCAAAGAACCAGCTTTTAATTTTATTGGTCTTTGCTATCATTTCCTTCATTTCTTCTTCATTTATTTCTGATCTGATCTTTATGGTTTCTTTCCTTCTGCTAACTTTGGGGGTTTTCTGTTCTTCTTTCTCTAACTGCTTTAAGTGTAAGGTTCGGTTGTTTATTTGAGAGTTTTTTTTTTCTTCAGGTAGGATTATATTGCTATAAACTTCCCTCTTAGAACTGCTTTTGTTGCATCCCATAGGTTTTGGTTTGTCGTGTTTTCATTGTGATTTGTTTCTAAGTAATTTTTGATTTCTTCAGTGATCTTTTGGTTCTATAGTAGTATATTGTTTAGCCTCCATCTGTTTGTAATTTTTACAGTTTCTTTCCTGTAATTGATAGCTAGTCTCAGAGTGTTGTGGTTGGAAATGATACTTGATATGATTACGAGTTCAATTTTCTTTAATTTACCCAGGCTTAATTTGTGACCCAAGATATGATCTATCCTGGAGAATGTTCCATGAACACTTGAATAGAAAGTGTATTCTGTTGTTTTTGGATGGAATGTCCAATAAGTATCAATTAAGTCCATCTTGTTTAGTGTGTCATTTAAAGCTTGTATTTCCTTATTTATTTTCTTTTTGGATGATCTGTTCATTGGTGAAAGTGAAGTGTTAAAGTCCCCTTCTATGATTGTGTTACTGTCGATATCCCCTTTTATGGCTGTTAGCATTTGTCTTAGGTATTGAGGTGCTCCTATGTTGGGTGCATATATATTTACAATTGTTATATCTTCTTCTTGGATCAATCCCTTGATCATTATGTAGTGTCCTTCTTTGTCTCTTATAATAGACTTTATTTTAAAGTCTATTTCATCTGATATGAGAATTGCTACTCCAGCTTTCTTTTGATTTCCATTTGCATGGAGTATCTTTTTCCATCCCCTCACTTTCAGTCTGTATGTGTCCCTAGGTCTGAGGTGGGTCTCTTGTAGACAGCATATATGCGGGTCTTGTTTTTGTATCCATTCAGCCAGTCTATTTCTTTTGGTTGGAGCTTTTACTCCATTTACATTCAAGGTAATTATCAATATGTATGTTCCTATTACCATTTTCTTAATTGTTTTGGGTTTGTTATTGTATGTCTTTTCCTTCTCTTGTGTTTCCTACCTAGAGAAGTTTCTTTTGCATTTGTTGTAATGCTGGTTTGGTGGTGCTGAATTCTCTTAGCTTTTGCTTGTCTGTGAAGTTTTTAATTTCTGTGTAGAATCTGAATGAGATCCTTCCTTGTAGAGTAATCTTGTTTGTAGGTTTTTCCCTTTCATTAGTTTAAATATGTCCTGTCACTCCCTTCTGGCTTGCAGAGTTTCTGCTGAAAGATCAGCTGTTAACCTTATGGGGATTCCCCTTTATCTTATTTGTTGTTTTTCCCTTGCTGCTTTTAATATTTTTTCTTTGTATTTAATTTTTGATAGTTTGATTAATATGTGTCTTGGCGTGTTTCTCCTTTTCTCTGTCCCTTTCTTTTTGTCTTCTTCTCCTGGGACTCCTATAATTCGAATGTTCGTATGTTTAATGTTATCCCAGAGGTCTCTGAGACTGTCCTCTATTCTTTTCATTCTTTTTTCTTTATTCTGCTCTGTGGTAGTTATTTCCACTATTTTATTTTCCAGGTCGCTGTGCATTCTGCCTCAGTTATTCTGCTATGGATTCCTTCTAGAGAATTTTTAATTTCACTTATTATGTTGTTCATCATTGTTTGCTCTTTAGATCTTCTAGGTCCTTGTTAAATGTTTCTTGTATTTTCTCCATTCTCTTTCCAAGATTTTGGATCATCTTTACTCTCATTATTCTGAATTCTTTTTCAGGTGGACTGCCTATTTCCTCTTCATTTGTTTGGTTTGGTGGGTTTTTACCTTGCTCCTTCATCTGCTGTGTGTTTCTCTGTCTTCTCATTTTGCTTCACTTACTGTGTTTGGGGTCTCCTTTTCACAGGCTCCAAGTTTGTAATTCCCCTTGTTTTTGGTGTCTGTTCCCAGTGACTTAGGTTGGTTCAGTGGGCTGTGTAGGCTTCCTGGTGGAGGGGACTAGTGCCTCTGTTCTGGTGGATGAGGCTGGATCTTGTCTCTCTGTTGGGCCAGGACTATGTCCATTGGTGTGTTTTGGGGTGTCTGTGAACTTACTATGATTTTCAGCAGCCTCTCTGTTAATGGGTGTGGTTGTGTTTCTGTCTTGCTAGTTGTTTGACATAGGGTGTCCAGCACTGTAGCTCCATTGAGTGGAGGTGCGTCTTAGCATTGCAATGGAGATCTCTGGGCGAGCTGTCTATGTTTGATATTACATGGTGCCAGGAGGTCTCTGGTGGACCAATGTCCTGAACTTGGCTGTCCCTCCTCACAGGCTCAGGCTTGACACCTGGCCAGAGCACCAAGACCCTGTAAGCCACACGGCTCAGAACAAAAGGGAGAAAAGAAAGAAAGAAAGAAAGAAAGAAAATATAATAAATAAAGTTATTAAAATAAAACATAAAAATAAATATTATTAAAGAAAAAACAAAGAAAGAAAGAAAGAAGAGAGCAACCAAACCGAAAAACAAATCCACCAATGATAATAAGCGCTAAAAACTATACAAATAAGTAAAAAATAAAAATAAACGGACAGAGAGAGCCCTATGACAAATGGTAAAAGCAAAGCTATACAGACCAAATCACACAAAGAAGCATACACATACACACTCACAAAAATAGAAAAGGGAAAAAAATATATTTATATAAAAAAAGGAAGAGAGCAACCAAATCAATAAACAGATCTACCAATGATAATAAGCTCTAAATACTAAACTAAGATAAACAGAAAACCAGAAACAAATTAGATGCAGAAAGCAAACCCCAAGTCTACAGTTGCTCCCAAAGTCCACCACCTCAATCTTGGGATGATTTGTTGTCTCTTCAGGTATTCCACTGATGCGGTGTACATCAAGTTGATTGTGGAGATTTAATCTGCTGCTCCTGAGGCTGCTGGGAGAAGTTTCCCTTTCTCTTCTTTGTTAGCACAGCTCCTGGGGTTCAGCTTTGGATTTGGACCACCTCTGCATGTAGGTCGCCTGAGGGTGTCTGTTTCCTGCCCAGACAGGATGGGGTTAAGGTAGCAGCTGATTAGGGGGCTCTGGCTCACTCAGGCTGGGGTGAGGGAGGGGTACGGAATGTGGGCCGAGCCTGCGGTGGCAGAGGCCAGCGTGATGTTGCAACAGCCTGAGGCTCACCACGTGTTCTCCCGGGGAAGTTGTCCCTGGATCACGGGACTCTGGCAGTAGTCGGCTGCACAGGCTCCTGGGAGGGGAGGTGTGGATAATGCCCTGTGCTTGCACACAGGCTTCTTGGTGGCTGCAGCAGCAGCCTTAGCATCTCATGCCCGTCTCTCATGTCTGTGCTGAGAGCCGCGGCTCACACCTGTCTCTGGAGCTCATTTAGGTGGTGCTCTGTATCCCCTCTCCTCATGCACCCCAAAACAGTGGTCTCTTGCCTCTTCGGCAGATCCAGGCTTTTTCCCTGACTCCCTCCCGGCTAGCTGTGGAGCACTAGCCCCCTTCAGGCTGTGTTCACACAGCCAACCCCAGTCCTATCCCTGGGATCTGACCTCCAAAGCCTAAGCCTCAGCTCCCAGCCCCCGCCCGCCCCAGCGGGTGAGCAGACAAGCCTTTTGGGCTGGTGATTGCTGGTTGGCTCGTATCCTCTGTGCAAGGATCTCTCCGCTTTGCCCTCTGCACCCCTGTTGCTGCGCTCTCCTCTGTGGCTCTGAAGCTTCCCCACCCTGCCACCCACTGTCTCCACCCATGAAGGGGCTTCCTAGTGTGTGGAAACCTTTCCTCCTTCACAGCTCCCTCACACTGGTGCAGGTCCTGTCCGTATTCTTTTGTCTCTGTTTTTTCTTTTCTCTTTGCCCTACACAGGTATGTGGGGAGTTTCTTGCCTTTTGGGAAGTCTGAGGTCTTTTGCCAGTGTTCAGTGGGTGTTCTGTAGAAGTTGTTCCCCATGTAGATGTATTTTTGATGTATTTGTGGGGAGAAAAGTGATCTCCACGTCTTACTCCTCCGCCATCTTGAAGGTCTCAAAACTCAGGATTCTAGAAAAGACTGAACACCTACAATAAGTATTTCCTACTTTTCTTACCAACCATGGTATTTTTGGTGATGAAATAAGATATACTTCAAACACCTTAGAAAACAGATGCTTTTATTTTTTTCTCTTTTCATATCTGATGAAAAATATCAATAGCCATTGGATAATTTATCTGTATAAATATGTTTTACCTTTGCCTGTTTATTTATAAAATTATTTTTGAGAGTTATTTGAAGTGCATAAAGGAGAAAAGTTGATATCAAATACCAAAATTGTATAGTATTGAAGCTAGAAAGTTAACTTGGCCCCCAAAATGATGGAATTAAAATACATTCTTATTTCATTGAAGTATTCTTGAACATTTGTTTTTAGTTTTATATAGACCTTATAATCAAGGCAGTTGTTTTATTTAAAAATTTAAAGTCTACGTTTAATTTAGCAAAAGTAAGTTGTTATATTTCAACTTTATAGGATCCATATTGATTACATGCTATAATAGACTTTGAGAGAATCTGTTCAAAAGATTTGGTACAGATTTTAGAAGTGAATGCTGCAGTTATTTTCTTTTGGGATGTGTGAGATTGTTCACTGCCCTTGGGTTTATTCATTCTGGATTGCTGCTCAACTATTATAAGTCTCTTGAAAGAGGAAATAGTGAGTCATTTCTTAAGAGCAATTACCAGTCACATATGAGAAAGCAAATTTGAGCAAACTCATTTGTAACATACTTTAAACTTTGCATTAATGTGGATTTGTTTATACAAATAACCCATCAATTATGTTGTATTCCAAATCCACAGAATTACACTAAATCTTTCAAAACAAAGACATAAACATAAAAAAGAAATATGAAATTGAAGAGGTATAATTTAAGAGAAACTGAATGACTGAAACACAAGGAGTGTCCATATCCCTAATTTATGCCTACCTAATCCTTTGATCCTCAGCTCTATTGATGGGAATCTAATTATGGTAAAATCATTGTTCTAACTTCAGAAATGTTGTGTTTTGCTCACATATATTTCCATTCTTATTTTCAAAAATGACTTAGCTCTTTCAAAATGAAGAAACAGACATGAGAAGCAGCAGTATACCTGACAGAACCACTGACAGGGTTTTGTAATACAGAAACTGAGAACAAGTTTATTTTTATCTTGGTAAGATTTTGAAAGGATGATCTTAGCAACTTTAGAAGCTGAATGTGGTGGGTACAAGGAGGTGCTGACTGGAATGTAAGTGAGCAGGGTGGTTTGCAGCATGGGCAGTAGGAAGGGAAGCCCCTTCTTCTGGAGGCTCAGTCAGAGATCTTGTGTTCTCCTGCTTGCCCTGGCTATGCTTCTAACCGGCTGGGTCACTGCTCACCAGGGCAGAAACTGCGTTCTTTTCTTTGTACACACACACACACACACACACCTTTTTGCACAACTACTGTACCAACAAGGTCTCTCTGAGAGTACGTGTTTCTGACTTCCAGAAAGGGGGCATCATAAGGAGAGGTACTGAGACTAGTTTAGTGACCCTGGGTCTGCTCCAGTTCTACAATTCTAGTGTTAGCATAAGTGCAGGGTGATGAGTGTGATGGACCCACAATTTGAAGAACATCAAAATTAATTTCTATATATGGGTTCTAGTTTCAGCTCTACCACTCACTAACTAATCAGGACCTCAGCCTCCCCATCTGTATAGAGATGCTAAGTTTTTACCTGCCACAAGGTTGGTTGTGCACATCAGTTGGGGTGCTGCGATCACTTCATAAGCTGAAAAGTGCTGGAGACACGTGAGCTGTTATTGATAGGTGCTACCCTAGCTGAGGAGAGAATGGTGCACTCGGAAGAGTAAAGGCAGCTTTTTATTGGCAATGCAATATTTATCCCAAGAGATTAAAAAAAAAAAAAAAAAGGGAGGAGACTGGGGGAAAAAAAGCAACAATTTTTGACTCGGACATCTCTTAAGCTCCACAGAGCCTATTTTGTGAACATGACTGAAGAATTTTTAATGCTAAAAACAGTTTAGGCTACATGAGAAGGTTGTATAACTTTTAAGACTCAGCATCCACACCTTGAATTTGCATATTCAGGACAGAGAGAAAGGCAGAGGAAAAAAATGGCAGAGAACAGTTTAAGCCATATGTGAAACTTGGCCAACTGAGGAATATAGAATGTTTGTTCTCAACAGGCCATCTCTACTTTAATCTCTAAACTATTTGATAATCTCAGAATAACAATACCTCACACCACTCTATCTTACAGTTCTCACCAAAAGTAGAGACATTCAAAAAAAAAAAAAAAGAGACATTCTGTAAACAGTCCAACCCCGATTTAAACATACCTATAATCACTACATCTAAAATCATTCTGTCAAGAAAGCTACATTTTTTGTTTTTCCCTAATTTTTCAAATGACCTTTTTTGATTAGAACACATAGGTAAGGCCAGACTTAGCTGTAATATTTTGGATCCAGTAATTGCCCATGTAGGGAACATGAAACAATGCTACTGGAATTTTAACTGGGGATAGACTCACAAATTCTGTTACATGGAAGAAGTAGTGAAATATACCATGATAAGAAAAATAGTTACTGGAAATATTATGTCAACAAACTATGAGCTATACCATTAATCAATAGCAGTAACATTAAGCATGTGTCAGTATTGCGGTATTGTGCCCCTGAATTAGTCTAGAATAGGCAGTCATTTGCCATTCCATGTTATTTGTCCTAACAAATTAAGTACCTAGAGGCCATGGATGCAGAGGAGCTCAGAGTGGGACACAGTTACAAATTTGTAATAACTCTTCTAACCTTTAAGTCAGTGCTTTTTTTTACTAAAAACTCTGTAGGATGTGCTTATAGAATATGCAAAAAACATTTAGGATCTTTTTATAGCAAAAAAAAAGCACATACATATTGTGAAGGCATAAACAATATTCAAGCAACCCAATTTTAAATGAGAGCATGCTTATGCATAACATAGCTACAGTAGTACATCATAAAAATAATTTATGTGACAAGTTATTTTACTTTCTAATTTTCCCCATTTAAATGTTGATTGTTTCCTAAATCACAGCTTTTAACACCAAGTCTAGAAGCCACTATAAGCATGTTTATTGCCTTTATGATCTTACAAGAAAAATGTAAATACCCAGAGGTTTAGAAAGGTTTTTTATGTAGGAACAAAATAGAATTGGTAACAAAACTACTACATAAATCACCCAAGCATGGCAATGTGTCTGGGATTCCTTATATTTATCTTTATTCCTCATTCCATTATTACTTCCTAGTGGAATACTCAACATCCCAACCACTGGAATGCCATCTTTCAAACACCTCTATTGTTCACCAAATCATAAATAAGAACATAAATAGGTAAATTCTAAGCACAAACATGGATGGTGTGTCAAGCTTCCTTGAGATTTTGGTTTATATATAACTCATAATTCTTACAGAAGACATTGAAAGATTGTAGGCACTTTGCTCAAGTTTCCCACACAAGTGAATCAATAGTAGTTTTCAGTCATGATTCTGAAATGATTCTTATGTGCAGGGATTTCCACATCACTGATTCAACCATCAAAGCAGTTCGGAATTTCAAATATTCTGTCTTTAGAGCCTTCATAAAAAAAGAGATAAGCCATGTTCCATTGAGACCTTACTTTTGAGAGATCTTTATCTGCAACTCTTCCTAATAAAGATATCAAGATTTGATTTTTTTGATAAGGGCCATGAGTATAATAGTTAATAAGTTTATAAACTGTTTTCAATCCATGACTTATTAGTCCAAGAAAGTTAACTTGGGCAAAAACAAACGACAATAAACCCAGAAATAAGAGAGGGGCTTATTTGTTGTTTTTTGTCTGTTTAAATTGATTTTAGTTTAATGTTTGTTTGTTTTAAAGAAAGAACAAGAATGTGATTTTTTTTGTTCACAGACTGGCAGGACAAAGACAGCAAGAGGTTCTTTTTACATAGCGGTGGGTTAGCATGTCATTTTCAGAAAACAAACTAACAAGCCAACCAATGATTCCCTCAGGTTTCAGGTCTATCTTGAAGGCTAATGGTCATGTCAAGTGATCGGGGCATCTCCCTATATAGGTGTCTGTTAAATGGTCTTCTATGAACCGATATAGAAGAAGGGATATAGAAATGGGCTATTCTTTAGTATCTTCAAAGATTGAGATTTAAAGGCATACTTTTCTTTCTTGTTAAGTGCATGTACAATGCTTCAGAGTATTATCTGGTTACGAGAGGGAATTAATGTAGGGAATTATAATTACGACATAGAAAATATTTGGACTAAAAATTTGGACTCAGCACTTTTAAACAATGTGTCAATTTCCAAATTATAAAGGTGATGACAAATTTAAATATAAATTTAAATTACTGTCAAATCTAAAGCATATGTAGAACATATTCTCTTCTTTGTCATTCCCACAGATCCTTAGAATCAGGAAAAGAATCTAGAATATGTATTAAAATAATACATTGAATTAGGAAAAAAGCTGACGTATGTTTACTCTGATATCATGGATAGAATTATCTTTGCCTTAAACAGTTTAAGTTAGGCATAGGTTAAGAGTTTCTGGATATTAGCATTATTAATTCGTGAAGCAATTTCTAATTCTCTTATTTAATAGTAATCTTCCTTACTGTCTGCAATATCACTTTGTTAATATGTCATACCAATTCCTTTTGAATACCTTATATTATGAGGTACACATCTTTTTTTTCTTCCCTACTAAATTAAAAGTACTACAATGGTAGGTACTACATAGTATTTCATTTTTGTATTTATGGCACTAGGTTTGTTGCTTGGAGTAGAGGAAATCTTTGAAAAATGTTTATTAAACAGAACAGGCCATCTTTCTTCATCTTATTTGCCCTAAGGTCATGACTAAATGTAATTACTTAAAATTGGTGTTAATTGAGAAACGTGATGTGCTCAAGAGATTAAAGACACTGGAGAAATTAGAAAGCATCTGTTTCTATACTTTATATATAAATATTTTAAAAATTATGTTGAAAATTAAATAATCCAAGCATGGTGTTTATGTTTATTTGCAATGATACTTTTCACCCTCTCCCAATCTCACTTAAGAAGGTTTTCTTTTTTATTTCCTGTAGCTGAGTAAAGAAAGAAAATGTATTTTTGGCCCATGGGAAATGGTTAGTTTCTTAAAATTTACTGAAGATTTTGTGAATGATGCCTTAGGACAAACTGCAAACATGCAGCATTTTCTAATGATGCTAATCCCGAGATAATTTTTAAAGAAAAATAATTTGCTTCTACTGCAATGAAGACTTAATAGAATCTCAGCAGGCAAAGCCTCAGCTTATAGTAAATTCCCAAGCAAGATTTCCCAACTATAAATAAAACATATGA
Source organism: Lipotes vexillifer (assembly GCF_000442215.2). Taxonomy (NCBI): domain Eukaryota; kingdom Metazoa; phylum Chordata; class Mammalia; order Artiodactyla; family Lipotidae; genus Lipotes; species Lipotes vexillifer. Next base: position 437,184 of record NW_006774650.1, read on the forward strand.
GTTCTTCATGTCTTCATATTTACTGACAAAAAGTGTTTACCAAACAGAAAGGCATATAAATAATTTCCACTGCATCTCAAAATGCTAATACTCAATAGAATATTTCATGAAGTATTTATATAGCACTGCTAGAGACAACAGTGAATGGTAAATCATGACACACTTCAGTACAAGACTCAAAAATAAGCTCCATGATTTTAGAAACATAACTCGTAGGCTACATTAGATTTTTCTGCCTAGGGTTTGTCACTTGTTTTTGTACAGATGTACAGCTGCATATACACACCAAAGACCTTTCATTTCATGTTAAACTTCCTCCAATGTGTTCAATTTGGAATCTTTCAGAGTATTATACAACTAATGAAAGCATTATAACAAAGTAATAAATAGCTAAGGTAACTGGACTCATTAAAAGGAGCATGTTCTCATGATTTTCTCTCCAGATCGCCTTTTTGAAAACTTTAATGATTTGTGCTGTACCTACTTGCTGGGGAGCTGAGGGTATGTGTAGAAATGTTTTTGACATGTTCTTGGAGAAAGCAGAAGGTGGAAAAGAATGTGAAAGGAAGAATTAAAGAAGACCCAGAGTACATGTAAATACACAGAAACTAAAAAGAGTGAGCTTGCAGTTAGTTATCTATCCCATAGGAATCCCTAACAGTTGATTACATGTATTCATCAAGTCAGGAAAAGGGAATCAAAGATTCAGCTCCACGCGAAGATTCAGTGTTCAAATTTATTTAAGTCTAGGTAGGTAAACTTGTAGGATAAAACATGAATGAGTGAATCTAAAGAAAGACTGAATTTTCTGGGAACAACATTCCTTTATCTCAATTCACTGGATTATGAGTCCTCATGTAAAATACAGTAGAATCTGTTGATTTGTTTTTACTTTTTTATATATAAGAGACTTCTGACATATAGGCAGTATAACATTAATAAAAATATATTTTGCAATTAAAATGGAGAGACTTTGTTGGGACTGTTTTACTCCAGCTAAATTTTGTATACTCAACACATAAAATGGTGGCTAGTAGTATATTATTTAAAGTACTACTGTGAAGTTATGCAAACAGCATTTAATTTAGGTGAAATAATTCACAGTGGGTCAGATTTGAAATATAATTTATTGTTCTCATGTGAAGGAAACAACAGTGAGAAATGAGAAATTTGCAACAACAAATATTTTCAGTAATTAAGTCCAGTGCAGTAAATTAACAAATTCTAGGAAATGCAGTTTCAGGAAACTATTGTTGCTGGATGGATACCCTGAAGTTAACTTATTACGGGGCAGTGGTTCAGAGCACAGGCTGAAGAGCACAGTCTTCAGAAAGTCATACAACTCTTTTCTGCATGTTTCCTTATCTATAACGTGTAGACAGTGATAGCATTTGCCTCATATATGTCTTGAGAGCAAGCTGTTAATACATAATTTAACTGATGTAGGCATTTAAACTGATACATGACACATCCAAAATATTGCTGTAATGTCTTGATTCAACCAGTGAAAGGAAAATGATGGTGCTTCGGTACTTACTCATGGGATGATAGAAATCTACTCTAAGCTTTCCTTTTTCTTTCTACTTATTTAGATTCATGACATAGGAAATAGAGAACAAACAAATACACATTTAATGCTTGTAGCTAAACATATCTATGCAAATATTTAAATATAGAGTTACTGGGGCATATGAAGGATCTTACATGTTTTTATTTTTGTTTTGCAGTACACGGGCCTCTCACTGTTGTGGCCTCTCACGTTGCAGAGCACAGGCTCCGGATGCGCAGGCTCAGCGGTCATGGCTCATGGGCCCAGACACTCTGCTGCACGTGGGATCTTCCCTGACCGGGACATGATCCCGTGTCCCCTGCATCAGCAGACGGACTCTCAACCACTGCGCCACCAGGGAAGTCCCGTGTTTTTGTTATTTAATTAATTTTTATTGGAGCTATAGTTGATTTACAATGTTGTGTTAGTTTCTACTGTACAGCAAAGTGAATCAGTTATACATATACATATATCCATTCTTTTTTAGATTCTTTTCACATTTGGTCATTACAGAGTATTGAGTAGAGTTCCCTGTGCTATACAGTAGGTTCTTATTAGTTATCTATTTTATATATAGTAGTGTGTATATATGAATCCCAATCTCCCAATATATCCTTCTCCCCCTTTACACCTCTTATGTGTTTTTGAAAGAAAAGAGAAGAAATAGTTACTTGACAAATGTCGAGGGACTTCCCTGGCAGTCCAGAGGTTAGGACTTGTTGCTTCCACTGACATGGGCCAGGGTTTGATCCCTGGTGGGGGAGCTAAGATCCCACAAGCCGCAGGCTGTGGCCAAAAAAAAAAAACAACAACAAAAGACAGATATAGAGCTAAACATTGTTGCAAGGACAGAGAATTTTACAGGAGAAGCCATTATATATAAAATATAGAAAATTGTCTTAAATGAAATTTAAAATGCTTATATCAGTATATTTTTAAAATTATCACATTCTTGATATGTAATAATATTTTTTAAACTTATGTACCTAGAATCAGAATATCTAGGTCAGAAACAATGTTAAATGTAATCAAATCCAATTATACAACCAACAGGTTAAAAATTGGACCTACATGTACTAATGGAATAAATATTTGGAAGCCTTTTTTTAATTAATATGTATCATTTAATCTCATGTACAAAATTGGGCACTGACACTGAAAAATAGCTTGATGCAATAAAATGATGTGAGTTTATTGTTAATTGAAATGTTGGTGAAACATTGTCATTGAAATCTGAATCAAATTTTGATGGTAATAAAGGATATTCTCATTGTCCTTTTTTTTAAAAAAAAACATCTTTATTGGAGTATAATCGCTTTACAATGGTGTGTTAGTTTCTGCTTTATAACACAGTGAGTCACTTATACATATACATGTCCCCATATCTCTCCCCTCTTGCTTCTTCCTCCCTCCAACTGTCCCTATCCCATCTCTCTAGGTGGTCACAAAGCACTGAGCTGATTTCCCTGTGCTATGTGGCTGCTTCCCACTACCTATCTATTTTATGTTTGGTAGTGTATATATGTCCATGCCACTCTCTCACTTTGACCCAGCTTACCCTTCCCCCTCCCCGTATCCTCAAGTCCATTCTCTAGTAGGTCTAAGCTCTTCATGATCTTTTTTTTCTTTTTTTTTAGATTCCATATATATGTGTTAGCATATGGTATTTGTTTTTCTCTTTCTGACTTACTTCACTCTGTATGACAGACTCTAGGTCCATACACCTCACTACAAATAACTCAATTTCATTTCTTTTTATGGCTGAGTAATATTCCATTGTATATATGTGCCACATCTTCTTTATCCATTCATCTGTCGATGGGACACTTACATTGCTTCCATGTCCTGTCTATTGTAAATAGAGCTGCAGTGAACATTTTGGTACATGACTCTTTTGGAATTAGAGTTTTCTCAGGGTATATGCCTAGTAGTGGGATGGCTGTGTTGTATGGTAGTTCTATTTTTAGTTTTTTAAGGAACCTCCATACTGTTCTCCATAGTGGCTGTATCAATTTATATTCCCTTTAACAGTGCAAGAGGGTACCCTTTTCTCCACACCTTCTCCAGCATTTATTGTTTGTAGATTTTATGAAGATGGCCATTCTGACTGGTGTGAGATGATATCTCATTGTAGTTTTGATTTGCATTTCTCTATTGATTAATGATGTTGAGCATTCTTTCATGTGTTTGTTGGCAATCTGTTTATCTTCTTTGGAGAAATGTCTAGGTCTTCTGCCCATTTTTGGATTGGGTTTTTATTTTTTTGATATTGAGCTGCTAGTAAATTTTGGAGATTAATCCTTTGTCAGTTGCCTCATTTGCAAATGTTTTCTCCCATTCTGAGGTCTTCTCATCTTGTTTCCTTTGCTGTGCAAAAGCTTTTCAGTTTCATTAGGTCCCATTTGTTTATTTTTGTTTTTATTTCCATTTCTCTAGGAGGTGGGTCAAAAAGAATCTTGCTGTGTTTTATGTCATAGAGTGTTCTGCCTATGTTTTTCTCTAAGAGTTTTATAGTGTCTGGCCTTATATTTAGGTCTTTAATCCATTTTGAGTTTATTTTTGTTTATGGTGTTAGAGAGTGTTCTAATTTCATTCGTTTACATGTAGCTGTCCAGTTTTCCCAGCACCACTTATTGAAGAGGCTGTCCTTTCTCCACTGTATACTCTTGCCTCCTTTATCAAAGATATGGTGACCATATGTGTGTGGGTTTATCTTTGGGCTTTCTATCCTGTTCCATTGATCTATATTTCTGATTTTGTGCCAGTACCGTACTGTCTTGATTACTGTAGCTTTATAGTATAGTGTGAAGTCAGGGAGCCTGATTCCTCCAGCTCCATTTTTCTTTCTCAAGATTGCTTTGGCTATTAGGGGTCTTTTGTGTTTCCATACAAATTGTGAAATTTTTTGTTCTCGTTCTGTGAAAAATGCCAGTGGTAGTTTGATAGGGATTGCATTGAATCTGTAGATTGCTTTGAGTAGTAGAGTCATTTTCACAATGTTGATTCTTCCAATCCAAGAACATGGTATATCTCTCCATCTACAGATTCTGTTTGCTAGTAGTTTGTTGAGGAATTTTGCATCTATATTCATCAGTGATATTGGCCTGTAGTTTTCTTTCTTTGTTACATCTTTGTCTGGTTTTGGAATCAGCATGATGGTGGCCTCGTAGAGTGAGTCTGGGAGTGTTCCTCCCTCTGCTATGTTTTGGAAGAGTTTGAGAAGGATAGGTGTTAGCTCTTCTCTAAATGTTTGACAGAATTCACCTGTGAAGCCATCTGATCCTGGGCTTTTGTATGTTAGAAGATTTTTAATCAGAGTTTCAGTTTCAGTGCTTTTGATTGGTCTGTTCATATTTTCTATTTCTTTATGGTTCAGTCTTGGAAGGTTGTGCATTTCTAAGAATTTGTCCATTACTTCCAGGTTGTCCATTTTATTGGCATATAGTTGCTTGTAGTAATCTCTCATGATACTTTGTATTTCTGCAGTGTCAGTTGTTACTTCCCCTTTTTCATTTCTAATTCTACTGATTTCAGTCTTCTTCCTTTTTTTTCTTGATGAGTCTGGCTAATGGTTTATCAATTTTGTTTACCTTCTCAAAGAACCAGCTTTTAGTTTTATTGGTCTTTGCTATCGTTTCGTTCATTTCTTTTTCATTTATTTCTGATCTGATCTTTATGATTTCTTTCCTTCTGCTAATTTTGGGTGTTTTTTGTTCTTCTTTCTCTAATTGCTTTAGGTATAAGGTGAGGTTGTTTATTTGAGTTGTCTTAAGGTAGGATTGTATTGCTATACACTTCCCTCTTAGAACTGCTTTTGTTGCATCCCATAGGTTTGGGGTCATCGTGTTTTCATTATCATTTGTTTCTAGGTATTTTTTGGTTTCCTCTTTGATTTCTTCAGTGATCTCTTGGTTATTAAGTAGTGTATTGTTTAGCCTCCATGTGTTTTTATTTTTTACAGATTTTTTTTCCTGTAATTGATACCTAGTCTCGTACCTTTGTGGTCGGAACAGATACTTGATACGATTTCAATTTTGTTAAATTTATCAAGGCTTGATTCATGACCCAAGATATAATCTATCCTGGAGAATGTTCCATAAGCTCTTGAGAAGAATGTGTATTCTGTTGTTTTTGGATGGAATGTCCTATAAATATCAATTAAGTCCATCTAGTTTAATGTATCATTTAAATCTTGTGTTCCTTATTTATTTTCATTTTTGATGATCTGTCCATTGGTAAAAGTGGGGTGTTAAAGTCCCCTACTATGATTGTGTTACTGTCGATTTCCCCTTTTATGGCTGTTAGCATTTGTCTTATGTATTGAGGCGCTCCTATGTTGGGTACATAAATATTTACAATTGTTATATCTTCTTCTTGGATCGATCCCTTGATCAATATGTAGTGTCCTTCATCTCTTGTAATAGTCTTTTTCTTAAGTCTATTTTATCTGATATGAGAATTGCTACTCCAGCTTTCTTTTGATTTCCATTTGCAGGGAATATCTTTTTCCATCCACTCACTTTCAGTCTGTATGTGTCCCTAGGTCTGAGGTGGGTCTCTTGTAGACAGCATATATACAGGTCTTGTTTTTGTATCCATTCAGCCAGTCTATGTCTTTTTTTTGGAGGATTTAATCCATTTACATTTAAGGTAATTATCGATATGTATGTTCCTATTCCCATTTTCTTAATTGTTTTGGGTTTGTTATTGTAGGTCTTTTCCTTCTCTTGTGTTTCCTGCCTAGGGAAGTTCCTTTAGCATTTGTTGTAAAGCTGGTTTGGTGGTGCTGAATTCTCTTAGCTTTTGCTTGTCTGTAAAGGTTTTAATTTCTCTGTCAAATCTGAATGAGATCCTTGCTGGGTCGAGTAGTCTTGGTTGTAGGTTCTCCTTCATCACTTTAAATATGTCCTGCCACTCCCTTATGGCTTGCAAAGTTTCTGCTGAAAGATCAGCTGTTAACCTTATGGGGATTCCCTTGTGTGTTATTTGTTGTTTTTCCCTTGGTTCTTTTAATATTTTTTCTTTGTATTTAATTTTTGATAGTTTGATTAATATGTGTCTTGCTGTGTTTCTCCTTGGATTTATTCTGTATGGGACTCTCTGTGCTTCCTGGACTTGATTTACTATTTCCTTTCCCATATTAGGGAAGTTTTCAACTGTAATTTCTTCAAATATTTCTCAGCCCCCCTTCTTTTTCTCTTGTTCTTCTGGGACCCCTATAATTCGAATGTTGGTTTGTTTAATGTTGTCCCAGAGGTCTCTGAAACGTCCTCAATTCTTTTCATTCTTTTTTCTTTATTCTGCTCTGCAGTAGTTATTTCCACTATTTTATCTTCCAGTTTACTTATTAATTCTTCTGCTTCAGTTATTTTGCTATTGATCCCTTCTAGAGAATTTTTAATTTCATTTATTGTGTTGTTCATCACTGTTTGTTTGCTCTTTAGTTCTTCTAGGTCCTTGTTAAACGTTTCTTGTATGTTCTCCATTCTATTTCCAAGATTTTGGATCATCTTTACTAGCAGTATTCTGAAATTTTTTTCAGGTAAACTTCCTATTTCCTCTTCATTTGTTCGGTCTGGGGGTTTTTGCCCTGCTCCTTCACCTGCTGTGTGTTTCTCTGTCTTCTCATTTTGCTTAACTTACTGTGTTTGGGTCTCCTTTTCACAGGCTGCAGATTCGTAGTTCCTGTTGTTTTTGGTGTCTGTTCCCAGTGGCTAAGGTTGGTTCAGTGGGTTGTGTAATCTTCCTGGTGGAGGGGACTAGTGCCTGTGTTCTGGTGGATGAGGCTGGAACTTGTCTTTCTGGTGGACAGGTCCACGTCTGGTGGTGTGTTTTGGGGTGTCTGTGGCCTTAGTATGGTTTTAGGCAGACTCTGTGATAATGGATGGGATTGTGTTCCTGTCTTGCTAGTTGTTTGGCATAGGGTGTCCAGCACTGTAGCTTTCTGGTCCTTGAGTGGAGCTGGGTCTTGGTGTTGAGATGGAGATCTCTGGGAGATATTCGCCATCATCCCACCACACGCTCTTCTCTCATTGTCCTTTATTTTTTCTTTTCGGTACGTGGACCTCTCACCGTTGTGGCCTCTCCCATTGTGGAGAACAGGCTCTGGACATGCAGGCTCAGCAGCCATGGCTCACGGGCCTGGCTGCTCTGCGGCATGTGGGATCTTCCTGAACCGAGGCATGAACCCGTGTCCCCTGCATCGGCAGGTGGACTCCCAACCACTGCGCCACCAGGGAAGCCCTCTCATTGTCCTTTTTTAAAATTATTTTTATTTTTTTGGCCTCACCCCTCAGCATGCAGGATCTTAGTTCCCTGACCCCAGATTGAGGTATGCCCGTGCAGGGGACATGCAGAGTCTTAACTGCCAGACAGCCAGCGAAGTCCCTCATGGTTGTTTTATAAAATAAGATTTAATGATTAAAAAAATGTACCCCAAAAGTACAGATATGTCAACATCGTATAATCCAAAAAATATTAATTAACCCTGCATCCACTTCATTGCACTCAGTTAGCCACTGTGGGATTAATGGTTCTAAAAGGACCTGCAAACACTGATGTAATTATAAGGAAGACTTCAGTGTATCACTTTCTAATTGTTAAAAAATACTTCATTCTCTAATGGTAAGGTTTTTTTTAAAATTGGGTTATAATTTCTTTACAATGTTGTGTTAGTTTCTGCTATACAATGAAGTGAATCAGCTATATGTATATGTATATCCCCTCCCTCTTGGACCTCCCTCCTATGCCCCCCCCCAATCCCACCTATCTAGCTCACCCCAGAGCATGGAGCTGAGCTCCCTATGCTCTACAGCAGGTTCCCATTAGCTATCTGTTTTACACTTGTAGTGTATATATATCAATCCCAATCTCCCAATTTATCCTACCTCCCTCCATCATGTCCACCCGTCTGTTCCCTACGTCTGTGTCTCTATTCCTGCCCTGCAAATAGGTTCATCTGTAAGCAAATTAAGCAGCATAGGTGAATACTAGGCTTAATAATCCATTGAAGGTTGTAGAGAAATGTTATTTGAAAAGAGAGCTATTTAAGAAAATCTAAGATACGTAGTGCCCACATATGTAGGAGACATCCATATACAACTACTACTATGAAATAAATTATTGTTCTATTATAAAATGATATATAGTATCAGAAAGGATTGTTTGTGAAAGATTATAAAGGATCTCAATATATGAAATCATAAATTTATGTGATAAAGCTAGTACAATTTAATATTTTAAGTCAAAATAGCTATAAAAATAATGTACCTGGAGAAATAATTTTTAACTGAATTATTTTAATTTTATACAGGTAGGGACGTGCCATCATTTGTTTCTCTTTACTTTTCAGTACAAACATTTTGCTGGATATTACATTTTTTTGTTGGCCTGGAAAAACAATAATAATTTTTCTTGGCTGAAAATTAAATTATTCTGTTCTTTGGAGTATGCTTGCATTTTATATATATATATTATAAATATATATCCCATGCAGTTCTATGACTTGATATTTAATAGGACAGGGCATTGTCTAACAAGCTGTTTTTCAGTAAGAGGTAGCAATGATTTTGTTTTAAGTATTTTGTAAGATAATAGGGACCATGAATAACTTCTTTCCCATTCTGTCAGATGCAGCCCTGTCTTCAAATGAAATGACACTGCCTGGGATCTGTTGTGAAAGTGAACCCCATAAAACTATGAAAAAGCAATAAGAAAATCTTTTCATAATAGGTAATACATAGACAACTCTATCCCCCACATGTTCTGGCTCATTTCCCATTCCCCAGGGGTGTTCGGGTCAGTGGATCTGGGTGCCTGTCAAACAGCTCTTTGTCTGATGAAGACATCTGCCACACTCTTCACCATTTCCTCCAATTTCCAAGTATACTAATAGAGATACCCATTTTCTACTATATTTGCAATGCCATCTCATTAATGGGAGTATCTGGTTGATGTGTCTTGTAGTGATTCATTCAAAGACAGAGATTTAAATAGCAGCTATTTATATGTTAATTAATAAAGTGACATACAGAGCCCTGTGACTAGACCATGCACATAGCCTATTGAGCATATTGCTATTTCCTGTTTTCCTCACACATGAGAATGGAGAGCTGCCCTCTCTACCCCCTTTTGATCTGGTTATGCAAATGGGCTCTGTCTCTATAACCTTATTAATAAAGGGCATCCTCATCATTTAGTGTAATTTTTAAGGGAAAATAGCAACTGTTTATAAGTCATCATATTGATATTAGTTTGTGAGAATTTTGACAGGCTTTACTAGAAGCTTGCTTTAACCACAAAGCCTCCCTCAGAATTGGATGAAAGGAAGGGGAGAGATTGAATCATGTGAAATTAAAAGAGGACAGATCTAAAGGTGAAATATTTTTCCAAGTCATCAAAGAAAACAATTTGGTAGCCGAAAACATGATGCCACTATCTAAACCAATTAAAGCCTGCTTACAATTAATTTTTCTTCATAAATATGGATTGAGGATCTACTATGGGTAGGCTTTGTGCAAGCACAGTAAAAAGGAAATTCGGGTGGTATGGAAATCTAACATTCTTACAGTATTTTTAACATGAATTGCAATTAGCAACACATTTTCAGGGAATAGTTGTTTGATGATTATATTACAAACTACCTCACAATTTACTGGCTTAATTCAGCAAACACTTATTTTGCTCAGAATTTTGTATATGTGTTAATAATCTCACTTGGGCTCAGCTAGGCTGGTCTTGGATCAGTTCATTCATGATTCTGTGTTTAGCTGCTACTTTGGCTTCTGAGTTGCTTCTGCTTCTGGGGCTTGATTCATCAGCTGAGATAAGATAGGCCGTAGTCACATGTGTCCCTCATCCAGTAGGCTAGCCCAGGTATCTCCACAATGTGGAAATGTACGTCAGAGAGCATCAGGAGAGGGTAAGCTCCAATAAGCAAGTGGTTTTCAATCATCTGTTTATATCAAGTAGATTTGCTGTTGTGCTATTTGCCAAAATAAGCCATGTGGATAGACAGACTCACTGATAGAGGAGATAACTAGAGGACATGAATATGCAAGGCATGAATAAATGGAGAACCATATTTAAAGAGTATCTACCACAGTCTGTCCTGAGACCTTAATGCTTCACTTTCCTCACAGTGCAAAACACATTTATTTCTTACCAGAAGTCTAATTGGATAATAAGACTCATTACTCAGGTAACTCATTAAATATCTCACTGGATAACTTAAAAATCCAAGACCACAAAATCTACAATCAAATTTAATGGATATCCTTTGATATAGTTATACTTGATTCAGGAACCTATAAAATAAAGTCAAATCATCTGTCCTCCTCACATCCAGCACTTGATAGTGAGGTAGGAATGCGATAGTCACAAAAGATTCTCCATTTCAGAAAGGGAGGAAACAAGAGGCACAGTCTGTTGCTGTGTAACTTTTCTGAAGTCTTGAGAGGGACCTGTTGCCCAGGCCCTTACACTGAGAGCAGGGAATGTTCCTTTACGAGGACTTGGTTCTGCTTCTGGCCAGTGACTCCCCAGTCCATTATTTTCCATTGTTCTTGGCTCTTCTCTCTGGACTCTTGGATTGATCCACTCACACATTTTTTTCTTTTATGTGAAAAATGGTCTGTACATACAGTGTAGTAGCTTTCTCAGCCTGCTACTTGTCCATAGAAAGGCCCAGAAGTCTTTTGGCAACTTGGGCAACCTCATTCCATGTTTGTCTAATTTAGTGTGGTCACTTATTAATACAACTCTCTTAAAAATCTGTGGAATTTCTGTGCATCAGATTATGGCCCACTCTGTTCCACATAAGATAACAACAACAGTTCTGTTTGAGATAGGTCTCTCTCTACTCTGGGCATTTCATGGCGTCTGTGGAAAATGTCATAAAGATCCTTAGAATCACTTTTGTCTGACTTAATGGCTCTCAGTGCTTTTGCTCGTCAGGAGACATTTGAAGATGTCTAGAGACATTTTTTGGTTGTTACAGTTGTTATGAGGGTGGTGTTCTGTCATCTAGTGCATAAAGGCTAGATATGTTCTTCAACATCTTTTAATGCACAAGACACTCCCCACAATAAAGAATTATCTGGCCCCAAATGTCAATAGTGCTGAATTTATAGTGTCTGCTAGGCACTGACTTAAATAGTTTAGAAGTTTGAACAGAAGTTTATACAATCTTATCCTTGCCTGAAGACTTCTCAGACTGCATTTTCTTTGAAAAACATTTATAAGCTAGGGAGAATGAAATGAAAGCCAGTTTTATTTCCTAATACAGCAAGTCCTATCCCTCTGTATTTCCTCTAAATTCTGCTTACACATTAAATTGTTCCCTGTTTAGCTTAGCTTGTTATAATGCTTTATTTTATATGGTTAGGAATATCTAACACATGTTTTAAACATCCTTTCTAAGCAGACCCCAAAAGTTTTAGATACTTTTTTGAGATTCCAAGATACCACAAGTGACAGTTTTGCCAGCTGTTTGTTACAGACACACACAAGTTGCCATTTTTCTAGCCTCTAATAACAATTTCCTCACCAGTTTTTTCAGCCTTTACTAACAGTTTTCTCACTGCTTTTCTGGACTGCATGAACAGTTTCCTTGTTGCTACTGCCTGCCACAGGGTCCCAAAGCCAGTGTCACATGTTTTACATTCTTGTTACAGCAGTGCCTCGTTTCTGGTACCAATTTTTGTATCAGTTAGCTTTTTTTCTGCATAATAAACCATATCAACTTTTAGTAGCAGAATAAACAAACATTTATCTAGCTCACAATTCTGTGGATCATCAATTTGGCCTGAACTCAGCTAAGTGATCCTTCTGCTGGTTTTGGATGTGCTTTCTCATACATCTGCAGTCAAATGTTGGTCATTTGGAAAGTGCTGCGTTGTGGTGACTGGCTATCAGTGTGGGCAGTGGGGCTGACTGAGCGATATATCTCTCAATATGTGTTAGGCTATCCCAGGAGCAACAATATGGAAGCACTTTTCAAGTCTCTGCTCCTTTGTCATGTTTGATATTGACCCATTATCCAAAAGGCCAAAAAAATTACATGGCCAAAGCCAGATTTGGTTTAGGAAGGGGTCTTCCAAGGTAATCATTATAGGGAGGCATAAATATTCGTAATCAACCAAAGGATGTTTTTTTAAACCACTTCATTGAGGTATAATTAACATATAAAAAGCTGTACTTATTTAAGGTATACAACTCTATGAGTTTGCAGATAAGTATACACCGTTGAAACCATTACCGCTATCGAGGCCATAAACATATCCATCACCTTCCAAAGTTTCCTCCCACCCCTCTTTATTATTATTTGTGTGTGTGTGTGTGTGTGTGTGTGTGTGTGTGTGTGTGTGTGTAGTTAGAATACTTAACATAAGATCTACCCTCTTAGAAAAATTTAAGTATACAATACAGTATTATTAGTTTTAAGCACTATGCTGTAGAGTAGATCTCTGAACTTACCTTGTACAACTGAAGTTTTGTGCTATTTAACCATGACCTCCCCACAAACAACTGAAATGTCCATCAATAGATGAATGGATAAAGAAAGTGTGATATATATATCGATTGTTCAATAGATAGAATGTAATATTACTCAGTCTTAAAAAAAGAAGGAAATCCTGCCATTTGTGATAGCTTGGGTGGACCTGGAGGCTTTATGTTAAATGAAATAAGCTAGACACAGAAATACAAATACTATATGATCTCACTTATATGCAGAATATAAAATAGTCAAACTCATACAACCACAAGATTTTAAGTTTTTTTTTAACAGGTCCTTATAAGTAACAATAAAAATTATTAGGTATTATATTAGTTCCTTTAGTAGTAAAAATATTTCTTTGTAAATATTCCATAAAGTGTTTTATATTCAGTAAATTCTCATAACAGCTATGAAAATTGTAGGGAA